>NC_092858.1:73491812-73711404 GCF_032062135.1 Pyxicephalus adspersus | reverse complement strand
TTCATGATATCTACTAGAACCCTTGTTCGGACATATTTCTGTAAGTTACAGGTCTACAATTTAAAAAAAAAATTTCATGAAAAACAGTGTAACGCTTTTGGAACAGAAATCTAGACATCAGTGAAACGCCCAGGTGGTTAAAGGAGGAAATCAAAAAAATATACAATTTTTATTGATGTGCTGTTTGTTCCATTTTTGGATAAACTATTGGGATTGCTGAAAGAAATTAAACCAATCTGTGAGCCATTGCTGCTTCTCCCAGCTCAAAACAAATTGTTACAGCACTGTACCCCTGTCCACAAAATGCTTTTTACAGAAATTTGTTCTGGACTGCAAAACATTTTATTTTTTAGTTTTGAAGCCAGTCAAAATGTTAAAAAAAATGATGTTTTAAAACTCAGAGGAAGTACACTTCTGTAGCACACTAATCGTTTATGTTTTAGCCTGATTTACTAATTATGAAAAAAATCTAAATCATTAACCTAGCTTCTTGTTTCTTTTTAATGAGTTGGCTGGGCTTTGCAATCAGGGCAATCAGGGTAATCAGCAATGAGAGGTGCGTAGTACTCCAGCAGAAAGAACACTAGTAATGGTTTGAAAACTTTATCTGCCAACTTTGCATAGCTCTTAGCACAAGATTTCCTGTTATTGAGATGCTTCTGTGCATCACAAAAAGATTAATCTGTAGTGCTTTATCTGTACTGGCTGTCACTAATTGGTGAAAGTACGTAGTCTATACCTGAGAGATTGGGTTTAATCCTTGCATTGCATTATAGAAATCTGTTAACATTACTGCTGAAGTTTAGCCTCTGCATTGTAAGAGATCTGATCCTATGGGCATTTTCCTATTTTCGTCCTTTATTTAGTTATGTTTATGTTTAGTTTGTTTATTGTATGAAAAGAAATTGTATAATTCAGACAATGTTCATGTCATGCAAACACAACCAAGTGATGCTAGCAAGTATAATACACTTGTATAAAAAACTGAGCTTTGAATATATGGTTGTCATATGTGAGTAGAGAAGCATATGTTGAAGTGATTTTATTGTATCAAGATGTAATGCCAATGCAAGTATAAGTGTATTTTGGTTGGTGCCAAATGAAAATGTATCTAAATACTTTTGTATACAAAGTAGAACGTTGATGTGAATGTTGATGTCAAGCAGCTTCAGCCAGGGAGTGCTGAAACATCTACAAAATCTGGAGAAATGGTTACCTAATGTTTGTTTTGAGCCCAAATATGTTACTTTACTAATATGTTACTTTATTTTTTCAAAGTTAACATGTAGAATATTTTATTTAGAGCAAAACTCAGGAAACCTAAACAATACCCTTGCAGCGTGGTTTTCAAAGTATTTAAGGGTTAAATAACATTTTGCCCTAGGTCCCTTTCATATTTGCATATTTGTGGCCAGCCTTCAGAAGACCTCTGTGGTCAGCCGCATGTCTGCAATGGCACCTAAACCAAAGAACTTGGAGAATGGGCTGTTCATTGATACAAAACTCTAGGGTTGTTTCTGTTTGTTTGTGTCCTCACATTTTCTCCAGATGGGCAATATAGCAACTCCAAGGGCAGAAATTGAGAAGAATAAAATATAAAGACATGAGTTTTAATTTGTACAGAGGAAGCATAGGTTTGTAGAAGTGAGGGATAAGGTGAGTAGAACTGTGATTTGATAGTAGCTGAAACAAAAGCATCTAATCCTTTGTAGTACCTTCTTTGAGGGTCACTATGTAATTGCAGCTTTAAAGAATCGTACTTTCAGGGAAAATTGTTATGTACTGGATACAGGGACCTCGATGAGTGTGGCCTATCAGACCGGATCCTCCCCTTCATCCATGATCTAGCATTCATCCCTGTATGGCCCTATTGCATGGCTTTTATTCCTATAGAGGAAATACTCTAGGCCCTCTTGCATAGTAAAGTACTTGCAGCCTGAAACAGAAGCAACCCAGTTAAAAATCACTGGATTAGGGGGGCCCACATTCATTCATTACAAATGTTAAGTTGTCCTTTAAACCTCAGTTCTATTCCTTTGTGTTGTTTGGTAACCTTGCATTATTGCATTATACTAATGAATGGAGAGTATATCCCAGGGTACAGGGCTCTTTAATTTTACTGAACTGAAACTGCCAGAGCAATTGGAAATAAATATTATCCTATCATTATGTGCCTGACCCACTTTGGAACTGTGCAGTACCTTACATTGATAAAGTGTTAATACCTTAATTTATCTGAAAGCAGACACTTCTCATAAATCTTTACATATATTAACATAATGTGTTCTGCTATTTATAAGAGTTTGTGAGAGTAACTCAAGTAGGAGTTATAAATCTTTTCTCCTTTCTCTGGATAAGATAGAACCATAGCTGGTAACTGTTTATTTTTGTTCTTAAAACATACCAGGTACACCTATTTTTTCACCTCTCCAGTATCGGGGAGTACATTTTATTTGCCATAATTTACCTTAATGTCTTTTTCTCATAAAAAATGTCCTAATATGACATTGCTTATGAGTGCACAAATGTGAGTGCCTGCAATTGTCAGAACAATGGGCGTAATGGAATGATGTGATCCCTTTGCTAGTTACTATTGTATGAGCATTTCCATGCAAGCTTGAAGCCTTAGTAAGGATGAGCAGTTGTGTAAATGAATCAGTCCTTGAGAACACAGCCTACATTTGTCATTGTTAGCTTATGACTCACTCAGGCTGCTTATCAAGATATGTTTCTGAAGAGATCAGATAAATAGGGACAGTTGAAAATGTTTTTGCATATTGATAGCTCAGTACATTCTGGTCAGCAGTATTAGGCTTGTTTGGAAAACAAATGAGAACAAATCTGAAGTCATTCTGCTCCTCTCCAAATTTCATGCTTACTCCACCACTGACTGCAGTTTAGCAGCAGCCAGAACTCATCCAATAACTAAACAAATGACGTAATCTTCATCTGTCACCTTAGAAATAATTGATAGGGTAGTACAAAAAGTAATGATGTACAATATTTAGCATCTATCAGAAATATTAAGGTTTAACAGGAATGTATAGTTGCTGTGTACATATTTATTCCTATGCTTGTTATGAAGGGGACTATGTCAAGGAGTTCTTTCCTATTCTTTAGTTTGCCATTCACCTAACTCCTGATAAAACAAAAATGCCCATTGTTTACCCAACTAAGTAGCTCAAGGTGAAAATGACACACACAAGTATGAGTTAGAGCTGTGACTCGCAGCAGTGAACAGGGCCAGTCTGTTTAAAAGGTGATTATTACTGATGTATTGTCCTTTTAGAAAGCTCATGGTGCTCCGGGAATCCCTTCTCTATATATTAAACATGAATCTCCTAAACAAATGTTAATTTAAAAAAACTTACAAACTTCATGTACATTACATAAACTTAGTAATTAATGTAAAACCTCTTCTGCTTCTTCTAGTTTCAGACAACATTGTAGCTAGAACCAACGGTATAATGAAACAATGAAATCCCATCATCTGCTTTGATTTGTAGATTATGCTCTCCACTGTAAGACCTGATGCTCAAATAAACTGCAATGAAAAACATAATTCCTAATGCTAACTTGCCGGTGCATCTGATCCTTTTCTGTATCCCTGGTGCCAAAAAGCAAACTAAGACATTGCTTCCTGTCTCAATAAAGAACATACTTTATTCCACCTCCTAAATCTCACTATTGGTTGGTGATGCCATTCACCGCTGTGATGGAACAATAGAAAAACCAGATATGGAGACAGTTTCTTGGACTAGGAAGCTGGTTCAAGATCAGACAATTGAAGGTGCTTAAAATGTACAATGATGGATCAGCAGGATTTTTCCCTTCTCTAGTCTCCTTCTTTCTATACCAGTGGCATCTCGATATACCTTTTACAAAAGCCTGAACTCAATCAGATGAGGAATGTCAAGCCAAAAGTTCGAAGGTATGCTAACATGGTAACAAATACAATTAATTTCTAAATCCTCAATTGTTCCTGTGACTCTAAAGTCGGCTTGCTGTTGTTTTGTTCCAATCTAAACCTATTTTCATATAATGATAACATATTAGTAAAAACCCTACTGTGAATAACTGCAGATACAATGATAGAATGAAAGACAAACCAACACATAGGATTACTTTTGCTATTGGCAGAACATACTGTTCTAGTCCAGTGTTCTTTGAGAAAATACTGTGCACTCAGGCACAATTCTCCAGGGCCGCAGGTTAATTATTGTTTTCTTTTCCCCTGGCTTCCCTTCTGATTACAAGTGCAGATTGTTAGCTAAACAGTACAAAGATACTTATCTTGCATTTCTGCCTTGTTTCCTTTCATTGCCTTATACGTCATGTTTTTTCTGATACATTATTAAAATCTCAATGAGCAGTGTAATTTTCTAAACAGGATGTTGGATCCTATGTCTAAAGATTGCGGAATGCTAAACAGCGTTGGCATCTCGGCAATGTCATGTCATTGCACATGTCAGAGTGGCATAACCGTGCATATACACCACTTACCGTAATAATACAAGAGAACACAGGTCAAAGCTTAAGGGGATTTACAGCTTTATGTTGAGAATACATCTTCTATCTGTTCAGTATTGTTACTTACTCCAGTGCAAACCCATCAGATAGACCCTTATCCCATGGATGTTTACACTGACTACACAGGTGCCACCTTGTCTAATATTATATTGTTTAATGAACACCAAAACATGTTACTATATAAACTGGAATACCATCTTCCAAAAAGTGCTATAGAAGTCTGAAATCTAAGCTAGTGGGTAGAGGCATTATTTATACAATAATACTTAAACTGGAGGTCTCTTATCATTACCATGTACTGTTTTCGGAAAAAAATAAGTTTTCAGAAAACAAAATGAGTCAAAAAATCAATATACTGGTATTATTTAAAGCAACAGCTGATGGCAATGGTATAGTCGATCCAGCCACTGGATCCTTACCATTTCCAAAACTTCTCCATGACATGGCACCAGCATGCAAGTCTAAGATATGTGTTACTAATTATTTTAGGTCTCACTTTGCATCAGAAATTGAAGCAGTCCTTTGAACACCATTTACTAAATAGCTTAAAAAGGTGAGTGAGAACCATTATGTGGGTGCTTGTGTGATCCCTAATATTGCAGAATAGCATCATGTATGACTGACCTCACAATTTCCAAAATACTGCATTTTCAAAATTTTCAAAAAATACATCATCTGTCAATATGTCAGATTATAAAAACAATGCTCTGATCAACAGGTAGTATCTGTCTGGAGGTATTAAATCACTACCATTAGATAAGACCCAGAGCATCTTGTTGTAAAACATTTTCTTTCTAAAGCAATACAAACTATAGAAGGATACATTTCCAGAGTGGTTTTGAACAACAATTATTTCACATGTATAAAAAAATAACTATTGAAATGCAAATTGATATGGTATGATCGAGTATCCAACCAATATATCAAACATGCCACATCCCATCTAACTTTAGAGCTATATAAACAGAGCAAAAACTGACAAAAATTGGGACTTTAACAGCACAATAGATAAAATAAATAAACTTAATTGATACACACAATGGTGCATACTAACAATTACAACATATTACAGCAAGTTAAAAACCATCCATCCAGAATAGTGTTTCACAATTTTAGATTCCTTTTGATTCGATGCGTTTCACAGATATTTGATTCCTTAATCCTGATGAAGCGAATGTAAATATCTGTGAAACGCGTCGAATCAAAAGAATCGTAAATTGTGAGACTGTTCATTGTGCATATTGCTTCATACCACACCATTCTGGATCGATGGTTTTTAATTTGCCCCTGATGACGTGCCCACTATGATACCCATTGGGATACATTTTCTGCAGGACTTTGCACCACTGACATTTTATTTGCTGACAAATAAAATGAAAGTTCCTCTGAACAGTGAAACAAAATATTTTCTTGATGGTAAGCTTGGGAAGGTAGCAGTAATGGATAACAGCTGCAATATTTTTTCTGTATTTGGTAAGCATTTTTGAGCATATTGCATGGAAGAAGTGTAAGACAGATTTGGTTCTAAGGTTTTTCAAATGTTTAAAATATGATTAGATAACATTCATAGGGCTCTATTTAAAAATAGCTTAATAGCCCCTGAAGAAGCAAGTGTTGCAAAATGTGTCGGGTTTTTAAGTCTACCTATGTGTCAACTTGAACTAATATGATGCCTCAAGTATGTACTTTTATCCAACTTTGTATACATGAGTAACTGTATCACTAAAAGTGTTCTTTATGGTTTTATGAGATTTAATAAAACTGTAATCACATTCCAAGCAAACAAAATTGTATATTATGAACCATAAGACCCTTCTCTAAGACAAACCCTGTCTAGGGTTATCTGTCTTTGTCACTTTGTATCTATACCAAGGGGTTGGGTAATTAACAGGTTTTATACTTGCTCCCTTTACACATGTTAGAATAAATAGCAAATAACTTGCTATATGAATTGGAATGTAAATATTGAATGTACATCATGAGTGCAGCATAGTGTTTTTTTTGCCTTTCTGTGCCCTTCTGTATCTTCTCTAAAATTAGCTACATCATTTTTAGCTTTGATACATAATTTATTCATGCATATTGTCACGCATGGAGAGACAGGACCAATAGGGGGTCCTACTGCTTGTATGGAGGTGGTGCGAGCCCTGAGAAGGGCCAAGGCGCAGAGTCTAAACCGTAACCAGGCACAGTACAAAATCACAAGGCAGGAGGATAGTCAAGAAAAGCCGGGGTCCAGGCAAGCAGCAAGCAAGAGAGGTCAGGTTTCACGCCAGGGGTCAACAACCAGAGATCCAGGAGACAGACAGCAATGAGACAGAGGCCACTGCGGGCACAGGGAACACAGGAGACACTGGAAACAGCAGGAGGTACAGGTGATGAAGGAATATCCACAGGGAGACAGGAACACTGGAACAGCACAGGGAAGTTGGCTGGGAACCAACAGACTGGACCACGAGGGGGTAACACAGGAGCTGGACACTGGAAACACTGGATTAAGCAACAGGTGTATAGGAACTAGATCACAGAACTAGGAGGCTCAGGCACTAGTGAAGAATTGTTGCACGAACACAGAATGTAGTCTGTGAGCTAGTTAAATAGCCAGGGCAGATCAAGATGCTATTTTCTGATTGGCCAGCGGATTAAATGGAGTTAATAAAGCTTGGAAGCAGAGACACACCCAGCATCGGAACTGCAAGCATGCGCAGGAGAGTAAAGCCTGTGCTTTAGTGAGGAACAGGTAAGTGTGACACAGAAAGGCTTTTAATGACCTTGGTTGGATAGACAGGTCATGGCAGACCTACCCAAACACAGCAGGAACTGCTGATGCTTCTGCCCGTCAGGCCAACGATTTATTTTGCTAGAAACTGGTAAATTCACTCTTAGATATTAATCTAAATGATAATAATGTTCTTGCCTTTGAAAGGACATATCTCTTTTTGTTTACTGCTAGTGTAAAAATCAACCACATAAACATCTAAGAAAATGACAAAAACAAATAGGAAAACCTTACTTTCATATATCATTTATAACCGACAATGGGATTTGTTGTGCTTTTGTACTTCTGGCATGGCAACAGAGTACAGGCTGAAAGAAAAGGCAAGGGAATGTGAATCATTTTCAGTATATTTTTTAAAACAATCTGTGCACTTGGCATTTCTAATTGATTTTTAAATTCTCTGCAGCGGGGTCACAAGCCTGTATGCTCTTTATTTTTTCCCCCCTCTCAAAGCATGAGGCTCCCACGGCATGATCAATTTCCAGCACCTGGAAGGAGAACATGTTTTACACATTAACTGCTACCGACAAAGAATGTGTTTCAATGCAGTTACACTTAGTTGTTTTGTCTTGACAGAAGGAATCTTATCGTATTCTCTTTGATAGCAGCATGACATTTTGCAGCAAACCAAATGTAAAGTTCTGCCTAGAAAGTCTGTGCACTTTATCAATCATGAATTCTCCTTTACAAGTCCTACACAAGTAACTCTTGATTGACACTTCTAAGGCACGGCTGCCATTGAACAGTGTCTTGTATTTGTCAGGAGTTTTTCCTTCTTTAGGAACTGTCCTCATCAGGAGCCTATGTTCTCTCTGCTACTGGATTAAAGTATTTTTCTTCCTATGGTTTGTCAGTAGATTTGTCTGTCACCAAAACCATACACCTTGAAATATTACCATATATAAAATTCTGCTCTCCTACTGCAGTTTGAAATATATTGGATTAACTGATTTAACCTGCTTTATTTTCATGTAGGAGGTCAGCTAGGAGGAAATAAAAAATGATCTCAGACAGCTGAATGTTTTTTTCTGTTTCACGCCAGTACTCATGCACTGAGTAAAAGACCATGCAGATCTTTGTATATAGATAAGCAAGAAGAGATAGTGTGTACATTCGGAAGTTCACCAATTACAGTTATACATTTCCAGCTGGGTCTGTCAGTGTTCAGATTAATGTGACAATGTAATACCAGTCTACAGTTGCTGTGCTGAATAATTAAATGCAGTACCCAGGTACACAGCAGAAAAGATAAACATTAAATGGCTTGTTAACCCCAAGCAGATGTTTCCCAGAAAGTAAAAATTTTCAGCACTGGAGATTAGGCAACACCTAATAAGGAACTCTACTACCTTACTAGTCCACTTCCATCAGTAAGGATGGGGGTTTGGCCCCCCATCAGCCTATGGCCTTAAAAGGAGGGATGGCAGTTGGATACTGCTGGGTAACTTTTAAAGGGGGTGAAAGATATTGTCATTCTGCTGATTTAAATGAAATAAGTAAGTAGCCCTTAACCAGTAAGTAGCAACCAGAAATTGTAGTCTCTGTAGCTTTTCCATTAAAACCAAACAGTGAAAAAGGGTGATGTTTGTTTTTTTAATTTAACCTAAATGTGAAATAGGGTTACCTTTTTAGCTGGCCACATACAGTCAGATAATTCTAAAAGACAATTAAGCAAAGCAAATGCAATTAGGAGGTATAGCACATAGCAGTGTGAAACACCAGCCAAAGGGGACCAGAATTGTCTGACCTCTCTTATACTTTTGTAAAGGACTCCTCATGTAGAGTGACCTAAATTTGACCAGATTTATCAATTAGATCATAACCTGTGAGTTCTTGCTGTAATAGAATTTGTTGTTGTAACCGTAGATCATCATATCATGTAATACTTGTGTGTCTGTTGGTGTGTTTATAAATATAGAGATACCACTTATTTACATAGTTACAAGCTGTGTTGAATACATTTTGTGAATCATCATGTCTATAGTTCCATTGTTTTTCCACCTAGGAAGGGATAATTTATAGCTCAAAATCCAAAATTTTTATTTTGCGATCACCAACTTGAACATAATAAATTGCACTACCGTGCATGTATTTCTCTGATAAAAAAAAAACAAATATGCTGGCCTACAGCTGACATATGTATATGCAAATACATTTTATGAAATATTGTTCTTCTGGTACTGGCATGTAAAAAAATGTAGTGATACTACAGCCGTCACATCCTTGTCAACTGCTGTAGAGCCGTTGTTTTTGCCTTTGGAATATTCTCCATATCTCATCAACTTTAATGGAAAATCTGCATGTTGTGAAAAATCTGTAACTCTTATCTAATTAAGTATTGAAGAATTGCCTACAATTAAGTCTTATTGTTCAGAGTAAATTTTTCGAATGACATATTTCTTGAACAAAGGCATTATCATTTTCTAGAGTTAGTTTTGCTGTAAGAAATTGGATCACAACAATGCCCTACTTTCTTTTCAGAGGATTTTCAGCACATTCATTATCTCAAGATAAATTAGTTGACTGAAAATAATTTGCTTTTAAATCATGTCACCTCTCCAGTCTAGTGAACAGTCAATTAGGAAGAGCATCAGATGAAAAAAGTGCCTGTTTATCATAATCTTCCACAAAAGCATTCCAAAAATAGTACATGTCAGGTTTAGAAATGAAGAACATCCCTTTAAAAAGAAGATAAAGTAATGTTAACAGATTTTATTGTTTGATGCTCTGACTCCCCCAATAAATAAAATAGATGTGAAGATGTCATATGGAACATTAAGATAAATGATGCTCCAGTGCTTCACTGTATTGCTTCAGCTACCTAATGTCAATAAATACTGGAACTTGCAGGCATGTGCAAAAACAGGTTATTTAAACAGGGATGTTTGCATTTTTGTGGCATTAGTTAGATGAGGGCACTTAAATCATAGTACATACTATACAGAATTCCCTTTATTGGTAATTAAATTGATAAGCTATTTTTAAAAGCATAATTTAAATTCATGTTTTTATTAAAAATAATACTTAAGGTAGACCTCAAGTCTAAATCAATAAAAAGTAAGTATGCACATTCCTATAATTAACTTGCTAAAGGTTCTAAAAAATTTTTTTTATAGTAGAAGACAAGTATTATACAAAAATATGCCAGAACACTGACGCCAGTGTTAAACAAATTACACAGCTATGCAACATAAAAAAAGTTTTACCAGAAATCTCTATTGTGTTCAAAAAGTTATCCTTTTTTCCTGACTTCAGTTCCACTTTAAACCTTTCCAAAAATGGATAAAAAAACTTTATAAATAAATCTCAATCAGCTTAGGGTAACTGTACATTACTAAAATATTGTCTCCAACTGCTGTTCATTTTTATTAAATTCAATCAAGCATGGCATGTCCTCCCTAGGTAAAGTTGGGTTTATAAGTCAAATCTGCTGATCCCAGTTTATTAAAATCCTATCACGGAAAATAATTATGAAATGCTTGTCAGTCAGCTATTCCAAATTCTGTTTCACTATCCGGGGTATAAATGTAAAATATAATGTATATGTCTGCTAAATGTATGCAGAGAGACTAGGAAATGAATTAAATTTTAAATATTACCAAGAATCAGACATCTTTGCTTGACTTATATCCCTAATTAGTAGACATTTTAAGCTGCCCAGACAAGACCGATCAAGTTATTATTTCTCTGGCCTGAATGACAGTGACTGGGCCCAGTTTGGACAGTAAACTAAATGATAGTAAATTCGAACTACATCAAATAGCTTAATATACAGTTTAAATGCAGAAATGTGCATTACCTGTAAAATATGTGCACAATATATGGCTGTGTCCCCAATTTGTCTCAGTCCTGGTGAAGGAATATCCAGCACACCAAGGAGGTCATCATTCCATTGTTTAGATTGACAGCACTGTACAATGCATTAGAAAATGACTCACACTGCTCCTATTTCACTCTCAGCTATATACTAAAAATATGGAAATATGTACTTATCTTTAAAATAAATTTCATATTTTTAGCCAAATGAAATGGACGTCATCTGCTCAACTTCAATACAAATCAGATACAAAGAGTCGCGAGGGTTACATACAGGATAGGGGCTGTATGTTTGTTCTTAAGTTGAATTTGTATGTAAGTTGGAACAGGTACATTATTTTAATAAATGCAATTAAGACAGATGTTTTTCTCAACATATTTTTAGCCAGCGTGGTGTCAGTTACTGTAAAAAATCCTTACTGTGAGTTAGTCACAGACAAAAAAAAAATCTTTATGGAGCCTAGACATTCAATAACATCTGGAGCAAGCTGTGCTTTGATATGCAAAAAATAACAACTGCAGAGTTTTTAACAATCATTAAAGAAGTACAAGAGGCTGCAGAAAGAGCTCAGTCCTCAGTCCTTAAGATCACATACAACCTTAGGTGCATTGAGCAGGAAAGCCCCATTTGTATCTAGGAGGCATCCAAATGTCAGATGTCCTTAACCCGGGACTACCTGTAGCTGAATAAATAGACACAAATCTTGGGCAGAAAAAAAAAATTCATTAGTAAGCTGTCAGTTAAAGGACAAGACAAACCCAGATTTCAACAAATAAGTAGTATGTGAACTGTGACAGACTTATTTTAATTCTTTTAAAAACATTGGAAGATAGGAAAATGTGTATATACAGGATAGAGGGGACAAAACAGCAAAAAAAGTAGACCAAATGCAACAGCGGTCAAAAATTTATTATATTTTTTTAATGACACGACAGTTACAGATTCCCAAGTGAAAGTCAAATACAAGAACTAGTGGAGATCAAAATCTTCTTAGGCAGTAGTGGTAGTGACAGATGTTGCCAAACTCAAACTTGGCATAATCCCAAAAGAGAGAATAATTATACAAGATATTAGTCTGTTTGTTAATGTAGCTATTAATCACAATTTTACCTGTGTGAGACCATTTTTTGTCAGGTGCAGTCATGTCCTTTTCCCACATTTTTCCTAATCAGGTATATTTCTAGGCTTACATGCTTTGCCACATTTACTGTACCCGTATGCCTTTAATATTACTATGCCTCAAGCAAGCATTGCTGCTCTTCAGGAAACAGCTTCTAAAAGGAAAATACATAAACTTATGATAATTGATTTTTTATTCATTAAAAAATATGACACAGCCTTCATTCCTTCTTCTCCTGGATGTTTTGTGTTACACGATGGCTTCTGTACGCATCCAGTGCTGATGGGAGATGGACACAAAGGGAGTTGCTGGGAGACTGACGCAGACAAAAGGAGAGGGAGTGCAACCCATACTGTGACACATAAATATGAAAAATCTGAGCATGCTTCCTTGTATTGCTTTGCATTGTAGTTATATTCCGGGGTGTTACCTTTCTGTTGGTGTCACCTGGTATGGTCCACACCCTCTGCAACTTTATAGATTGGCCACTGTCTCCAATATAGTTTCCCCCTTAAGCATCTTGCAATATACTTATGCTTCAATCAAACCCTAGCCACAATGTTCCCTATATAATAAGTACCACCATTTATTCCCCTATGACAGGTATCAACATTATCTCAAGTGAAGCCATTATCTTTCACAGTAGTAAATGTAGCCATAATCCAATAATCATCAAAAGGAAACCATTACTATCATCGCCCTCCTCATAACAAATTTAGCCATTACCCCATAACAAGTTTAGTGATAACTCTCTCAACCCTAATTGCAAAGGATGGATAAGGCGTGCTTCCACTTGGGTTTCACAGCCAGATGCCCTCCACTGTGTCTTAGTCAACAAAGAAAATTATCTTTTTTTAAGCCTAGATCAAGTCAAATATTATTTTCAGTTTTTTAATCTTTGCCCCGTGAATACCGTCCACCTTTCAGATAAAAGCCCCCTTTTAGGCCACTAATTCTGTAAATGAACAGAGAAATGGTGGTAAGGTTCAGCCATGAAATTAGTTTGTGTCAAAGCTCAAAAAAAAGCCATGTTGCAGAGGTGATTTTCATGCTGTTGACAAATTGCCTGTTTCAGGATCACTAAGAGACCTCCTAGCTGCCTCACTAGCTGGGTCAGTGATATGTCAGTCTATTGCTCCCCAAATACTAAATCAAGATTTAGCAGCCTTTGGAACACAGTGGAAGTAATTCTGTAGAGGTAAAATGCTTCTCATGGTTCTTGCGTGTCAATGCCAGCTAAATTGCCCATCGCCCAACAAAGAAAAATTCTAAAAATGAATTATCTAGAAGATTTCCCATTGGTAACAAGTGACTATATGGTTTAATGGAAAATGCAATTGGTTTTTATGAAAGCTTCCCAAAAGTCATAAGGTTATGTTTTAAAAACTGTTGTGATTCCTATTTGTTTGAGAGTGTCTGATTAATCATTCCTGGGATATTGAGTCTGTAAACTAGGTTATTGATAACTGTAAATTTATATTTTTTTAAAACAAGAATATGCATTACATGCTTGCAAGCATAGAAACTACTTCGATTTGTAAAGTACAACTTTTTTTTCAGTATGTTAGTGGATTTTTAGCCATTTATCAAGTCTAACTAGGTAAATCACTGAGAAGTTTATCTCAGAAGACACTAACGAATATACAGCGGGAAATAATTGAACCCGTCAATGTATTTCTCAGTAAATATATTTCTAATAGGGCTATTGACATGAAAGAAATACACAAATACAAAGAAATCAAAATAAATACATGAATAAATTAACTTTTGTGTAATAAAGTGGAATGTTACAGAGAATAATTGCACATGCTTACTGAAATGTATTTAATACCTAGTAGAAAAGCCTTTGTTGGTAATGACAGCTTCAAGACACTTCTTGTATGAAGAAACTACTCACATGCATTGCTCAGGTGTGATGTTGGCCCATTGTTCCACACAAACTGTTTTCAAATCATTAAGGTTCCATGGGCCTCTTCTATAAGCTGATAAATAATTGGATTCAAGTTGTGTTAAATAAATATTCCCCCGCGCTGTACTTCTAAAGCAGTAAATGTGACTTTCACAACATTCACTGGTGGTGCATCAATCACTTGCATTGCTTAAAACACATGTAGCAGGAATATTCACCTGCAGTAAATGTCTGATTCACTGCTCATCTGTACCTCTAATGGAGCATCCCTCTTTTTTTCTGTATAGAAATGATCATAAACCTACTACGCTTGTTGCTTGTTTAGTTTTTTACAGACATAAGACATAACCGTAGGATCAAGGAACATGTGTATGTTTGTAGGCCTATATACCCACTCACCAAGTCTACTCTGGGGAAAATTCATTGACTTGAATGGATTTCTCCTTTTGCAGTTGTTTTCCTCATGGCACTGACATATTATCCCCTCTTTCTTCCTAGGAACAAATATGCATGTTTTCCTAATGCAAACGTGTATGTTTTTATAATGATCATTTGTAATAGTGATTGTTTAGCAGCTGTATCATTCTTTCACCAACATCAAATGTCAGGTAACCTAATTGGCTAACTCATTGAAGTTGTGCCCATACCATGTAGCCGATCTGTTTTTTGTTGAGTAGTCTCCAGCACTTAAATTATCAATTTGCTATGTCAGCAGTTACTCTTTACCACTGCTTTGTTTTGACAAAGAATATAATTCTATTAATAGTTTGAATTGCAATTTGGCACCCTTCCTTGTATAATAGGTACAATGTAGGTCAATGTCAATGTCTCCTGCCTTGCTGCTAATGGTCAAGTACCATGTGCATACATTTTACCAGAATACATACATGTACATATAGATGTAAAGCTAGAATGGTAATATTCTAATATACTAGTGGATGAAAGAGTTAAAGGTTCACTGAAGTAGTCATTTGTATACATAGCATGAAGTATATGAGATATTACTACATTTTAAAAACTTGATGAAGCACTTATATGGAAATATCAAAATATTCCTTCACGTAGTTACAAAGATAAAATACCAAGTAAGATATCACGAGGTTTCATATATATCATTATCAGCAGGTGTATTTTTCATTGTAGTATTTGAAATTGAGTGTATGCGTGTTGCTCTGTTTTATTATGTATTTCTTTCTGGAGAATCTGGCTGCTTGGCAATAAGGAAAGCAAAACACGATCTTCTACTTTGTAGATGTCATGCCTTTGAAAGAGAACATTTACTTTTTAAATATGTTGAAACTATCTTACAAGCAAGCCGAAATGCTTTTTTAGAGAAACCTGAAACAGCATGCCACTCGTAGGAAGCACTGCTTGAGAATGCAATGATTAATTATAGTAATTTGCAAATTGCAGCTTCTTGTTATAGCATGCCATTCATGTCATTTGAATAAATCACAGGTATAACAAGTCATATTTTTGTTTGTTTATGTACCATGTTAGCAGACTATTTTAGTGATTTCTCTTTTTCATAGATTTTTTCTTTATTTTGAATAAATTTAGTTATTTTACAAGCTCCATTATAATATTTTAGCCATGCAGCTAATGACACACACAGACACACTTACATTTCCTTCTATTTACTATCAACAAAAGTGTTTTCGCATCATTGTATGACTGATTTCAGTGGCTGTGGTAGGTCATGGTGAAGTTTGAAGCAGAACTAAAGCTTGCAACACTTTCATATCCACTCATAGAGCCTGATTTATTAAAGCTCTCCAAGGCTGGAGAGGATACACTTTCAATAGAGAATCTGGGTGATCCAGCAAACCTTGAATGGATTTATTCAGAGTAATTTGCTATTTGCTAGCAAATGTTTTGAATCCTGGACCAGATCCATTTCAGGTTTGCTGGATCACCCAGGTTCACTGATGAAAGTGTATCTTCTCCAGCCCTGGAGAACTTTCATAAATCAGGCCCGTGGGGTGGACAGCTCCCTCACAGGGCACCGCCATCTTTCTTTCTTCCTTTGCCCAGTGATGTTATCAGTGGTGGCCATGTTTATTGGTCATGCCTCTGCTCAGGTCAGCTTTTTACCATATTACCGGTGCCATCAGGAAGTTAAGATTTGTTTTTGCCTGTCCCTTTCTGCAATAACCACCTGCTTGAATCGCTAAACTTCTGTCATGGTGTCTCAGGGTGGGATGGTAGACCCTCTGTGTCACGAGCCCGCATAGCACAGTATAGCGGGGTGCAGGGTATAAGCAACACCCTGTGCTAGCAGGGTCTGATAACTGCTGACAGATTAGGACCAAAGCATAGTACAAAAATGTGAGGTAAAAGCATAGTCAGATGAGTCAGAGGTCGTCAGGTAGTCAGGCTAAGCCAGGGTTAGTGTACCAGAGAGTTAGAATCGGGAGAATCAGACAGGAACCTGACAGCAAAGCCTAGTGGAACTCCTTGATCAGGCAACTTCCTTTTGCCAACCATTGCATATATAGGGAAGGTCATGTGATGGATTGAGGCCATGTGACCTGCAGGCATCCTAACCCACCACCAAAGGGAGTTCTGGAGGAGGCGATTCAGGTGGTATCCACATTTCCGCCAGCAAATGGAGCACATCTGCTGAGCGCTATAAACCCCTGAGCTAAAGGGGCAGCTGACAAGAGTCACATGACCTAGACCAGGAAGTGTGCAGAAAATGGGATTCCGGGATAGAGCTGAGTCTGCCTGCAGGGGCGTGCAATGTGGGTGAGGCAGAAGGCAGCACAGATTCCCCTTTAATAGTGAACCTGCCAGCCATGGTCCAACACCAATTCCAGCAGCTGTATCAGTCAGAGCATTGTACAGCAGCACATTCTAAATTTTATTCCTGCCCCTCACATGCACAGCAGCAGTTTACTACAATAGCAACCTAGTGCTTTCTGATAATGATAACTTGTCATCTGTTTCTGAAAAGGTGCATGTGGGGGGTGGGGGTAGAGGAAGAATCCCCCTCCCACCTGACTTAAGTTAGTCCCCTCTCTGATGAATGCAGGATCCATTGCAGCAGTAAAAGTAATGCCTGGCCAATCATTTTCTGGTAAGTTGCCATGTGAACCTGGCTGCAGAGAGATAACAAAATAAATTTAAAAGATCACTTTAAATAAAAAGGGGTATTATGACTTTGGGTTTATCCATTATAACATAAAAATCACACATGTAATATGCTATTGGTCAAATAGCTTTGCTGCGTGTAGGTAAAAAATAGTGCAGTGTGGTGTAGAATAGAGCAGATGGAGCTGCAGTGTGTATTCTGCAAAATTGTTATTTTCGTTTTCTTATTTTTAGGTTTAGGATAATGATGAATTTTGTGTCTAAATCCCTCTGAAAACAGTTTCATCAATCAAAAGCAAGTTTAAACTGGCAGGTCCCTTGAGGAACCTGTTAGAGCTTTTAGGGGCCAGCAGGAGCAGAGGAAAAATGAAAGATCAAATGTAAAACTTGATTGATTTGCTTGGAGGTATTAAAGAGTTAACATTTCCTAAGTGCTGTTCTATAAAAAAGCCTAGTCAGGAAGCAATTTGTAACAAAGTACTGTAAACACCAACTTGAAACACTTCCAAACTGTAAAATGAAAATGCAATCCACCTGCCATCACCCGTAAATATTTTAACCCACATTAAGCATAATTTTGGAAAGAAATTTTTCTTTCACTTAAGAGAAATATAAATATTTTCCCTTTCTTTTTTTACTCTACTGACCTAGGTTTACAAAACCAAATCTAATATCATTCCCTAGGGCTAGGACCATTTAAGAAAAGTGTTTAGCTCTTTAGATTTTGTTTTTTAGATACACATGGTTTCGCATATTTAGGTTAAAGATTCGAGGTCTGCTTATGAATGTTTTCTTACAAAATGTATCTGAGATACAAACATTTTTAAGAAATTAAACTAATTTGTCAAATGTGTAAATCTTGGGAAAAGGTTGTGTTATTCTTGAGTGAAAGAGAATATTTAAATAGATCCCTTAGGGCAGGCATGCCCAAAGTCCAGCCCAGGGCCAAGTGTGACCACTCGCGTACAAAAAAGCTGTTTTTTTTATTTCCTTAGAGTTGATCAACTGCCTTGCAATTATCAGACCGCTACTCGGCGGGCATAATCGGCAGGACCGGAGTCCTCATGTGTGCACAGGGAATCCCCTACGTCATTATAGTGGGTGTGTGCTGTGCAGGACCCGCATGGACTACGCCTACTCTGATTTCAAGAACGTGCTCTGCACAGAGCCTGTACTGACACCAGACTCCGTGCACAGGGAATTCCTCACATCACCCTGGTGGGTGTGTGCTTTGTGGGACCCGTTCAGACCTCGCCCACACTAACCCTGAGTTTGTGCTGAATGGTTGGCCCCCACACATCTTCACCTTACGTCTTTGCAAAAAGTTTGGACATCCCTGCCTTAGGGTTTAGGCATGATTAAGTAAAGTGGTTAGGCTTGGGAGTATTAGGGCCCATTTACACCTTGCCACCCTAATGTGTTTCATTTTTACACATGTTAACATGAGTTTCTGTGTGCATTAGCCCGCATTGTACTAGGGGCGGCCAATGCATGAAAACCTTCAAACAAACTGACATGCACTATTTCTTGCAATGTATAGTATTGTGTTACCATATACCACATTACATTTTGGGGAGCCATTCAAAATTAATGGCACAGTGGCATGCTAAAACAAGTAATGGTACAACAATGGAATTAATCTTTCCAACTATGAAAAAGGAGGAATTAACACCAACCCCCTAAAATGTTAAATGTGTATTTGCAATGACCATTTCGATCTGTTTCCAAGGTAAACAATGCAGCTAGTAATCCATATGATCTATAAGAAATATAACTGTTCAGACCAGGCCACCTTTTTCTATTGCTCCAAAGTTAAGTTCAGATGCTCATATTGTCCCATTGCAGGAGCATTCATTGGTTGACAGGGATCAGAATAAGAATCCTGAATGTCATTAAGTGGTTGTTTTGGAGAGTGTATATGGAGGTTGAAGATAACATAGGTGGAATTACATGTGTGCTGTTAACCTTACAGTATAGAAAGGTAAAGCGAGAGTGAGTATATTTTGGTTCATAATTTAAATACTTTCTCAGACTGATCTTGTAATTCATTTAGCTCCAATGCATGTGATAATCCCAAATATTATTTAAAGACAGAGGCTTCTTGCTTGACTATGTCTGCACTGGCCTATTTGAGAGATCCACAGCCAGCTGGAGAAAAGTGTATGGCTAATAACACTATGAGACATAATGAGCAGAATTTAAAATTTTTTATAGAAATTCATAGAAATTATGGAGAACATTGTGAAAAGGTTAAAAAGATATGAAAATGAAAAGTCAGTGCTGTGCAATAATGGTGGTTTCTACATTACAGTCCTATAGGAGGGCAGCAGCAGCTCTGAAAACCTAATAACAGGGATAACAAAAACAGCTGTTATACTTGATATAGCAGATAAGCAAGCTCAAGTCTCTCCCACAAAAAAACAAATCACCCTGCACCAGGGAGACTGGAATTCTGCTGTAAAATGTTTTTTTCTAGTTGTAAAGCTTTTTTGTATAAATATAAAGCTGTGTCTTCTGACACACTCTCCCTACTTGCCCTCATCAAGAACAAGAATCATAATGAGAAAAAAAAATATTTAGGGAGGGCTAATTCATATTTATTTCTGGGGTGGTAATCAATGTTCAGTATTCCATGCAGTATCACTACACTGCTGAAAAAAAGTATGTGGATGCTTGTTCATGGCATGGTGAAACTGAGAGACATTTTTGTGAAATTGTTGCAAATTCATTTTCACAAAAGTTTGTAAAATTCGCCCACTTATTTCTACTAGCCACTGGGGCTAAATTATTAAAGCTCTTCAAGGCTGGAGAGGATACACTTTCATCAGTAAGCTGGATGATCCAGCAAACCTGGAATGGATATCCTAAAAGTAATTTGCTATTTGTTAGCATATTTTTTCAATCCTGAACCATGTCCATTTCAGGTTTAATGGATCACTCAGCTTCACTGATGAAAGTCTATCTTCTCCACCCCTAGAGAGCTTTAATAAACCAGGTACACTGAGTCACCTGTAAATGTTACTGAATGCAGTATAGAAGAATCAGCTCCCCTTTCCTTACAGACATGTATATGCTCTGTGACAAAGTTGTGTAAACCTCAAAACAGTATAGACAGAAATGGATACTATGTGGCAGGTAAAACAGCACCCATATATGTATTTCATTATATCAAATACCTCTGATTCTAAGTATAGTTAAAAAGTTGTCAAAACTATTCTTTGTTTCATGTCATCTTCCCTATCTTTGGACACTGTGCAAAGGTGAAAAATGAAATAGATGCTACAAGTCACAAGCTGATACACTGAAAGCCATTATTGACTGCATGTTTAAATCACCTTAATGATTCAATCAATGACAGTACTTATATCAGTAGAATCACAACTACTATACTATGGATCAAGCCATGCTGACTGTGAGTCTCCGGCTGGAGACTGCATTTAATAGGAGATTATTTTCCAATGATTATAGATTTATTACACTCTTGTTATTGTTTGCCTGAAGATTGTGCAGAAAGTGAAATACCAAAAGGTCATTAGAACACTCTGCTGTTCATGGTCTGACCACTTAGAATTAAATTATAAAATGGTATTCAAGGTTTGTGCTGTGCAGTGATAGAGACATTCTAAAGCTATTTTTTGAACCAGAAATAAAAATGCTTTTTGTTTTCTTCTTTACCAAATACCTTTTTATATACCTCTTAAACTGAAGCAAAAAAAAATAAAATCTGTATTTTATCTACCCAGATTACTAATTGACATTTGTTGTGAGGTCCACTGAACATAGATCTTTGTGATCAATCATCATGCAATACCCAATATACAATGACTAAATAATGAAATGTTATTTCACTGATGCTTCAGCCTCTCAGACCTAGGTGCAGCTTGCTGCGCCTTGAAGTTATTCCTCCCTAGGTTGCAGCCTATGAACCCTGCTCACAAATCTTATTTTAAAATATTTCAGGTGATATGAGGCTGAAGTAAAGGCAAAATTCTATTTTCCAGCAAATACAAAAAGTTCATTACTTTGCAGTGTGTTTAGGGACAGAACGAAACACCAATGAGCCACATTTTGTTATTATTATTATTATTATTATTATTATTATTAATAATAATAATAAACAGGATTTATATAATGCCAACATATTACGCAGCCCTGTACATTATTTAGGGATTGCAAATGACAGACTAATACAGACAGTAATACAGGAGGAGAGAACCCTGCCCCAAAGAGCTTACAATCTAGTAAGTATTATTAGATGTTTCTTTGTCTGATACCTATTATTTGAACGTGTGCCAAGGTGAATGATTGCAGATTGTCAAAGGCTGTCAGGCTAGAAATTTTCATCTGATAGCAGATTCATTTATTAGTGGGGAGTAAAATAACTGCAGTATTAGATATGAAAGTGTATGAAAAGTACATATATGACATGTTTCTAAAGTGAATCTGTACTTTTCCCATAAGGGACACATTCCTTTACAGCCACATTCACCGATCTTCCTTTCTCTTCTCCAGTGCTTCATTCAACCACCTAGAATAAAAGCTAAGACACATGTTAGTTTAAAGTCAAGGGAGTTATAGTTTACACAGGCTTGTGATAACATCAAATGGACGATTGTTGTAATGAAAGTTACACAACAAACCAAGGTTTCCCAGCACACTTATTTATTTTTCTGAACGCATGTTCCATTATAAATTAGTATAGATTACATAATAAAAAAAACACTACACATATGTTTGCAAACGTAGGTAAAAGCCACATTGCCTTGTCAAGTGGTGTCATGTAAAAGTGGTATATTAAAAAATATGCATTATTTTACATTTCCTGCTTACCATCTCCACAGTCCTGCCCTCCAGCCTAAGGCTCGGTGGCCTGGCCGGCATCTGCTTCCCCTGGCCTCAAGTCC
This sequence comes from Pyxicephalus adspersus, assembly GCF_032062135.1. Taxonomy (NCBI): domain Eukaryota; kingdom Metazoa; phylum Chordata; class Amphibia; order Anura; family Pyxicephalidae; genus Pyxicephalus; species Pyxicephalus adspersus. The sequence continues at coordinate 73,689,252 of NC_092858.1, read as the reverse complement.
CCAACATTTACGTGCCAGGGGAAGCAAATGCCAGGCATCGCTGGAGGACATCACGGACAACGCTGGAGAATGCTGCGGGCACTGCTAGAGGACACCGGTGGAACGTGGGAACTAGGTAAGACTTTAAAACTCCCTGGCAATTCCACCCGGAGTGTGGCTCGGAGTTACCGCTTTTGGCACTGAAAATTAACCCTGAGCCACACTCGGGAATCCCGACAGGGAGGTTAAGTGTGGTCTTTTGGGAGCTCCATCAAGGCACATATATACAGTATATAGCAATACATAAATGAATGGTATTTTAAAGTCAATAGATATATAGCTTATAAAGAGCTATGAACTTGCTTGTATTAGCAATTAAGGCTGGAAAAGATACACTTTTATCAGTGAAGCTGGGTGATCCAGCAAACCAGGAATGGACCTGGTCCAGGATTCAAAACATTTGCTAGCATTTGAACAAAAACATTTGAAATCCATTCCAGGTTTGCTGGATCACCCAGCTTCACTGATGGAAGTGCATCCTCTCCAGTACTGAAGAGCATTAATAAATCAGGGCCATTGACTCTTGCACCTTGGTTTTTTATCTATTCCTTAGGCCTTTGATCCTGTAAATTGCGATTAGACCTACATGGTATAGAGCTTCTGTTTCTGTTCACCTGTCTTTTCTGGCTTTGGTTTTGTATCCATTTAATTTTGCTGGGTAAAGCACTATCTTTCTACTGTCAACTAATCTTTATTCTTTTATGAAAGTTCAACCTGCTTAATGCATGAAAGTGCTTTGTTTATAGCCCTGTTTTTGTACTTTAAAGTAGCGATATATTTTACTCATTTGTGGGAGAAAGGAGGGGTGTAGAAATGATGATGCCATTAGATAGTTCCATTTCCATTCCAAATTTTGATCTGTAGTGACAAAAGTGGCATTAAAACTACAATATAATTCCAATGCCACTACTACAGCCCACAGGCACTGTTATTAAGATTAAAACTGGGATTTGGCATCTGATATATCAACTGAGGACTGTAAAGTAATCATGTAAACATATAAAGCAGATAGATTAAGCATCAGGATTACTAGAGATGAAAAAAAAAATATTGGTCATGACTTTAACTTTAATTCCTAAAATATTAGCTGCTGGCATCTTATTTTCTACTTTGTGTTCAGATGTGCTGCAGTCTTCCGAATAGACATTGTTACAGCATAAATGAATAAAATCTGAACTGCTCGGGAATTACCATAGCTTTCTATCTAGTTTAGGAGCTCTTAAGTCAAAATCAATGGCTGTTGCCCAAAGCTTATATTTCCAAGCATCAGATCATTTAAATTTTCACTTTATGTCTTCTCTTTGGCTTCCAATTGTTGTCACAGTTTTCTTAACATGTAATCTCTTGGAATCCCTTCACATTCTATTTTATATTTTTCATTAGTGTTGTGTTGTGTGTGAGACACTCAGATACATATGTAAAATCAAAACATTGACGATGATGATGCTAAAATATTTATCATTTTACAAACTTGAGTGCACAAATATAAACTCTTTGGCTTACAAGTACAAATTAGACCTGAATTGCCCATTTCTATCCAACAGTGATAAAGTGACAGTGAGGGTCTTCAGAGTAATAATTACAAATAATAATAAAGAAAATGATAATCTCTTTTTCCAGGTACAAATTAGTATATTGCAAAGTGAATATGTTCTGTGTTACTCTCTGCTTTGTCATAATTATATCTCAGTAATGATTAAACAGACATGATGCTGAGATTGATATTCAATATTGTGAATTATGCAAACATGTTAAATGATTCAAAAACTTTCTGGCATGGTACACAGGTTTTTTTTTACAGTTTTTTTTACAGATATATGTATTAGATGCTACTTGTTCAGGTATTCACTTGCAGTTTGTATTAGTTTTGTTTCATGGAACACTAAATCCCCACACAGACCATAATTTGTTGTTGTTTTTTAGTAAGGTGCGCTATATAAACAATGTTTATTAATTGTTACCAGTTCTTTTCTTTGGAGAGGTTAGGGGGTAGCTTGAGTGGGTAACAACTAGGGATGTGCAAGAATGCCTCTGACATTCTCACAAAAATTTCCCCCGAACTTCTGATGGGTCCGCAAAACTTCGGTGAACCGATTTTGCGAATTCCATTGAAGTGCAGGTTCCCACGCTCCCTGGCTAAGTACAGCCCAGGGAGTGTGGGAACCTGCGTTCACAGCTGATTTGAGGCACGTGAGTGCCTCCAATCAGCTGTGACTGCAGGCGAACTTCAGATGAACTCTCAATGGAGATTCTCCATTGAGAGATCATCTGAGTTCAGCGGCAACATGTTCTGTAAGCGAAAAAGGCCCGATTCGCTGTGAGATCGAAATTCAAAATTTTGCTCGCTCATTGCTAGTAACAACCAGCTGCATTCTCTTTTTTAGCAAACAAGGATGATTATTCCAAATGGTCATGTAGTTATTTTGCAGGACAGGTCATTAAACAATGATTAGGGACAGTTGTACAGAAACTGGATTTTGCCTGAGTTGATTACAAATCTTGTACCTTGCTTTATTACAATTCATTACAATTTATGCTTATTTGGAGGGTAAATGTATTGTAAGTACACATATAACAATTTATGGTCTTGTGGCTGGTATTCCTTGTGGCTGGTCTGTTCTGCTCAAGAAGATTGCATCTCTCTTTTTACAATTAGCTCTAACTCCAGGTGACTTTTTATTTTTTTAGGTTAGGTCCACCTAAATTTAAATTGCTGTCTAATGTGTTGGTGCTGTATTAATTGAGTTTATTATTAATCCCTGCTGTTGGTTATCTGGTAGAAACATTTTAGATTGTAACAAAATAAAAAGAGAAAAGCATCGTGCAGTGGCACCGTGTAGTACTTTATTAGTCCTCTAATAAATGCACTTACAGTTTAAAAAGTGTATTAGATGGGGTTTTTCAATTGTAATGCACTCTACTTGATGTCTGATGTGGTATGTTTTACTGAACTGTCTGGTAATTATCGGTACATACTTTCCATAACACTGTTCATTATCATCTCTGTTTTTTAAAATGCATTCCCTCAACTTATCAGATGCTGTTAAAAGCATTATGGGTTCTTAGGAGCACATTTTGTACACCACTTCATCAGGCATTACTACACAGTGCCACAGTGTGGTGCTTTTTGACAACTATGCAAAAGTTGTAAACTCAACTAAATCCAAAATCATACAAACCTTCCAATAGCAATCAGGCCAATAAGTGAACAGTAACAGTACATAAAAGCAAAGTGGTGTACAAGACATCCATATAATTGGCCAAATGTGCTTGTATACTGCAAAATAGCATTTACAACCTCATCTAGTTTAATCCAAGGGGATGTGACACAAATAATAAAAAAAAACAATAGATGGTAGGCTACATTTCCCTACAGCCCTGCATTGTAGTAAAAACCATATGTCTGGAGGAGGAGCAAGACTTACATAAAGGAGGTAGTCAGCAATTAAAAGTCCTCAATCTGTTAATTGTAAATGAAATAGCTTGAAAAGTGCACAGCCAGCAACAACTACTCAATAGGTTTTTAAACTGGTAAAGATCAGGTAAAGGTAAATATCAGTCTCAAAAGTAATACTTATAATTTACTGTAATCAAAACGATTTTACGTTTTTTTGGAATTTAGAATAATACATACCAATTCTTTTTTAGCTGGCCTAGTGATGTCACACCACTGGTGTCTGGTCTAGTGTGTGGTCCTGCAGTGAATAGCACTCGCTATCGGTCACACACATTGACATGAAAACACAGTTCAGTAGAGAGGTACTTCGAGCTAAAGCCACTCAAAAACACATCCCCAGGTGTGTGTATATGATAGCCTGGTTTCAGATGGGGGAGGGGGTGAATGACAAAGGCCATTTTTGGACCTAAATGACTAGTAATATCTAGGGAATGGAGGGTTGCACTGAGCTTGCTGAAAGTATAGCAGAAATAGGCATGAGCAAGAATGCCTCTTGCATTCTCGCGAAAATTTCCTCAAAGTTCCAGTGGGTTCGCCAAATTTTGGCAAAATTTCGTGAAGCCATCGGAAATCACTATAGGAGGATTATCACGGCTGCATTCATAAATACAGCCATGGGAATCCTCATGCATTCATATAAACAGTTGTGGGAATCCTCCTGTCAATGAGTGATCCCAAGGCACTACAGGTCAGATCGGGGGCAAGCCCTCATTCTGACCTGTAGTACCCGGGGATCTCTCACTGAGAGGAGGATTATCGCGGCTGTATTCATGAACGCAGCTGCGATAATCCTCCTCTCAGTGAGAGATCTACCGTGGCTGAATTTATTGAGAACAGTGTGCGATACCTGGGACTAGAGGTTAATTAACCTCTAGTGCCACGGATTGCACACTGTTCTAAAAAGCGGGGTTTTGTTTTTTGATTGGAAGAATTGCCGAGAATGGCCGAATTCTCTGCAAGATCGAGTGTTAAATTCTAGCTCACTCATCCCTAAGCAGAAATTCAAGAATTTAAACGTACCTTTTAAATCTGGTTTAAAGGTACATTATAAACTAAAAAGTTTAGGCTTAAGATGCATACTGTAAACAAATCTTACCTAATTGGCAATTCATTTTTTCTTCCAGGCATAGTGTAAAGCAGGAACCAACCCTACCGACTTTTTATCTGATTTTATAACACACTACCATGTAAATCTGGAGCCCCATTTTCATTGTCTCTCTCATACAAAGAGTTACAATGATGTAAAAATACAATGATGAAAAATGCCAAAAGTAACCAAATGCATTGTATAGTAAAGCCCAACACACCAATGTGCCCCACAACAGATATACCATGCTTAGCTGCTAAAAAGTTAGTTTTTCATCCAGATTTAGGTATACTAAACCTTTGTCTTTATCAGCCTTGCTGCCTTTTTTGTGATTTGCAAACGCATGCCCACACCTAACACATTGAGGATCTATTTACACTTGTGTGTCGTGGCAAATCCTTTAATTTAGTAATCTTAACAGAAATTGCAGCTAAATATCAACTATACCTCTCCCTGGTGCATATTCAGTGAAAACAGAACCTCAGTCCGTTCCAAAAAACCTACCAACTTATACTGGAGATGAAGATGAACAAAAAAATCATATCACTGACAGTTTTCTTCAGTGTGACTAGACTGTGTGGTTTTGGAAAAAAATGTGCTATAAATAGCTGCCAAAGTGAACTAGAAAAGTATCACTATGTTTCCAAGCTTGAAGAGTAGAAAGGTTCCCTTTAACATCAATTTAGCACAGCTGCAATGAGCTGGAATGCATTAGAATCTCATTGATTCATTTCACTTATTGCTTGGAGTTGCTGTTTGTAGCTTTTATGCAAAGATCCTCTGAGTGCAGGACATTCCAACTTATCAAACAGGAAAATGTTTTAAGTTCTGTCCTGATCCTCCCATACCAATACCACAAATATGTATTGAAAATCTCTGAATTTTTTAAACAGTTTATTAGGTTTGCAACTGGACTTTTATTTTTTTATGTATGCATTTATAGGGTGCATAATCATATCACTGTTATTCAGAAGCTTATAATTGAATGTCCTTATCAAAATCATATGTCAATAACATAGTCTAAAGTCATTTAGCCTAGAAGTTTGTTTTCAGAAGTATCACGTACCTGATTGAACTTGCATTGAAGACAGATGCATGAAGGTGCCAAACGAGCACAAGTGCTAATGATGAAGTCACGATCAGCCAAGAATGATAGCTAAAATAAACACTGATCAAGATGCAGATACATATCAGGAGCGGGCTGATGTCAGCGATTAGTGGTCCTGTAAGGTACAAAAGCAGAGACAGGTGATAGGCTGAGGTTGTTAACATGTTGGACGATACAAAAACGACAAAGAGAAGAACTGGAGAAGGGTCAGGTGCCAACCTGAGGGCAAATCAGAAAGTCAAAATCCAAGCAACAAATCAAAAATTAAAACCGCAAGAACAAGACAAAAGGTAAAGCCTTCAATGAGCAATCCAAAGTGCTATGTGCATGTGCATTGTGACACTCCTTTGCCTACTAATGTGTGCATTGGTATACCATGCTTAGCAAAATGAGCAGGCACACCAGCAGTCTGTAGCATTCTCCTACAGGGAAGCAGTCTCCACATAGATAGTATCCTGGCCAAGATTTGACTCTGTGACCCTAGCAATACAACGCTAATGTGCTAGCCATTGAGCCACACCTTGTGCCAACTCTTCCGCCACAATATATCTGGACTAATGTTCAATTGCTTGTTTTAAATATTACTTTTGAAAGCCATTTACCTGTAACCTAGAAATACTGCCTCATCCGAGTAAGGCAAAGGCACATATACTGCTGCGTGTAGTTGAGTGTTGTCAGCCTGGGTACAGTCAGAAAGAGAGGGCTTTCATTGTGTTTGAAAGCTGATACTGTCGTTATTTTTTCTTTAATTAAAATGTAAATACTTTATCACATCAAGACCATGGCTCAAAAAGAATCTTCATTTAGTTGGCATAAATGACCTTTGAGAATCAATCCTGCTATCATGATTTAGAAATAATACTTTGCAAAGAACATTGGGAATGCTCAACTTGGGAACCGGTGATATTTAGATACTCAAACTTGTGTCATAAGCCAAGACAACAGATGTCAATCTATTTTCTTGGAAGAATCTTATAAATAAATTACATGAATGCTCATGTACAAAGTACAATATGTATCATAAAAAGCAATTTAATATTTTTTAATATTTGGAGCTGTTTTGTAAATGCCATAAATACATTCAGGAAAAATATTGTTTTAAGCTATAAGAACGGTATAAATTCTTTTATACACTACTGTTTATTAGCACAATTAGAGAAAATCATGCACATAATACTAATGTAATAATGCTTATATTTATTAAAAAATATATATTATGATGAAATCTTGTTCCCCCTCCAAAAACCTCTTATGCCTCTTTCTCTATTTATAGCCTTCAGAGTTAAATTTCAATGGTAACACAGGCTAACAATATTAATAACAATATTCTTCTATGAAAATCCAACAATTGAAGTCCATGCCTTGGAATAGCAAGGAAAAGTACTGCTGGGGGGGAGTGCTGGAAATGCCAGACGAGGTCAATATAGAGCTAAATCTTATGAGTGTCTCGCTGCTGAAACTCCCTCCTCATTGAAATGCCGCCGCTACTAAAATTACCAGCATTATTTGCGCCTATAAAACAGTCCAATACGAGGCCACGCATAGGCAGAGAGCCCACTGGTCTATAGAGGCGAGTGATGCCAGGAATTTTAGTAGTAGCGCTATTTCAATTTAGCGTTGGGGGCCAGAGTTTGACACCCCTGCCCTAATGTCAAGTTTGAAGACTTTGAGATCCTATATAGAAACACGGAATCAGAGATGGACTTCTCTGACTTCACTCACTAGGAAGCAATGTGGGCACAATTAACCAGACAAAAATTTGAAATTGAAATGCAAAGCTAAAGTATAGAAATCAGAACCAAAATCCACCAGAGGGCACTGACCGGCAGGGAAGTAGACTGGAATTTTTTTATTATACATGGGAATATTCTTTTGACAGAAACCCAACCCTTATAGCCCTGCCACTCTTGAGCAGGGTGGATGTTGGCTATGCAGAAGTAAGCACTATAATACGTCTAATAATACTATAATACCTCATTGTAAATCCACCATGTCTACTCATAGTCCCTGTATCTTAAAATATGTTTGTCTTTCCTGATTTGTTTCTGCTCTCCTATGTATCTGCACTTTAAGCAGATTTCTGTGTCTGCTATGCCTTGGAATTCCTTTCTGCTTCATGTCAAGTATCTCCGCCTCAGGAGCTTCCAAAATCCCAAGATACAGACTGAAATCTCTGTTGCTTGGGACATAATGGAGATAAAAATAATGATTTTGACATCATTTATACCTACTACCTATCAAACCTATTCACTTTATTCAGTGCAGAAAGTTCTTTACATGGCACTACAGTTTAATATGATTGATGAGCGCAAATGAAATTGGTTTAATGCTTTCTTACAGATCCATAAGCATACATCCCTAATATAGCATGTAATCCACATACTCCAGTAACTTATCCACTCAATAGTAAAAAAAAGTAAATTGATGGCGAACTAAAGCTTTTGCTAAACTTACTAGAACAAATTATGTCACAGTAAATCACAAATCAAATATCCAAACACATTGAATGAGTGTCAGAAGATACAACATTGTATCTTTATCATTAGGATAAATTAGTTTTCAGGAAATATCAATAATAAATCTGCAAATGTATAGTGTGATTTAAAGTATTAAAACAATACATTTTTTTTAAATAGCAAAGTTTCAGATGAATTAATGAACACATTTAAATTGTTTTCAAATTTCAATTTCTAACTTATTATGTCAGTTTATATGTGTATAATTTATTCCTTCAAAATTAGAGTTTATTAAAGTTTTGGTAACTATTTTATTAGTCACCACCTGTCTAGTGCAAAACATTGCTAAACAAAGTTGTATAATAGTTTTAAAATATTCAACTATATTATCTAATATGCACAATCTCTTATAAATGTGTTATATAGTATTTTCTATCACATAATAAAACCTCTCAAATTCTGGAAATAAAAGCTAAAATGACAGGCTGCTTTGCACTAAGTGTTTCACCTTTGTAACGCGGCATGCCACCAAATTCAAGTAAATAGCAAGAAAATGAATTTTGAATGGTACTTCAAATATACTTGTGTAACTTTTCAATGTGCCTAAAAGCCATCAATGATAATGTCATGGATCATTCCAACCTGATTACAGGGTACTCCTTACTTCTTTCTAGTATAATATGAATTTATGTCAGCTGGTTGGGTCAAGTATATATACAACACTGCATAATGGCTTAATGGTGAAGACTAGCTATAGTTTTTTAGCATGTTCCAAAAGTTAGAATGTGCCTAACTACAAAAGTACAGGATAATATGATAGTGCCTCTGTGCTTGTAGTGTCAAAGCAATATAATTACAACAAACTACAGTAATTAAAGTTGATCCAATGACAAGCAGCTATTGGAAACTTATATATGGAAACTATTTACCTGCTATACTGTAATGAGCCTGGGCACATAAACCACAACCAACTCCAGGAATCCGTTGTCAAGCTTTATTGGTAGTCATAAAGCAAGACAGGGTTAATCACAGCTGATTAGTCCATTAGGCATGGCACCGAGGGGTAAAGCAGAGACAGGTCAGGAACAATCCGAGGTCAAGGCTGGCAGCAGGCAAGAGTGGTCATAAACAATCCAAGGTCAGGGCAGGCAGAGTTCAAGCAGAATCAGGTATCAGACCAGGTCGCTATGGTAATGACAAAACAGGTTAATATACACTGACACAGAAAACGCACCAAAGCATACTGTACTCACAGAGGCTTATAGCGGGCAATGGTGTTCAGGACAGGTTCTCCTTAAATGGCCAGAGTGCCCAATGACCTTGTGCCACCTGACGCCATTTCATTGGAGGGTAACTGAATCCCCTGCGCCTGATTGGCCGCAGGGAATTCAGACTAACTATGTCCCGCCCCGCAGTGAGGCAGCCGAGTGCCACGCCCTCGGGGGGTACAAGAGGCACGCCTGGTAGTGCACGCACCTCTTCCCACAGCATTTCTGGGATGTGCCCTACTTCACACATCCACAGGAGTGCTGAGAACAGGACTTTCTGTAATCACGTCCATAGGGATGCAAGGGATGCCGCCTGGGCGAACAGTAGTTAGGCTAGAAGGTATCCCTCAGCCTGCAGGGAGAGACACGCTGCGAGCAGGGCAGCAGCCTCGGCCATGCTGCCTGCTGCAGCAGCGTCTCTCTCTGCGGCTGTGATCCCCAGGGATGCCGCGGGTTCTCTGGACAGGTAAGTTCCTTACACAGACAAGTCTTTGTCCTTTCTGTAATTTAGGCACTGTGCTAGATAGCACTATGCAGGTCTTTTATCTCCACAAGGATCAATCCCACACTACCAATCTGTTGATTGGACAGTGAATGGGCAACAAAACAGGGATAAGTAATCTTCCTGCTCTCTTGGTCTCTCTGAATATTCTCAAGTGTAATTTCATGACAAGCTCAGATACCTAAAGCAGCAACTAAACCCAGGAGATATTCACCAGTTCTCGTTGCAACATCTTCTCCTATGCAATTCAATCTTTGGCTTTCTTGATTGGCCAAGGTGACATTCATTCTGTCCTGGCACACTCAGAGAAAGCCAGGATGTACTGAGTATCCTGGTACCCAACACTAGGCTGTGCATGCATAACTCAGCAAATTTTGACAGTGGGTGGTGATCAGGCAGGTAAGAAAATGTATTGCAAAAGGGATATTGCTGGTCCCTTTCTGCAATAAAGCCATGTCTGATGCCAAATTTCCACTTTAAACTGAATGCAATTTAGTATGCTCAACGTTTTGTTTTTTGTTTTTTTTTATTAATTATGCAGAAATGTATTCATGTTTAGTTTAAAGTCATTTGGAGACCCCTTTTTAGACCCCAAAGAAAGCAAAGAAAGAAAGGGAGATCCAGATAAAAAATGGATAAAGGGAAAGGAAAGAATAAAAATAGAAAACTTGCAACAAATTTATTTTAGGGAATTGTGCTGTATCATGGCCTTTATCAAGTAAAATAGAAAACTGATGTCCAAAACATTGCCTATTTCCATTTGGTTCTGCAATATTTTATTACATGATTGTTATATCTTTTGGAAAATCAAATAAAAAATGGAAAGGAAAATTAAATCTGCAGTCTGTTGCACAGTTATCTTCCAGGTATGATATTGGCCTAAGAGTCAGAAAGCATTTCCAGAGGTATTTGCATGACTGGCAGATCAGTTTACCCTAATTTTTTTCTTTAACACAAAATGATAGCAAAAGTTAATGTCAGTACTGCTTGATTAGACAACCAATAAACTTGTTGTTCCATCACATCATGACAGCGCATTTGCAATACTTGATAAGGAAAAAAGTATGTACATATGAACATATTTTTTACTAACTAGGATAACAATCCTTGCATGTCTTTTTATCTTTCTTTTTTTAAGCAACGAGAAGCATTACAAGCACAAAATTGAAAAGCAACATTACCAAATGTGATAGACTATAATTGCATTTACATATGTGATGTCAAGCAGGTGTACACACGCCTGTCAGAAAATACAGCTGGAGCTAAAGGCTTGCCAACAAGCACAAACAAAAATAGAAAATTATGTTTATCAAAATTTCATTTACACATACAGTTTTCAGTTCATAGTAAAAAAATGTATACATGCATAAAAAATATTTTCATTCGATATTGAAATTTTTTAAGCAATAAAACATTTTTAGATTCATCATAGCACATGGAATCTGTCTGAGAATGGTTGTAAGACAGATGTGTTCTATGTCATGGGATAATAATTTATTACTTATTTTACTGAGGAGTCACATTTGGGCAGGACTTGCTTATAATTTTTTATGATATTGTTGGTGTTTTTTCTCATATGGTTTCATATAGCTGTTCATACTATTACCCAGGCCACACCAATATAGGACTATAAGAGATTCCCAGATAGTTGGTCCATTTATTTATTATTATTTTTATTATTGTTATTTATTATATTTATTGTGAGCTAGTGGTATAGGTATGATTTTAAGTGTCTCTTTATTTGTGTGCTCTATGGATGTCTTAGGCTAATTAGGTCTGTCCTCCTTTGATTTGCATATATAAATCTTTGTATTTAATATTTATTTTTTTTTTCTATATGGTAGGGGTTAGGAGTTATATTGTTAAAATTTTTTATTTTACACGAGGTAGACAAACTTCTTGACAGAGGTTTTAACCTTTCTCTCCCCTCAAAAATGTTTGTGCTAGACATATACTTAAAATATAATTAACTTGAAAATTGTCAAACATAGATACATCATGACCATTGCTATAGTCAGCTAGTTTGCTGTACATAACACAGTTCCATCATCATCAGAGACAATTTACACGAATCAGGCTCTGCATGTGTTCCCCAGGGGACAGTGATGAACATAGGCATTAATTATTTCTATTTTTATAAAGTATATGGGAAGAAGAGTTAAAATAAACCGGTTGCATTTTAAGAATGTTAATTGCTTGGCAGTTACGCTGACCATGCAGATTAAGAAAATCACAAAAAAGTAATATCTTTATCTGCATGTGACTTCTAGGCCAACAGTTTAAAGTATCAAAGGAAAAGGGTTATTATGACAGCCAGTTACTTCCAGAAAGAAAAATCAGCTATGACAGCCAAGTTTCCTTTATAGAATATTCAGAAGGTTTCAGTGAGTTACAAAAATGAGCATCTCTGTTCTTGGGGCAGCATCTGACTGTTTAAATACATTTGTATACCACTCTTTACATGTATATCAGTAGTATTTCTATTAACTTTTAATATTATAAAGTTAAAGTTATAAGTAATAGTTATAGTTATATTAATAGTTATAAGTTATTAGTGAAAACTGTAGCAAAATACTATTTTTTTTGTGTCAATGTCTCTTTAGGACATAGTTTTTTGCATTCTGCTGAATTGTGGTACATAGGTATCCCTAAATATATTGGGGAGGTTGTATTAAACTCTTAATCACTAGAGTAATTCATGTTCCTATATATTTATATCATTTATTTGAAATCTACTGGAAAAAAGGGCTGCCACGAAAGATTGTTTGCGTGCATATTTTACCATAAGACGGACTACATTTATTCAAGCCAAAGGCTTGAACTACCTCAGTGTTGCAGTTCCCCTTGGTAATACAAGGTGTATTCATATCCCAGTGAAGCAGCTGTTGATAAAATGCATTCCACAGGCACTTTATTATGAAATCTTCACAAGAGAAAGTCATACGGTCACAAAAAAAGAATACAATTATAAGCATTTTTTTTTTGCAACTGGTGGCTATGCAATTTTTTGGCTTACTCATAATAATAAAAACAAGGCTTATGAATACATTTAAATGTACTGTTTGAATTTATTTTTACTCTCAGGTATATTTAAGTCTTAACATTAACATATGCATACTTTACTGTGTCTCATCAATGGCACTGTTTCTTTTTGGCCGTACAAGTTCTCTTCAGCAGTCAAAATATTGTTGGTAATAAATGGTGAGACTGTTTATTTTCTCAATTCAAATGCCTTGCACGCATTTTTTTTAATATGTTAAGGTCAGTGCCAGTCAGTATGATGGACATGACAGTGTTGGGGATGTAGGCACATGCTCACAGCACAGTACTACAGAAAACTGAAATGTTCTATTCTCTGGTTTATGAAGCATGCAAAATATGTTAAATTTATTCAGTTGTAGACCTTAGGTGTACTACGCATGCCCTTAGAAACTTTTTTATTTAAGTATGTTGTGCATGTGTAGTATGCTCTTCTCTCTACATCAGCTTACTGGCTGCATTTACTGTCGATTTCTGGTTGTCATTTTGACAGCAATGGCTTGTTCTTTATCACAGGAGTGATCTTTTTCATGCTGTGTAAATTGGCACTTGCAGATCAGTGCTGCAGTAACCATGAGGCTTACAATGTAGTAATGATATTTCAGTTTTATTGTTTCTGAACAGGTTACAATTAAAAGAGTGACACTGGAACCATGTATTCTGTAAGCTGCAGTGACCTAAATTAATAAATGGCATTCTTAATATGTCGTTATTGACCCTAAAATTCTGAGTTTGTATATCCCGCACATCCCCTTGCACAGGATCATCCAATGAAAGATGAGACTAGAGCGGCTGCTGCATTAATATGCCAATCTTTGTCTTCTACAGAGGGATGAGGCAGCCTTGTAAAAACATGTACAAAAAAAATAACATAATACTGTAAAAAAATATTTTCTGTTAGTCTAGAACAGAGAATGATATAAAACTATAGGGAACTGTTAACAAAGTGAAATCTCAGCAAATATTTCCAACAATACAGAGGCATTGGTGCCTATTGTTGCAAATATAATGTGCCTTTTTCTCATATTGTGACTGTTAACCAAGTAAAATTACAGCAATTATTTCTAGCTTTACATTCACAGCCATTTTTTCCATTGTGGAATAAAAATTATATGAGAAAAAAAAATACTACAATACATATTCCAAATATAAATGCAAATATAAATATCCTGCACATGGTAAAAATTGATACCATAGGGTCATCATCTTCTGCAGCTAGACATTTGAATGATTTTTTTCTTGCAACACTCTTGTTAGCAGTTGCAAGATCAATGATGTTTTTAAAAGAGAATCCTTTTTCATTTTTTGTAAATAACTGAAACTTTGTGTGTTTACAAAATTGTTTGTGTGAGCAGTTTAAAACATAACATTTTTCATTTAAAGGCCATTCAGGTAAATAAACTTTACTTAAGATGTTCAGAAATACAGCATGTCTAGTTGCTTTCTGGAAGGTAGCATACACTCTCATGTTTACATCTCCTACAAAGATTCATAGAGATTGATGAATCTTATTTCATCAGCTTGTCTCTTTGAAGAAATTGTTATTTTTGTAGGTCAGCTCTGAACACATTCATGGTGTCTTTTTCCTCAGTCCTTAGGTTTTTTTTTTTGCATTGAGGCTGCATTTAATGAGCCTGCCAGAGAGACTGTGGGCTCTGTTCCATTTCACTTGGGTAGTGATAGGAAGGTCATTCAAACAAAATGCACAGTGTTTCATATGATACTTTAATCAGGCACACAAAATATAGTCTTTGATCTAAATTATATAGTTTCCTTAAGTATTAGCAGACAAAGGCACTTTTGTACTTCCACTTACATGCATTTTAATGAGAAGGTATATAATACAAAGGTATAGATATTTTAGGGTTTATTCTACATTAATGGAGGTCGGCAAATATAGCCATCTTAACAGTTCAGGAGTGTGGCTGAAAAACAGTAATGCAATGGAAACATACTGACCCCATGGTAATGCAAGTAACCCAGGTTTGCCATCATTACTGAAACTTTTAGATAGAAACTGGCTGTTTTACTTGCATCCTGCTCTTGTACTTCATGAAATAATTCCTGTAAGCCATACACAGAAGGGTCCATGAAGGGCATCATGAGTACTATTACCCACATAAAATTAAATGTGACCCTTAAGGTAGAGTTGCACTTTAAACGAAAAGAATGCAAGGATTTGACGAATGCCTGGTCATGTGACCAGTCAAAGCCACACTGAGATCTCCTTCAGGGTGCTGCATTCTGCCATCGTAAACTTTCTGAATGGGATGGAATTGGTGTGAGAGGGAAGAGCACAGTAGGGAGCGAGAATAATATTATCCTTTCCCTTAAACATGTGCCTTTAGATTTTATTTGTCTTGAGCTAGTAGTGGTTTTGGAATATTTCACAATGATTTCTTTGAGCTATGTAGTGTTATCCAAATTTGCCTAAGTTTGTTTAATAAGCCAGTTGCCTAAACTGTGGCAAAAACAGGGATTTGGAATATCTAAATCCAAACCGAGTATTACCAACTGCATGACAATGGCACTACCTAGGCTGGCAAGGGTGCGTCTGCAGTGCTAGATCAGCTGTTCCTTGGAGACACTATCTACAGACCTGTGGATCATTTTATCTTTCCTCACATTTTTATTAAGAAAAATGTATAGCATAGGCTAGAGGGAGATGGGAGGAAGGGGTAGACAGGAAATTCTTTTTGCCTGGTGTTGGGCTTTTTAACTAACTAAAAAACTCCTGCTAAACTTAGGGTTAGATAAAATGTCACTGTTATTAATTTACAGCTCCATTATTTGTTGAATACACAGTGTTTTGTTGTTGATGGGAACTTTCCCTGGAAATTATGTTTTGCTTAGATTAAAGTTGCCAAACCTCCAGCTTCATCTCAATGTCAGAATTACCTTCAATCTGCAATTTCAGCACCATCATCATGTGGAGTAACTTCTATTGTATATTTTGTATGTTTTAATTGGCAAGCATTGCATGTAGCAAACCTTAAGCACCATTAGCAGTAATAGCTGAATAGATTTGAATTAATTTGAATATATATTAAGAGAATATGCAAAAAATTATTTACCATGCTGTATGTTATGTTCTAGCAAATTGTGTGTTAAGAATGGTGGTTTTGCTGAGACATAATAATTAATCAAAACTTACTGTTTAAAATATAACTATGCGGCATTCAGGATACTTAACGTAGAGTTTAATGGATATTGAAACAATTTGCTACTTCACGCAGTGTTGTTTGCAAAATGTAATTTATTATGTCATATTTAAAAATGATGGGCATTCTAATAATTATTAAACATAAATTACAGCTGCAATGTGTAGCATGTCAAAGTAAATGAACAATGCATTGGAAAGAAGGCACAAATTCATGAAGCCCAATCTTTTTTCAGCAAGTTATTTTATTTTTTTTATAGGTTATTTAATTTTTTTTACTATGCTGTACCTTTTTAGTGACATAGGTTGAAAAAGGACACACGTCAGATGGTTGACAGATTCTATATAATTCAGCCTAAGAATTCTATATATCAGAAGCACACTATTTAAAAATGCTGAAGGCATCTTGTGTTAGCTAAAGTATAATGTTCTGGAATGATTCTAAATCATAATTTTCATGCAAAACTATATCTGCAGTTTCTCACATTTGGGTTGATGTTCAGCTTCAGGTCTGTGTAAAATTTGACCCAAGCATCGGTCATTCAGTGCTTAGGGCAGTGACAGGTATGTTGGCTGTTGTGCTTGTCATTTTTCGCTGGCTGGATTCACTGACCCGTAAGCAATACCTGTCATTGACAGTTACAGCGTGCTGCATCTAAGGCATACAGCTCAGTGAATCCAGCGAATGATGACAACCAGTCATTAGCCACAAGCTGGATTTGTTAAGCTGCATTTTTTACTTGGTAGGGGTTGTGGTGGTGGGGTACTTAACCCAAACCCTGGGTTGGTGTTTCTTTCTATACAGTTTTCAACTATATATATATATATAGCTATAAATCTCTCTTTACTTTTTTATCTTCTTCTCACATATGGGTGGGGGCTGGGTGTTACCATGTCTTAGTGGTTGCGTTTGGCTGCTGTACGAGCGCTGTAGGGACCAATCAACTTGTTTTGACCTGAATGTTCTTTTTGATTTAGTAGTCAAACTTAAATCCTTTTGAAGGCAGTGGAACAAAATTCTGGCTTTAGATGTTTGGAAATTGTTCCCAATGATGAAACAGAATTATGGTGGTCCAAGTTTTGCTGAGAGTGAGAAGTCAAAGTAAAGAGGCAGTAGGTTGTATAGTGGGCCTTTACATACATCCATATGTTGACTCCAATTAGAAATGAGCTGTCTAGTTGCCAAAAGGCTTTACAGAATTTTCTAGAATTTTCCAAGCTTTTAAAAAAGAACAAGTAACAAAATATATGTAAATTTGGGACCCACTGGAATTGTGATATAAAAAATATAATTGTTATGTAAACATTGTGGGAGGAAATTACTTTTATCCTGCACAAAAAAAGATGTCCTAAATAATTTACCAAATTTACAGTTAGTGTAAAATCTGCAGATGGGGTTATAAAGAGAGTTTTAAAGGCTTCACCCTACATGTATGAAAATTTCTGACTTCAACTGTAAACCAGATTTTTCCCCTATTGACTTCAATGGAATTCGGGTTTGGCCACTGAATTGACCCAGATATTAAGGTTAATTTAGGCAACAGCAAACCAAACAATGGCAAATTTGACCGATACTACTCACCAAGTATACTCTGCCACAAAGGATTTTATAATCCTAGGTCTTTACCACAGTCAGTAGAACTTCGTGGTATCTGTAAGGGTATGTAGTTTGCTAGCCCCTGCTGCCTTTTTGGCAGGCTTTTGGCATTTTTTTTTGGAACAGTCTCACTGTAAGGTAGGCTCCAGAGTCCCGTGTTAGGGGTACACAGAGGAGGAGACAAAGCTAGGGAGTACCATAGCAGAGATTTTGCAGCTAGACCCATAGCAGCAGCAATATCTGTGACTTACACGTGGTGAATTGGTTTTTGTCAGCCTTGTCTTTTTAGCTGGCCAATCCCTGGGGAGTTTCTTACCAGTTGGTCCGGTTCTTGGTCAGTTGTGCCACCTTGGGAGAAGGTATCAGAGCTCTTCCCTGAAGGTTGTGTGGGTGTGTATCTAGTTTCAGAGCTTTTGATTAGTGACTGAGCCTAGAGAATGTTGCACCTCTAGATGCAGGCTGTGTGTATGGAGGACATGCTGTTCTAATCTTATCCATAAGTCTGTATTGTAATAGAGAAATACTGGAACCCCCAGTTTGGAGGGACTAATATGCTTCAGATATTCTATATAATGCTTTTGCATAAAGAAGCCTGAAAAGTGAGTACCAACCCAAGAAGCTGTCTGAACCTGGCCTTTAGGTTTTTGGGTATTTTATATTTCCTTATCCCACCACCTATTAAAGTTATGATAAAATCATTAAATTGTGTTTCAGTCTGAACCTGACTTCCTCATCAACAGGAAATGTTAGTGTAATGCTGACATGCTTTTGAGAAAAGGACTTTTTTTTATAGAGGATGCCCCATATCTTTACAATGTCCCTTTGAACAGAGGCACTAAAAATTCTCTAAAAAAGCTCTTGATTCTATTTGCCAATGTGCTGCTAGAGCTTTAGTAGTTAATTATTGAAAGGTAAGGGTCACCTCACAATAAAACTCCCCCAAATGTGCACTTTTATGTAATGTAAAGTTTAGTATTCACACAGTATGTTTAAAACTAGAGCAAGTAGAAGTGTAGTAAATTCTATTAGAAGAGTTGAGAAGCATTGCATATTTAATTACTCATTATTGCTTATAACCTTTTTAGTTGAACAGAACTGTTATTAATTGTCTTGAGAATTCCCTTTGTTACCAAGCAGTTCTTATTATTCGATATCATCAATTGTGTTTCATTATACTTCTCCCCTGACCCATTTCCTTTAATTTCTCACATTTATGATTGTTAACTATTGATTTGAGTAGAACCTGCTTGATATTTAGACTAAAATTTTCAGTATGCATGAAAAAAGTAATCTTGAAAGTTTTTCTTTCACACATTCAAGGTTATTTAGTAGCTGCAGAGAAATAGGTATTAGGCCCAAACAGTTAAAATCAGATTAATGAAAATTGAAGCATATCACATAAATATTAAATACATACTGAACATACTACATACTAAATTATACTGAACATCCTCCAAACCAGCCTTTCTCAACATTTTCAACATGTGGGAACCTTTAAAATACATTTCAGGTCTTCTGGAACCCCTCCTTTCACATTTAAAAAATGTGAAAATAAAAATGGTGCTAAATATTACCAAAATGGCATTATTATTCAACATTTGATAAATGTATGCCCTATTTTCTGTTCATAATTTACAGTTTCTTTACAAATGTCAAGGGACACTTCTTTTATCCTGTTTTTTTCTGCTAAGCAGCTACTTTTGACTCTCTTGAGTATTAATAATGTACAGCAGTTTAAAGAACCAGCTCTTTACCTTTCTTAGTAGATGTTGATGTTTCATTTTGGAAAGTTCCAGGTTCAAGGGGTTAAGACACTTAAAATACATGGAGGGATCTGAAGGGGCTGGGTACAGGTACAGAAATAAATAATTGAAAGGAGTTTTAACTCCTCACCACTGTACCCTAAGCCAAAAAAGTATTGGCTTTAAATACAATTTAAATGGACCAATCATTTCACAGACACATACAGCCATGCACCATGTATATACATTTTCTGGGTAATGCATATGCAAATTGATATTAAGTAAATGCTCAACAATATTGTGGTATACTAAAAACATATATATATATATATAAATATATATATATTTTTTTAATTCGATGTGGAATAGAGCCAGTACTCTGGCATATATTTTCACTGTAGCTAATATTTGCAACAATGTGTTATTTTTTTATGTAGTTTTAGACATTTATCTTTTTATTTAATAGAATAATAAACATTCATTAATGGACTTGTCATACAAATTTATATTGTGTCCTCATAAAAATAAAGCAATGCACATATTATATTGTTTTTTTAAAAGTTAATATAAGCCATGTTTTATATTCAAACTCACTGTAAAGGATTATAGCTTGTCTTAAATATTTTATATACATTTAATTAACTGAAGCCAAGTTTCTCGAATGTTGTTATCAAGTGCCCATAAAAGTGTTACTACCTGTGTTAATGAATTGAGATAGAACTATTGTACTAATTTTCCTATTTGCTTTAACTTTTAACCTGTTATTTTATAGAAAGACATCTGCAGGGCCTACAAATCACTTTTCTCATTTCCACAGCCACCACCCACATTTATCATTCATCGGCTTTATATGACCCAATTCATACGGTGCGCTATGATACAACCAAGTATGATAACATCTTTTGGCATTTGGTCCATTCTGCATTGTCATTGTTGTGCTGTCATATAACAATAATTTGGTTGCTGGGGGCCCCTAACTCTGACTGTGAAATTCTGTAAAAATTTTCTATCCAAAGTAATAGCTTTTGCCTACATTGCAATGAAAAATGCAAAAAAGTTTAAAGGATCCTCTTGTGTGCAGATTAGATAGATCTTATCTTCTAGTTTATTTCATGCACACCTGCATGGCATTATTATGTCAACATGGGTATTTAGCAGCTCATGGTTAGAACAAGGAATGCTCAGTACAAAAACAATAAGTTTCAAATAAGAGTAACAAAATTGTTTATGCATCCTAAAAGAGAGGACTGTGTTGTTTTATAATGTTATACACAGGAGCTTGGAGACACTCTCAAATTTAATTTAGGATTGAAAATATAATCATTTTTTGGGTGAATGTATAGAATTTCCATAAAACCCATGGCTAATTTCAGAACTGGTATGTGTTTTTGTGGGTTTCTCATTTTTACAAAGCCATACTTATAGAAACATTTTGCCCTAGCCAAAAAGGGTGCTTGGATCATGCCAATTTCCATTAAATAAACAAATGAATAATACACTTAGAAGTTTGTATGCCATTGTAACATACGCACACATATGATACATAGATTTTTTATCTTATGTTGTTTCTCACATAGGTTTCTTTAGCATGACATAAAAATAGAACTTTCAGGCTTTTGTATGTGTTTTTACAGCCTGCAAACACATACAAAAGCCTTGTAAAAATTGTTTCAATGAAAATGAATAGGTATGTTTTTTGTTCAGGCTTTAGGCTTTTACAAGACTTGTTTGGCTGTCCAAATGTCTCCATAGACTTGCAAACACCTATAAAAGCCCGTACAGGGACTCATCAGCACTCATCTAGACTCCCTGTCTCAAAGCCCATTCTGGTACATACCCTCAATATTTGGGGCTCAAAAAAATGATCAGACGGGATTGTGTCCCCACACGCTCACTGTCCACAATCACTGGTAACACCCTATTCCCTTCTGGAATGGATTCTCCACATAGATTTCAGTGCTGGGTAACCCATGATTTACATAGAGTCCATAACTTGACCTCAGCAGGAGTGTTTCCTTTCTCACTCACACAAGAGCCCAATAAAGCCCCCTGCTATGAAATTATTTGATTATTACATGGTATCACATCTTCTAAACAAATTCCTCCCACATTTGGATGGTCATTTCTTTTGTGGCTGTTCTGCAGAGGGCACTCTGTACAACATCTGGTGGGAATTCACTTAAAGAAGGTGTTGTGGGTTACTCATTCTCAAAACTCCTTACCGAGGCTCTCCTCGATCTTCAATCCTACCAATGTATTCGCACACAGTTTAGACTCCTGACTTACCTATTCATGACAGCCAAAATAGTGATTGCTAAAGCTTACTGGTCAGCCAAGCCAACTATTGTCCAAGTGCAGAATAAAATGTCCTGGTTTCTGTTAAATGAAAAGATGAAAGCGATACTTACAGACTTTATGGACAGGTTCCAAAGAGTGTGGTCACCATGGCTTGACTTTTATTTTACGGGTGAGTTTGATTACTTTTTGTAACCAAGTGACCTTCACAAGCACGGACCTTTTTGGCTCAAAACCCAGACATTGCTTGACCGCTCTCCAACCTTCCTTCATGCATGTGTCTCCCAGCAATGGGCCTGATTTATTTAGGCTCTCCAAAGCTGGAGAGGATTCACTTTCATCAGTAAAGCTGGGTGATCCAGCAAATCTGGACTGGATCTGGTCCAGAGTTCAAAACATTTGCTAGCACATAGCAAATGACTTTGAAGCAATCAATTCCAGGTTTTCTGGATCACCCAACTCCACTGATGAAAGTGTATCCTCTCCAGCGTTGGAGAGTTTTAATAAATCAGGCCCTATGTATCAGCCCTGTGTATAGCCTTGTGCATTATATTGCCAATTTTTAAAAAAGGACAGAAATTATGCGGTCCAAGTTGGAAAGCAAAGTGCCCAACTTCTTTAAAATGCAAATGTATAAACATTAAAAAATAAAAAAGTATCACAGGGTATACCATAGGTAAACAAATTATTATATATAATAATATATATACATACATACATACATACATACACAGCAAGTAAAGTCGAGCAGCCATAAAAAAAAATACAGGAATATCAAAATAATTCATAATATTCCCAAGGAAGAATTAACAAAGTATTATTTATTTTCATTAAAAAAACAAAAAAAAACTGAAAATAGTAGCCAAAAACAAACAAAAAAAAACAGCGTACATTATTAAGCAACAGGATATGTTACAATTATAGGATACATGCAAAATTAATTGCTGCAATAAAACCTAGAGGATGGTTCGCTCTAAATTTGTGAATTAATTAAAATTTTTAGCAGGACTCTATCCCAATCACCTCAGCAGAATTTATATATCCTGATTCTGTATGTGGATGAATAGTTTTTGCCATAATATACTGATAATGGGCCCCATGGTTATTTTAAATCTGTGCTTATTTTAATATGAAAAGTGTGGTTAATAAAAAAAATATTATTTTATTATTTTTCCACTCACATCTGATATCAGATCTTTTTTGGTATGCAACTTTCTTTTTTCTTATGTTTGCTTAGTCCTTGCTACTTTATTAGTTTACAAAATGTAGCTTATATCTCCTGTCCTTGCAGATATAACAGTGTCCTAAAATAACTGCAGGAAAATGAAGAAAAAGTATTGCTGGCCTTGCCAAATGTGTTCCAGAGAGGAGATTTGGCTGTATTTACTATCATGATAATCCTCATAACCATTTAAGTCTTTCCTAAATGCCACTCAACAAGAAAACCATATATGTAGGCTGAGCACAGTTTTCTGTACTACACGATCTGATTTGTTTACAGCTTGTGCGCAAGTACTGGAATGTCAAATATCTGTGGGCCTCCAGAAAAGCCTGGCATCAGTTACTTTTTCAGCTCACTGGACTTAACAATCACTTCAACTACAAGGGACAAGACATCTGAAGCTTTTATTTTGTCACAGTAATTAAACGGAGGAGACACAGTCTTTAGTATATTCAGGTTTTTATCTCAAGACCTCTTTCCAGGAATTTTTTAGCAGTTTGCCTGTGAATTTAATGTAATACAACCAGAGTATAATCTTTCAATCGCAGGAAAACCTTCTATTTGAGAACTTATTCTTTCCCAGATGTCTTTGCTTGAAGAGGACGATGAGTCTTCCTGTAAGTATACCTTGAAGATGTTTATACCAGGTATTGTTGGGAATGGCTTTCATAACAGGTTGCAGAGATCAAGAATTATTTACTGCGGTAAAACTAAATGTTGGAAGTAAGCACCCAGGAAAAAAATTAAAAAGGGTTATTATTTTACAATCTGGTGATAAAAGTAAATGCATTACCTAGAAATCTGGCATGAAAGCTCCCAAGACAGCAAAAAGAAAAAAAAACAGTTTTTCAACAATGTCTACCCCTACTATAATGTATACCAGCTGTTGTTGCCGGAAAAAATTGTCTAATATATAGCTAGTATGACAAGTATATGTCCCCAAAATGTGCTAGAATGATTTGGAAAAAGGCTACACTGAGACTTGTAGTTCTGATTTTTACTTTACACACTTTTCAATGATGATAAAACTTAAAATGTAACAATAAAGATAAAACTTTAAAATGTAACAAAACTACAAAACTATTGCTATAGGCTTAGCTTTATTGCAAAGAAAGAAATGTTTTGCCAGATTTTTATATGATTGGCAGATTGTATCCTACAAACCAGCTTTACATCTGAATAATCAAATTACAAATGGTGTTTTTGTAGTAGATAGAAGTTTCTAAGTTTGTAAGTTTGTAAGAATGATTCATACAAAACAGCAATGTATGTTACCTATAGCAGGTTTATTCCAGCTGTCACTCTAATCTGTATGTTCTGGGTGGTTCATATGGTGTTCCCAGTTTTTGGCAAAGTACACAAGAGAAGGCTTTAGATTACAGAGCACCCATTATACTTGAAAATTTAGAAGGGGATAACATGTTTTGAAGATTTGTACCTAGAAAGTTGTTTTTTTATACTTCCCTAATTGTCATGTCTTTACAATTTTCTTTGTTCCTTCGCTTTTTTTTTTTTTTTTTTTATAGAATCTAGTATAAAAAGTTGTCTTATTTAGGATAGAGTGAGAACAGGTTAAAACTTCTATGTCCCTCTCTATGTGATTAATCTATTGTATTTGTTCAGATTACCATTGCAACTAGAGTATTAGGAGGACAGATCCAAAATTCTGTGGTTGTCAAATGATAAGGGGTAAATGGAAAATTAGCTTCCCAAAGTTCTTTAAACCTAAAAGCTATTTCAGAAGTTATTCTGCAATAAAGACTGTAGCGGAGTGTGTGATTGTGTAACATTGGTTGTGATTGGCTTAGATTTACTGGTACAACAGTAAAGAGACCATGAAATATATATTTTATTGTTGTGACTTTGCCAACTTTTGTTCTTGGTATGCTTACATCTGTTCATTTGTGAGAAATAATAATACCAAAGAAACTCTATTTCAACTCTACTACAAACCTAATAGTTAGACATTTAATTAAGTAATTTTCTAGATTTGTAGCTTTATTTTTTCTTATTTTTTAGCTATATTTTTCTTATTTTAATCATAGGTTACGAACGCATGTGTTGAAGCTGAATTCCAGCAGTTTCACTGTTTCTTTAAGAGACAGTTCTGTAGACTGTTCTTGTAGAGGGTCTTTGACCTTTTAAACATTGCTGCACGTGTCTGTAATAACATTGTGTTGTCTTGGAAGCCTTCCAGTCTTTAGACTAGACAGAACAGAGCTTGCTAATAATATATGCCGTTATAAAATGTAGCTGTATCAGACATTAAATTGCTGTTAGAATTTCATGGTTTTTATTTTGTTTTTATGCTTACATACCTGATGGAAGGATTTTTGCTTTTTAGTACTTTTTGTGTACTTGCTTGTAAACGTGCTTGTTTTATAGAGACTCAGAACTGTAAAATGCCTATTTTCTTTGTGGGCATCTTGAATTACATTTTGGAGTCATCTTCAGGGCAGCAAACACATGACCATGCAGCTGGCGATTAGCTGCCTGCAGCCTATTCATAGGATTTGGAGAGGCAGCTGCCAAACACAGTTGTAGTGTGACAGAAAAGATAGACAGCAGTTAATCATTAGTCATTTGTTAAGGCTGGTTCTAAATCAAACCCGCAGAAATATGTTGTATATCCAAAATATGATTTTGTGTGTTCAAATGCATGATGCTAACAGTATTTCATTGCTGTTATTCTATTATTATTAGCGAGTATTTATATAGCGCTGACATATTATGGAGCACTTTACAAATAGTCCATAGTCATATCAATAATTGTCCCTTAAAGGGGCTCATGATATGATATCCTCACCATAGTCATGTCATTAATGAAGTCTAAGGAAAATTCCTAAGGGAAAGCCGATTAACCTAACTGCATGCTTTTTGAGATGTGGAAGGAAACCGGAGTACCAGAGGTAACCCACGCAGAGACATGGAGAACCTGCAAACTCCTTGCAGATAGTGTCCTGAGCTGAGATTCAAACATCTGACCTACTACTTCAAAGTCAAGTGTGCTGACCGTGCTGCTCCATTTATTTTTTTTGTAGCACTTTCATTACTTTGTGTTCATGCATTTACTTTGCTCGTAAGACATTACTTGTGGTACATATCATTGTTTGACCGAGAATGAAAAGT
Source organism: Pyxicephalus adspersus (assembly GCF_032062135.1). Lineage (NCBI taxonomy): Eukaryota > Metazoa > Chordata > Amphibia > Anura > Pyxicephalidae > Pyxicephalus > Pyxicephalus adspersus. The sequence goes on along the minus strand of NC_092858.1, from coordinate 73,663,151 downwards.
ACAATGTGAACTGTGAATGAGACATTGGCCTGATTTACTAACAGATACAGTTTGTGCATCAATGCCACCTAAACAAACCATCTAATGCTTTTGGATTTTATTATTGATCTTTTATGTGCAAAAATGCCTTTGCATATGTTATAACAAATGCATGCAGAATTTATTTGAAATGGTTGTTTGTATTGGATTTGATACTCCAGTGTCCAAAATAGCACTAGCTATGGTGTGACATCAGCAGTGCTGACATGCTAATATATTTTTCTATTAATATTGACCTAAACAGGGCTGCCGTTTTTCATTGCAAAAAAAGTATTATAGTGCTAAACATAAAAGCTAAGATCTTTTTTCATATTTTCTTTATTTATAAACGTATGATTTGTCTTGCTATCGATCACACATTCTTGTAAGTCTGTAGAATTTTTTAAAGGTTATATTATTTGCTCATAGGACTTAATTGTATAATCTTCTTACACAAAAATAATCTGCAATGTTTTCACAAGTCTTTTGTATTTAGAGTACATTAAATACTCGGTTAAAAGTAAAAGTGCTAGCATATTATGCAGTGCTGTACTTAATTTAAGGTTGGCAATGACAAACCTGGATAACAGACAAATACAATTACAGGGGAGTGGTTTTCCAATTTTATTTTGCTATTGTTTTGTACCATGATCTATTCCTCCAACCAGTTTATCAAAATCCCTTGTCCAATCCAATGGCAGTTTCTTATATTGTGATAAAATAAAGAAATTATACCTTACCAACATCATTAACAACATATTGTGGCATATGTACAGATGGCACAGAGGAAAAGAAAAGGCTACACATCTTGATTCAAAATCAAGCTCAAAACTCTATTAGTGCTCAGTAAACCAAGGGGATTACAGGACAGACACACTCAGATTCATTTTACCCTTTAATAGAGCCTAATTGTAGACTACATTGTATGCGGCCTGATGTTTTCCTGGCTGGATGTGGGGTACTGTTTCAAACGCATTTGTTCTAACCTGTACCTAATGCTACTTTCAAAGCAGCTTACTGTAGATGATGGAGTGACTTTATGCACAAATGGTTTTTGGTAGTGGGTAAAGTTTCTCAAGTTTAGTATTTACAATCCACAAAAGGGAAGCAAGCTGGCTAGTCAGTTGGTATTTGACAAATGCAGATATAAATAATTAGTTGCAAATAGAGACTTAGAACACATTTTTTTGTTTCATTTGTATTGATCATTTTTTGAAGGCGAATAAAATAGCAATGAAATAAAATAATGATGACCTTGGTTCACTTTATTTTTATTCATTCAAGTTTGATTGGATTTTGAATAAGGCAACACTTTCTTTCCCACATAGTATTGTACTACTCCTTGGAGGCTTGAATTCTGTTATCAAAGAAGTTCGCTCACAGTGGAACTTATTTTTCTGAAGGTCGTAGGTTGAGTGAAAAGAAAAAAAAAATCCTTTATTCGATCCTAGAAGTATCATTCAAGCTTTTCAAGAAAAGATTTTTTCTCTAATGTCTATTAGCCTCATGACCTTTAACTGTTAACAGCAAAGCCATATAAAAGACTTCTGGTTAACAATTCTAATTCCACTTATCTTGAAAAAGATTTTAGCAGTGTACATTTGTTGACTAAACTATAGAAAGATCATAAGTAAAGTTTCATTGCAACTTTTAATTTGATTTTAGAAAACAGCTGGCTGGTTGGAAAAGACAAACAGTGTGATAGCAGGAAATGATGAGTGACTTTGGAAATAATCACAGAGGGAGTGCCAGGGATTAATTTTCTATGTGTAAAAGTAACGTTTCCGAAGTACCTAGGCACTAGCTTCTTCCACAGCACTATTGTTTACACAATGTGTTACTGTTTAGTCCCTTCAACTCTGCTGATGGTAACTCAAAGACATGAAGACTAAGATCTGGTTGAAAATAGCACTCCAATTGCCTTGCATTGCAAGAAGGGGCAATGGACAGGCAAATCTAGGGTATTGGCAAAATGCTTTATACAGAAATTGTGATAATTGTGGTACATTAGGTACATAAGTGTGAGACCCAACACACCTTAAAATGCAATTAAATGTGAAAGTATATTACGGAATATGTCTAAATATGTCTGAGCTGCCTAATTAACAGCAAAGGTTGAGTGTAGAGCCTAGCAGACTTTGTACACCTTGTTAGATGCATCAATGTGGTGCACATAGGAGTTCTAATACATACTAAAGATCTCTAGAGAGGAAGGGCAAGAAGGTAATTTACACTGAAGAAAGCTGGTATTTTCAATTTTTTTATATCTAGAAAATGGGTAAGAACTTTTAATGACAATAGTTTCAAAACATTTAAAAATATTAACATATAGGGAAAAAGGGATAAACTATTTAAAAAAATACCTAAACTATATTTAGCCCATAACCTAACCCTTATGGTTAATTGCCAAACTAATCCTTACATGTAAGATGCAACTATTCTATTTCCTGGCCTGTACCACTTGACTCAGAGGAGGGTTTAGGAATAGAATGTATGTAAAGCAAAATGTAACTTCATGCTAAAAGTGTATCTATTACAGTTACCTTGATTTAACGTTCAGCCCTGTCCCTCCCCTTAACATAATTATGATTTTTTTTGTGTGTGTCTTATTATTATGGTTAGTAATGTCTATGTTCTATTGGGAAAAAGTACCTTCATTTACTGTGACAAGGACAGCCTTAAGAAAGTAAAAATCTCAAAGGTGAAATTTCACACTTGTCACCAGAAGGTATTTCCCCCCTGGTAAAATTTTACCTTATTCCTTACTTACTAAGAGTTAAGTTCTCAACAGCATGGGTGTCTGTCCGGTGGTACCTGGAAGAAGTGCTGCTGTCTGGAGATCTGGATGGTGGATTTAGGTGAGTATATCTTTTTTTTACAAGGAAGGTATACTCTTCATTTTGTGTTTCCATTACAGGAAAATGTTTGATCTCATGGGATGGGTTATAGTTGAGGGTGGGATAAAAGGGTAAGCAGGTTTGGTACTTTGCCCATAGATGAGCTTTATTCTCAAAAACAAACTACTCTACTAAATGCTCTACTTAATACTTACCTTGTTCACAAAGCCGGTTATAAGCAGCGGAATACTGCCACAATCTGCACCCTCTCAGTGGGTAAGGCACCAATATGCTATACTATGCCATACTACATAATGCTTAGCAGGCAATAATTACTCAGGAAATCTTCTCCTCCAAAGTACTATATCCTCTCATTTGTATTAAGTCTTTCTAGAATGCAGATTATAAAAAAAAAATCTGCAATTCCTGCTTATTCGAATTACTTAAAGTGCAACTTGTAGCATGCAGGCTAGTATAGAAAAGAATTTATTCTTATAAAAGACTCTCTGAATAAGAAACGTAATGTTGTTTTTATTATACATACAATTCCTCCTATCATATTAGGGATTTTTGAGAGGAAATGGCAAAGTTGGACAATATGCGATTTTTACTGTTTTTTTTTTTTATCCTTCCTTATCACCATGGCAACACAAGCATGACATGGGGAAACCAAATGGAATAACTATCTGCAAAAAAAGTTGACATTAAATCCATTTTTTATGCAGCAAAATGATAAAAGAAACCTGTTTATGTTTAAGCACAAAATAGGAATATGATTACATTTTAAGTGCAACTCCAGGCAAACACCTAACTACACATATCAAATACATATATGTTTAACAATTTACTAACCAAAAGATTTATAATTCTGCACAGCCACCCTTGATGATAATCAATTTTCAATGGCTTTAATTTGAAAATGTAATAATGCTGCCAATTTCATCTATTTGTATAGGAGTTTTATTGGATTTTATGCAGAAATTGGATAATACTGGTAGTTTGATCTATTTGTATGAAGTTTATGACTGACTAGTTAAGTGCAGATCCCTGGAATATAGTAATATTGGTAAAATTGTTGGAGAGGTTAAGGGCAATTGTGGGAATATATCCTAAACAAATAAAAATACACAAAATGCAAGTGTTTTTCCCATAAATTAGAACTAAGGTTTTGGTTGGCAAACACATTTTAAACCCACTCGTATGGCTTTATCCTCCTGACTCAGAATAAAATATTGTATAATATTGGGACACCTGCAATTTAAAGTGGAAACATTTAAAATGTCCAAATTATTCAAATAATAAAATGCCCTAAATATATTTTTATTTAAAAACATCAGGCTGGTCCCATAGTAAAGGACAGACCCTCTCCCCCACATCCTGTTCCACAAATTAGATTTGTTAGGGAGCTTATGGCAAAAGACCACTTTAAAATAAGGTGGTACCCTGGTTAAGAGGTAAACAATCATACAAACTCTGCCAAACATTTGCCTTTGCTGAAATAAAAAACACAATGCATACCTACCAATGGTTAATGCAGGTATTTAACCTTTTTATTTCTATTGTTCCCTGTCTCCCAATTTATGTTGATCTGTTCCATAAATTTGACATCATGGTGTGGAAAAATAGCCTATTATAAGACTAATAAATACCCAAACATACTGTATGTATATTCAAGGACATCCCTGGATTATTCTTGGATGATTCCCATGCCTTTCAAGGTTGAGCAGCTGTTCTGTAGTAGCACATTTGTTCTGTACATGCACACCCCATCATTATTGAAAGCACAACCATTTTTATTTTAATGTCCACTGATTATTTCACAGTAAAAACTGTTGTCTCCTCGTCTGCAGGGAAACAACGTTCCTAGTATGCCTTTATGTACCTGCCTAGCAACAGAGTGTCCTTGGTAAATGTAACAAACTGTTTGCAACCTTTTTATATTGTAAACATAAGATCACACATTATTACATTGGTATTTTTAGCGACCGAACTCTGCAAAGTGTTCTAGTTTTATTCTCTAATTTCCCATTCATTTTTAATTGCTTTTTTTCTTTTCTTCAAAGGCAAGGGTATTTCTTTGTAATGCTTTCATTCCCAATCTGAATATTTTTACAGATTTATCAATCACATGAATAATAATTCCTTATTTCCTGTCTGTAACATATCCTCAGCAGGGGTTTTTACACATTTGTATGGGCTGAAACATAACAGCTAATAATTTTTGCTTCCTCCCAGTCACTGCACATACACAACAGTGCTTTATCACTAGTAGTTTTAACATGAAAATGTCCAGTAATATCTAAGATATACCTAAAGTTATAAAGGTGGAGAATAATAACCATTCCTGAGATCTAATAAGTGAAATTAACATAATCTACCAGTGCCTAGTGTCTTGCTATAATGAGCAAAATTAGCACATTATGCCAGACAGACCTTATACCATATGTGCCCCCTTTAGTGCAACAGCTTCACTACCTCTTCTTACTCTGTCACTGCTGTTGACATCTTTGCCCCAGTCCTCCTGCAGGTTTGGTGTTTTCACCGTATTCACTGACCAGGTTGGGGTGATGTAATGTGCATTTGTGCTGGAGTTACTTCGTCCTGGCACAGAGTCATGTTGAGACTGTACACTTGGCTGAGTGTATATTATTAGAAAAATGTGATGACAGGTTGGTAGAAACATCTACACCGTGAAGTCTCTTCTAGCATGAAAAAGGCTGTCTGTCAGCACTTTTTGTTGATTGTACTTCATAAAGAAAATATGATTTTTACAGTGTTTTAAATATATTTAAACCAAGGTGCAAGTTTGCACCTAAATAACAGTATTTTGTTGTTTTATATAGTATTTGAAGACACCAGCAGAAAAATTTGTCAAGCTTTCCCGAACTCAGCACCTGAATCTTTTTAAAAACATATTTTGTGTGAATGAGCTGTATCTGTTGCTTAGTTAACGGTTCTTGAAGGTAGATAAATGAAATTTTAGAATACTTAGCCCGTTCATTTATGAATAGAATATTGACTATTTTAGCTGAAGATTTATTAACATATTCAAAGACCGCACCAGCCACTGACAGTGAAGAAGAGGGTCCCATTGTACTACTGCTCAGCTTGTTCAGTACTTGAGATCTTAGCAAGTGTTCTTAATCAAAACTTGCAAAATATCTATTGGACCACAAATTATCACACCATTACCCTTTTGCTACCACTTCCAAGAACCCTGACCCTTTAGCTTGGAAGTGATACATAAAGTAAAGTGAGATTCTCACTTTGATGCTGGCTCTTCATAAACTACACCTATAAATAAATAAAACATTGCTGTACACAAAAGCAAGAGCTAAAGTAAATGAGATAATTAAATATATCACAGTCATTGAACAGTACCATTTACAAATTACAATAAAGATTGTTGTGGTGAATCCAACTTGGTATAGGATATTCAGTTATCAAAAATGAAACAATAGTGACATATGTTAAAATAATAAATACAAATCTAGAACATATAAAAATGCAATAACCAATAAGGTCTGTGTTTGTATAAATACTCATAAAACCTCACATTTCCTGAAATTTAAAAAATGGTTATAAAGAGTTGACAAAAGGGGTCCTTGAACAACAAAAACATGTTTTGTATATTCATACCTACCGAGGAACACTTGGCTGTGTATTGCAATTACATACTGAATATTACAAGTACATGTGCATATGGCATTGTATAAGTAGAATACTCTGGCAATGGAAAAGTAAACCTGTTCACTCTTTCATGAAGCTGGCAGATACTGAGACTTTTTGGACTATGTTGCTGTTTAGACAATAATGTCATATATATCTCCCATGTTACAGTAAAATTAGATACATAGAACACATTATTTGGTATTTACCTGTATATGGTTAGTATATCTTTCACATTTGAAGAACAATTGAATGTAACAGATAAGATTTATAAAATACCCAATTACACAATTTAAACATATTTAAACTTATTCTTAGGATTTCTCAAAAAAAAGAAATCCTCACTTTGGCAGTCATTGCCAGAACAGGTGTTTGCACTTCAACACTTTATTGAAGTCATAAACCAAACAAAAACAAAAGTTTAGCTTTAGATATACTAAAGCTTATAGTGAATCTAGGGGAATGTTGTTGCTAAGCATGCATATGAGTTCTTATTTCGCTGTGGCTTTGATTTTGTTTCACCTCAGTGACATTAAAAAACATTAAAGCCAGAGATAGCCAGGCAATTAGTATCGGTCATTATAAGCTATACTTTGGCAGTTGCGGGGGTTGTAATAGCTTTGGATACACTCATCTTGGTCAACACAAATGCTTTTTCTTTAGTTAATATTTCTAGCTTTTACTAGCTGTGGCCTCTTACTGAATAACAACTTACTGTACATGCTGTTCAGCTTCCTAAATATAGTAATGTTCCAAGCTGCTGGATATAAACTATAGGTTGCTTCCACTGCTGATGTCCATTACCAAGTTGAGTAATATCAGAGAGAAGACAATTGCCTTTTCATCCTACTGTCTGATGTTCAAGCATAGCTAACTATGTCTTTTTGAACTGAAGGTCCTGGCAAAAATCAGAAGCCTCTGTTTTTAAAAAATAAAATAAAATAGAAGTTGTCACTTGCAATAAAAAATGCAATTTTTTAAAAAATTACATTTTTCTAATTGCAGGCACTTAACATTTTGTTATAATAAATGCAGTAGTTTACTTTATCTTATAAAAATATTCATTCTTGTAAAGCTTCAATAACTATAGTAAAATGCTAATATTCAGAAAAAGAAATTGTTTCTTTTGGAAAATTAGGTCCATACAGTATTTTCATTGCACAATGCAGTCAAGCACAATCCAAATGTTTTCTAGCTCTAGCACAGCAAGTGAAAAATACAAATTTTAATAGTCACTGCATAGAATGAGTAAAGAGTTTCTAGTTTGTTAGTAAAAGCTTTGATTTTTTAGGGCCTGATTTATTAAAGTTCTCTAAGACTGGGGAAGATAGACTGTCATGGAAAAACCTGGAACTGACTTGGCCTAGGATTTAAAGCATTTTTAAATAATAGGAAATTCATTTTTTAATTAAATCCATTCCAGGTTTGCTGAATCACCCAGGGTCTTCCAAGCTAATCGATCTTCTTCAGTCGTTGAGGAGCTTTATACACTAAATTAGGGCCCATAGTCACCTTTCCTGGTAAAACTTATTGTGGTGACCAAATAAAATCCTATTATATGCATCCAAGACTCCAAACTCCTATCAGCGACTGTCACAGCTAAAAATTGTTTAGGTATGCAGGTAACAATATAAGTTAATGTGACGTTTAATATTGCATGTGCCCATAAAGTCTGCTTGTTTGCATAGTCTATAAAGATTTCATAGCATTTTCATATGAAGAGGGACATCAGAAAGTTTATGGAATAAATTTGTTCAAGTAATTCAAAATCATGTTGACTTCAAAAACCTAATCATGTAAAAGGATATTCTAATAAATTTAAATCAGTTTTTCATGTGATTGGATGATTGAAGAAAAAATCCTCTTTAGACTAAGAAGACATTCTTTATAATAGTAAAGCAGGCCCTCTGTGAGTTGATTGCCAGTGTAAAGAATAGTTGACAGACTATGTAAGCAGATGACTCTGTACAGCTGTTGAAATTTCTCAGCATAGACCTTTCGCCCAGCTTCTATAAATGAAAGAAATATGTACTGAACATGTATGGAATTGTTGACATATTTTCCTGCTAATATTGGTTCCCAAGTTGTCATGCTGATCTAATAACTTTCTGACTCAGCTACCCCAAACCGGCATGCAAATATGGAGTATTGACTTCACTCAAGAGTTTCCTGATCCGAATGCCAGGTTAGGTCCCTACATCACTGTATAGGGTATATTTATAAAGTATTAAATCTAATATTTACTTAACATTGCCTAGTGGAGAATCTTTTAGGTCCATTTGTTTCAATGGCAGTGATTGAATTTTCCACCAGGGAATGTTTTGCTGAATGTCATATTCACTGCTTCATAAATGGAACCCATGTGTTGCCTATTTCTGTTTACCTACATACAAATATTTGCCACTAGCAGTCTTTCTAATATTATTCCTTGTTATAGAAGTTAAATAATATAGTGGTTTTTAATTATAATGCTATGATGACTGTGAACTAGGGATGAGTGAAAATGCCTCTGGCATTATCGCAAAAATTTCCTTGAAGTTCTGATGGGTCCGCCAAATTTCAGCGAAATTTCGTTAAACCATCGGAAATCCAGGAAATCACTATAGGAGGATTACTAATGCTGCATTCATAAATGCAGCTTTGAGAATCCTCCTGTCAGTGAGCGATCCCCAGGCTCCACAGGTCAGAATGAGGGCAAGACCTGTAGTGCCCGGGGATCTCTCACCGAGAGGAGGATTCTCACAGCTCTATTCAGAAATGCTGTTGCAGTTGCAGCCCTGTATTATGTGTTCCTGGATAGATTTTCTCTATCCAGGAACACAGGACTCCTGTGTTCTTGAATAGAGAAACTCTATCCAAGAACACATACAACTAGTAAAGGGCTGCAAGACCTGATTGGTCTTGCAGGTTCCAAAAATTCCGTCTTCCGGACGAATTTTCAAAGGCCATTCTCGCCTACATATTTGGTAAGCGAGAACGGCCCAATTCGCCGCAAGACGGAATTTAATAAATTCACTTGCTCATCCCTACTGTGAACATTTATTTTCTAATTTTTTACATTGCATAGAATGTTTTCATTAAAATAAAAGGTAAGTAGTAGTCTTAGTATTTTTTTCATACACATTGCAGCTGAGTTGGTTGAGACATTTCAACTGGTCCTGAACCATGGATTCGATATCAGACCAAATGAATATTTCCTGTGCACATAAACTGTTTTGGCTACAATTATTGTTTGAGCATGTCTGTTTTCTGTTTCTAAAAAATTATAATAATATAAAAAAAGAACTGAGCCTAAGGACAGTCTCATAGCCTTATACATTCCAGGTCAATCTACTTTCAAGCAATAACTAGCAGAAAAGACAAAAAAGCATGTATCAAGAAACGTAATAAATTGTGCTTTTCTTATTTTCTCGGAAGTGAAACTTTATATTTTATACATTTTTTCAAAGACCATTTTATAGAGGTCTGTTTCCTTAGGCTGGAACTTAATCATTTATCGTGAATCGTCAGCAGAGCAATAAGCCTGAATGAGTTTGGAAAACCAATATGCATGCCAGCTCAGTAACCTAGGAACACAATGGGAAATAGATTTATTCTCTTGAAAAACTAATTGAGAAGCCAAATTTTGTTTGTTCCTTTCTTTTATTTTGATCCTTGGAATCAACAAATTTCAAAACAAACTAAGTCTGACAGATGGGGGCAGTTTTTAGGGTTGTAAACTTTGTTATCTTGTTGCTTATAATATTTGGAAGAAAGAATATTGTCCGGGCTGCTAAAAGCAACCAATATTAGTGCAGCTGTTATAATTTGTAGCAAATTGGAGAATGGATTAGGACCAGTAGTTCACTGTTACAGATAGAAGCAGCATAAGCATTTAAATTACTATTTTATCAATAATTCTTTCATGTAGTTTTAGTGTTATGACCATTTTTCTCTCCTGGGATGTACAGCATGTAAAGAAAAATCCAGGTCTTAGTAACAATTGCCATACATGCAGTATAAAACAGTAAAATTAAAATGACCGGTGTCTGTCTCTGTTTTGTATCACTACTTGAAAACTTGGTGTGCTGACATCGGTTGTCTTAGACGATGCTTCAAATACCATAAATCCAATCCAGTGGTATGGTATGTAATGCAGTTTGAAGTTTTTGTTATCTACAATAAAACAATACACACAACACAACTAATACATTGTAAATGGGTAATAAAACATACTAGAGGTAATTTACTAAGGTAATATAAGCATATTTTGCCTGTGTTTCAAACGATTTTACCTTATACAGGGAAAAAGGACAAAAATACTCCATTAACCCCCTTAAACCCCCTTAGCGGTAATCCCGAGTGTTACTCGGGGTGGCTTTTACATGCAAAAAGCGGTATTCCCGAGTCACACTCGGGGTAACTTGAAGAGCCCCCCTTACCTTTGCCCTGCGCTCCATCGGCGATCAGATGGCCCCGCTGTGGTGTACTGAGTAATCTGCTTTTAAATACCACCCGGGTCCCGGCCACACCGCTGCCCGCATCAGCAGTGAGATGCGAAGCACAATGCAGGACTTCTGCATTGTGCTTCACATCTCACTGCACATGCCAGCAGCAAAAGCAAATTCCAGGGGTGGTCACCAGAAGTCCTGCATTGTGCTTTGCATCTCTCTGGAGATGCAGAGCAGCAGCACCGTCTGGGTGAGGCAGGGCGGGACATCCCCACTCACATCACCCCGGGAGGATGAGTCATCTTCCGGGTATTGTGAGTGGTGATGTCTTGGGGGGTGTGTCTGGGAGGGAAATTTAAAGCAGATTACAATGTGCTCTACTTTTAAATTGTTTTTACAGTACAAAAACACCACACAACATGAAATAAAAAAAGTACATTTTTAATTTTATATTTTATTTTAGGATTACATTGTTGTCAAATATTTCATTATTTTTTAAAATTATTATTTATAATTATTTATTATATTATAATTTATGATTATAATATAATAAATAAATATAATTATCATACCCGGGAGTTAACCCTAAGAATTACAGGCCCACTATATAAACAAAAATTTCTATGCAAAAAAAATAGGATCACTTTTTGCATCAAAAAATTGACAGAATTAGAACGCTAGGGGGGGTTAATAAATCTTGTCATGTATGTATATATACTGCTGAAAATAATTAGGGACAACGCATGACTCTGGTAGCCAGGTGGTTTGCTAAGCTTTCACCCACTTTTTCCCCAAAATCCCCCTGCCATCCCCCACCCTTTTATTCGTACAAACCAGTTAGAACTGAATGTTTCTTGTTTTAGGCAAGCCACCTAACCTCTCCATCGCTTAGCTGATCTCTTGCTGCCCTTCCCCCTAGCACCTGATCACGCTGGCCTTCCACCTACTCCTTTCACTTGCCAGCTCCGGGCTATACTATAAAAACAGTGTAACACCTAATCAGGTAAACTTCTGGGATATCATTGTGTTCAATTAGGAAGTAATAGTGAATCAATTTCACTTTTGTTAATGAAAATCTGTTCCGTTCACTGGACTGAATAGACCATGAAATATAGATCTAATATAAGCATGCCCCAGCAACCTAAATTTAGGCTTGTATGGCCTTTTGAGTTTGGTTTAAACCAAAATGGTCTATCTACCAAGTATTTCATTATGACAGCATGAATTTATGATGAATGAAATTGAAACCCTTATTGAACAGAAACTTTTTGTAATTGTAGACCAGATGTATTTGTGTTGTGTTGCCATTTATTCAGAATGATATTGCTATGCACGTACACAGTAAAAACTATGAATGCTCTGTTTGCTATAACAATTGCAGTGCACAAACGTAGTGCAAATATACTGCATTTTTGTACTGTATGTTTTAAAGCTTAATAAAGTGGAACTATACTTTCTCCTCCTCACTTAGTGCCGAAGTCTTTCTCCAGTTTAGGATCACTGGCCACCTTGATTGGCCTGAACATGGCAATGTCTCTTGTGTAATAAAGTTTATGCCAGCTAGCAATTTTTAACTGCTCAGGAGCATGAAAATGACCCATTCAACGAGTGCACAGAAGTGAACTAATAATACCATGGACTTCTATAATGCATATTAGCCTCTCCCAAAAACATCACATAAAAATATAAAATACAAAAGTGATTCAAAGCTATATAGTATTATTATTTATGTGCAACTCCAAATCTCTGTGGCCTTATAAATATCAGTAAGAGTCTTTATTCAAAGACAAATGTGTGCAGGTTACAAATAAAAAAATAGTTTTTGTTGAAAGCACCATGCCGATGTATAAAAGATCAATATGTCTGGAAATGGTAGATCTCCCTGTAGTAAAATGCTTGTGAGACAGCAATATATATACAGTTAAATGTATATTTGAGTGATAGGAACTATTATACAGCATATATTGCTGCAGTATTACCATTTTCAAATGTATACAAACAGCTATCGTGTTTGCTAAAAAGAAATGTTGCTGTTTTATGAATGGAAATTAATTCTTGTACTCATTTTTTAAAGGCTAGCCCATTCACCTGCGAGCCGATAAAGTATAAAGTATATCGTTTTTGCTGGTGGGTTGGATTTAAAGATTGCTGATAGAGCTTATATGGTTCGGAAAATGTATCCAGCGTTATGTTGCTAGATGTGTTTGAAGTATAAACTATGCCACTAAGAATAAATCATATCCTGTAGTGGGAAGTACAACTATTTTTTGTAGATATAGTTGTGCAGCAAGCATTTGAAGTCTATAACAGTAACCTGTACTAAAAGAAATGTGTGGGCTGCTTATGTTGAACTGTCCTTTTGAAAATGCTTGTTCCCTGTCCAGAGACAGCGTCACCCTCTATTGATGATCAATGGATCAAAGTAGGAAAAAAAAATCATTAGTTTAGGGAAAGGAATAAAGGGAAATCTAGTGCGGGCACTAGCTCAGCTGACAAATTTCTAAAAAAGGATTTATCTTACTTTGAGGAGATTTCCTCTTACTTGCAGTTGTGTCACAAACATGGTGAAAAAACTAATTATTGTAAGGTGCTTTAATCATTTACTACTTCTATTTTCCTAAAGATTGAACTCTTTATCCATGATATGCTGGACCTGGTGTACAAAAGCATATCTGCCTGTGCCAAAACATTAACTGTGCACAGACAACCAAATCATATCCAGGACAAATTATTGGTGCACAAAATCTGTCCCTTGCACAACATCCAATACATACTTCTGTTCTCGTTACTTTGTAGTTCAGACTATGCATTACTTTTACCCCTGCCCCCTACTTTCTGTAGGTTTGTGTACGCCATGCGACCTGTACATTAGTTTTACTTCTGGCCACTGTGGCTGGGCTGTGTTACTTATACAAATATATTAGTGTGCTGCATAAGTGCTGTGGCATGTGTGTGCAGTATATATCTATCAAGTATACTTTCATTTTCTTTAACTATTTCCCTCTTGTTGTATTGAGAATATAGCTGCACCTATATTTTTCCTCGGTTTGCTAAATGTGCCAAGAGCTTTTTTAAAGGTATTCAGGCCCTTGGGTGTTGAAAACATGCAATCAGGAAGAAAAATATTGCACAACCCTGCCTTTGATACCCTTTACAGATAAACGCTAGGCAGATATAAGATATAGAAATGAATGCAGCTCTCTATTTAATAATGCATTCTTAAATGCAATAGATAAATGTGATCTGGGTAAGTTCCCAACTTTGCATTGGTATCGGCTTTGTATAGTCTCTGTACAGGACAGGAGGAGCCAATCGATTGTACTGCAGTACAAGAAGACAGGAGAAGATAGAGTGAAAATAAGAATAGCCCATCAGTTTGCTGTTGCTTCTATAACTGTCCAGTGACAGTGAAGGGTTATGACAAGACCTGCAAGGGCCCACTTACCCTAGCCCAATACTAGTGTAAGTTCTAGCAATGCATGTCAGAGTGCTTTGGATATTGTGTTCCAATAAAAAATGTGCAAAGAGGGCGTATTGGAGTGTTATTCAGAAATAAGGGCGCCACATTGCACCAATACACTTTACTTAAAGCGGACCTAAACTCAACATTTTTACTTGACTTAAAAGGGTAAGTGTAGCACCACCCCTTTAAGTGTTGATTGCTGCAGTGACCAAGACTGATTGGGAGTCCAGAGACTTCCAGGATATCTACGTCACGCATTCTGGGAGGCTCTTGGCTCCTCCTTTTGTGCATGATCGATCTCGGGCTGCCCTGGGATTTCCTTTTTTCTTACCCTAGTGCAGTGCAAGCTCATTTTATTTTACTTTCACTTTAGTTCCGCTTTAAGTGCCCTGGTAATATTGGGCCCTAAGTGTTACTAAAATACAGCAGCTCCCTTTAACACAATCCAACTGGGCTTTGCTGTGTGGCAGAGGGGTAATCTCAGAATGGAATAGATATAAATACAAAATCTTTGCCAGGGGAAAACCTACGATTGAGGTGGTTCTGTTAAGCTCTGTCAATGACATTGCAATCAATTAGCACTCTCCTGCTCCCTGTTCTGTGTGCACCTAGAGTCCATTACAGGTCAATTTGAATCTTTAGTGCTTGTTCTTTTTTTTGGTGAGTGCTACATTTTTATGTTACTTTTGGTATGTTACATTATACTAATTGAGAAAATTGCTTAATTTATAGTTAGATTGTTGTTTTAATATTTTTATTTTTTGAACTGGTTGCAACACTGCAACTAATTCATATCAAGCTGTATATATACTAATTAGCACTTTATAATATGTCATCTCAACACACAATAGTAGGAATGTAAAAAATAAAAAGTTTAAAACCATTTTGGATTAGATTCAAATTTCATTATAGTTTGGCTTTAGAGAAATCAAATATTTGAAAAGAAGATTGTTGGCAAAGATGTAATATTACATGTATCAAGGGACATTTAGTTATTTCACTTTTACATACATGAGTGCACATGAAGCAAAACAAACAATATACACAGAAAAAGAAAAACTTACCCGAATGATGATCCTTTTCTCCAAAAGTGGCCAACAATTTTTTGAACTGATAGAACACAGTTCACGCGCACATAGCAGGTCTGCATTGGCGCACAACAATGCACATCAAACAACTGAGTTTTAATAAGACAATTGTGCTATTTTTAGCCTTTCCACATATCATAGGAAGGAAATGCTTAAAAACAATCACAATTTACTTGTTAAATTGTAGGTATGTTGGATCACCCAAGGTTAAAAGATCCTTTTAACCTTGGGTGAAATCACATGAAAACAAACCAAACAAAAAATACTACAACAATTTTAAAACAATTTTACTCAAAATAAAAACATTTTCCAAAATGTCACATTAAAATATAGAGACCACACAGACACCACTAACTTAACATGACAAAAAAATATATATACACACAAACACCAAACACATGTAAACCCACACTTTACCATATAATGCCAAAATAGTTCAAAAATGGCCTAAGAAATATTGCATTCAAAAAATACCTGCAAAACCAATATGCAATTTGGACCTTTCAAGGGGGGAAAACTGGATTAGAAAATATTTATGCAGAACAAACATTTAAAGGTGGTAATAAAGATATATTATTGCAATGAAATAATATGGTTACAAACACAATAACATAGCATTAACATTCACTTCTTAATTGCAAAATGGACATTGAAACATTCAAAGTTTAAGAAATAAAGGCAGCTATTTTGCTAAATGGTAAGCAAAGAATAAAATGTAGCAATATAGATTAGGATAACACACCAAACAAGAGCCCCTCCTACTACAAGAAAAAACTAAAAAAGTCAAAGGAAAAAGCAAGGTAGACAACATCCTTATATAGGCACATCTTTTGTCTGTAATTGGGCATGCGCAGTCCGTGAAATTAATCATTTATTGAGATGATCCTTTAGATTTGTACACCAGTGAACAGCTATCTAATAAAAAATAAAAATTAAAACAAAGTAGAGGAGGAGGCTTTAATATTAAAGTAATTTAATAAATGTGTATGTTTAGTGTATCTTTTAAACTTTTTTTTTTCAGGCTATTCCACAATGAAAGGATGATTCCCACGGTTACATTCATGTCATGAGCACAGCCGTGGGACTCCTTACAGTGTGGGATCCCCAGGCACTAGGGGTTAAATGAGGACAAGGCTCCCTATTCACCTCTAGTGCTCCGTGATTGGCTGAGCAAAGGGGGGGATGTCCTCATTTACCCCCTAGTGCCTGGGGATCCCTCACTGTCAGGAGTCCCACAGCTGTGCTCATGACATGAATGCAGCCTTAGGAATCATCCTTTCATTGTGAGATAACCTGTAAAAAAAAAAGTTTAAGTTACACTAAACACACACACTTTATATATTTATTTAACAATAAAACCTTTTATTTTTTTACACATATTTTTCCCTTTCAGGGAATGTTAAGAGGTTTGATGTACCCCTGTACTCATTCCCCAGGGAGGGATGGTGGAAATCTGGGAGTCTCCTTAGTAAAGGGGGATTCCAGATTCCAAAGTCCTGCTAAAAATACTTAAAAAAGCCCTGTTTGTTTTTAATGAAAGCTTTGGAAGCTTAAAATCGCTTGTAAAAGTGCATAAAAATGTATATAAATGTGTCAGAAACATTTATATGCGTTTTTAAAACAGTCTGTAAAGACCCAGCCTAAATATGAAATGACATATATATTTATAAATATATATATCTTTTTATATCTTTATACTCTATAAGTATTTATATTTATACATTTATACTATAGGTCTCGCCTATATATATATATATTTATATATATATATATATTATAGGTCTCGCCTGCCAGAGTTCTCAGGGATTTATCACCAGGCGGATCCTCAGGTCAGGCATCAAAAGCGTTTAGGCATGCACCTATGTAAACAGCTGAAATCAATTAACTCTTTCCAAACCTGAAAATATTGGGGCATTTAAAAATATGTTTATTTATAAGCAACATATATGTTTGAAACATTTGAACACATCATACATTTTTCTTTAGGGCTAACTGGAAGATGTGTGCCATTTGAAAGAATGATTTGTTAGGAAAAGATTAACTTTTAATGCAAGCTCGCTAGTGTCAAGCTGCCAGGGATGCGTGCCTCAAAGTGCCAGATCATTTCAGTTGATAAATGCCGGTAAAATATGTCCCCGTATTTTCAACAGCTGAAAATTTGTTGATAATTAGGTTAGAAGGGTCCGATGCCGGATCGCGAATGAGTGCGCTCAAGCAAACTTTCGATTTTGCTTTATAAATCAGGGCAATTGTATCTACATTTGTAGCTGCTTGCCTGGAGTTCAGCGTTCATTCTTTCTATCTGCCTGTACAACCATCTTCACAGACTGCATATGGTAAGAATGTGGATTCTCTATCACCTTCTGTACACAAATTACCCTGCTTAGCCGCTTAGCACTTTATTGTCTAAATTTAAACAGAGTTATTAGAAAACGTATTGTATGTACTGCATTCAAGTGTGGTACCAGTGCACAACTGCATAAAATGTGACTATATAGGAAGCAAAAAGGGTATGGCATAATTAAAAACAGTAAAGTGTTGTTGTTTATACTATCAGCAGCGAATATACCACATTAAAATGTGCCTTTTATTATAACTCTTAAACAGAAGCTCAGCATTCATTATAATTAGTTCAGCATATGGACAATTTTGTTAATCCTCAAAACAGATACGTTTGAGATTAAAGTGTACACCCCTACGCTAATCTGTGCTTTAGAGAACACAAAGCTGTCGTTTGACAGTCAGTGTCGGTGTTAATACAACAGAAATGTGACTTCCCCACTTTCATTGCAGTCTCTAAATACACCTTAAAGATATATATTACCTTGTACAAAAAGACAACTTTTTTAAGGCTTTTTAACTATTTATCGAAGTAAGTAAGAAAACATTTCCGTTTCCCCTATGGGTGCATATCAGTGCATATTTTATTCTCGTAAAGCCAGAAATATATATATATATATATATATATATATATATATATATAAAAGCAAGTTACAGCTATACATGTAGATATATATAATACAGTACATATCAGATAAGTTTTTGACCAATAAATAGGTTTTAAATCTAAACATCAGTACTAAATGGACAAGAAAAGTTAGGACCACCAGCAGCATAAGTTATCAGTCTTTTCGAATCTTACTTGGCAAAAGCTACTCTGGCTTTCTGAGGATTTTTCAAGGTCATGCTGTTCCATATTCATTCATTTATCTTTTCTGTCTTCAGGCTTTACAGTTTTTAAGCACATTGCAGGCTATTATTTTATATACCGGTATTTCTTTCACAAAAATGTAGTAGTCCTGATCACACTGAGCAGAGGAATGGAAAGTGAAAGTTATTTTTTTTAAACTGTATAAATCACTTTCTTTGTTAAAAGCCAGGGACTTACAGGTGGCAACTGTGAAAGAAATTCCAAATGAATAGCTAACTCGTTTCAGTATTTCTTCAATCCAGTACAGAAAAGATGGTAATAATACTCAATTTCAAATCAAAATGCACATGGCCATGCAGAAGGCTGAATATTTCAAATAATGTTTTAATCCATGTCATCATTTACTGGTACATCAATGAAAACATATGTATATTTAATTATTTAATAAAGTGGTGATGTGGTGAAAAAAAATGGTCATGATCTTAATGCGGAACGAAACCCTGTCATACTAAAATATCCTCGCTCCCTCTCTGGGCACCGCCATCTTTCTTTCTCCTTCTTCCCACCAACCATCATCTTGATTGGCCACTAAGGGGTGACATTTATCCCAGGCACACACAAGGGAAGCTAGGAATGTAGGATTTCCCTGGCAACCAAAGCTGATGCTCATGCAAAGCTCAGCTTTTTCACATATTCAATTCGGTAGGTAGGACGCTTTTTTGCAGAAGGGACATCGCCTGTCTCTTTCTACAACAACCACCTGCCTGAATCAGTTAAGTTCAAAGTGAGACTTTAGTTCTATTTTATTGTTGTAGCCCTTAAGTCAGACATAATTTTTATTGGGATATAAGAGTTATTAAAACAATAGGCAGTATAAGCCTGTTCACCTACAACATATCAAACACGTCTTGTGCTGTGATATGTTGTAGGACGGATATATAAGGGTTACATTCAATATGAATGGCACAGCAACCCATTACACTGTGCCAATGATGTGAGGGGACAAAAAAGCAAGAGATAAAGACCCTGATTTATGAAAGCTCTCCAAGGCTGGAGAGAATACACTTGTGAAGCTGGGTGATCCAGCAAACCTGGAATGGATCTGGTCAAGGATTCAAAACATTTGCCAGCAAACAGCAAATGATTTTTAAAAATTTGTTTCATGTTTTCTGGATCACCCAGTTCACTTCTGAAAGTGTATTCTCTCCAGCCTTGGAGAGCTTTCATAAATCAGGGCCAAAGAAAGAGAAATGTGCGTGTGGGGGAGAGAAAAACTGGGCCACATCATGTGTATGTTTAATTTCTGAAATATGTAACTGATTTTTCTCATGTCCTGCTCCTGAATGACCATTCCAGTTTCTTTCTATGCACATTCACACACACACACACATATATATATATATATATATATATATATATATATATATATATACGCTGCGCATTCTTGCTGTTAAACATATATTACTATTCCCTGTTTGACGCTTCTTACTTGTGATTTACTTTAAATTAAAGGCATTTTATTTTTTATTTTTTTTTTTTTTTTGTTGCTTAGTATTCAGCCAAACTGAATATCTCAAGGTTTGGAATATTTTGTTTGGCTTTTTATATATTTTAAAGACTGTGAAATCCCCCGCCGCTCCTCCCACCTGCAAACACAGAGAAATTACGATGTCCCAGTTCAGCATATAGATCTCCGCTTTCTTATTGCATTCTCTATAGGTAATAAGGAAATTTAGACACTTTTGCAATGGTCAGGGCAGATTTGTCACATGGGAAGTCAGTTTGATATATGGTATCTATACATGTAGCTTCTTGCAGGTGAATATTCTGTTCCATGCTGAGGTTATTTTAGTAAGCAAGCAGCAGGCATGTCTTTACAGAGAATGTGCTCTTTTTATTACTGAAAGATTTATAGCATCTAATTTAGTTATGCATGTGGGCTGCACAAGTGAATTGCCTACCGTAACACACTTCATTTCCCACAATAAACACTAAGCAGAGGGGGAAATATACTATAACTGCTTTCTAAGTTATGTTCAATGAATAGTCTTCAAAAGCATATTAAACATATAAAAGTGGATATTCCGAGGAGCCATTCAGATGGTGGTTGGCTACAGTGTTCTGCTCTAGGTTCAACTATGGTTTCAATGGTTTTGTGCACACATTTGCACAAAACCATTTTTTTGGATTGGGGTTTTGTCCCTGAACGCGACAATCTGCTTTTGGCTTGCTTTTCCACCTTTGGAGGAATAACTGCACCATGAATGTGTGACCTGCAGTGCAGTTTGCCACTCATATGTGTAATGCAGCAACTTGCTATCCACTTGGGAGCAGCAGAGATGTGAAAGTGGCCGAAAAATTCAGAAGAAGTATTGGTTTAGGTAGAATCAAGTTACTGGTAATGTTATTTTTACTGTTGTTATGTAATAGTATATTATTATGTTTATTGTTTCAGATAGAAGCTATTCAGTCCAGCAGTATTGGCTTTTACGAAGTACTGCACATAAGACAAATATTTACAGGTATTATGGTAAAAAACCATTACAATCCACAATTTAGTCTATATTTTATTATTGTAGCTATGATAATATCTGGACATTTGCTATAGGTTAACATAAAATGCTTGCCTAATTAAACAAGGGCCTTTTACTTTGCAGACAGCAGCTGGCAGCCTTTGAGGTCTGGCTGTCAAAAACGCAGTTGCTAACATATGGTTACATTTGTGAATTCATAGAGACTTTTGTATTCTGCATTTTGTCATAGGTATATTTATTGTACTTAAAATAGTTATGGCTGCCATCACAGCAAAGACAGCAATGCTGTTTAGGAAACTTATGGAGTTAAAAATAAATAATTTTTGGAAAAATGTTTTGGAATGCAAAATAATTTAATTTACTCTGTCAAAATAAAAAACAAACAAACAACCCACAACCTGTAAAAAATAACTTCTTTTGATTCAGTTGTTCTGCATTTTTTAAGAAGTAATGTATTCCAGAACTGCTGTATCTAAGTAAATGAAAAGATGATCTTTGAGGAATTAGTTGGCAATTTTGGTTGCATTTAACTACTACTGGTGGTAAGTTAACATGAGTTTTTTAATATATAAAATAAAATCAAAAGATGGTTTGGTGTGGTTAAAGCAGAACTAAACCTGGTATATACCATTCCAGCATTGGCACTGCCATCGCCACCTTGATTGGCCAGTATGAAGTAAGACCGTGGGAGTTCATTCAGTCCCAGCTACTAAAGGGGAACCTGGGATGTACAAAATGCTTTATTGTTGACATATACAGTTGTCCTTCTAAACAACCTTAACTATGCAATAGGGCTACTTCTAGCAATACTGTAATATAAAGTAGGGGGGATTATGTTTTTTACACATCAACATTACCTTAAGAAAAAGACATTCATGATAACTATATGGACAGGAAGGAGTTGAAAGATTAAAATTGTATGTTATGCCAGACTTCTTTTGCAATAATGGCAGAATTCACTGCAGGTAAACTAGTTACATAGGCCTTTGACAGACCTAAGTAGACATTTTATCAGCTTTGAGGGTTCAAGGCAGTTGTTGAAAATGAATGGCTGTAGATGGAGGATAATGCATGTACTGGTATTTTGTTATCTGAGAGTGGAGGTGAGTGAGTAGATATTATGTTGCCCCAAATTCCATTGATCAAACAGTTTTAGTCCCAAAGTTCATCTGAGAATCATTACTTATTTTCATGTCCGAACTTCATGAAAACTTCAAAATATGGAGAGATGAAGAAACTACAAATTGTTAAAACTAGGTATTGATTAAACTATAGACTTGAATGTATGTCACCTTCTTCTGTGAATATTAGGATTAACTCTAATTAATGATCATTATGTGTTTTATAAAAGGAGCTGTAAAAACACTTACTGCTAATATGCAGTCCCGTGTCTGACATCCAATTAACAGCACAGCTTGTATAAGGCGAAATAATAGAAGGCCTTGTTACATAACTCTTTTTTTTATCTTTAACAAACCTGTTAAGAAGAACATCTAAAGAAGCAGCCACGGACAAGAACTTTCTTTTTTTTTATCATTAGAGCAGAGACCCATGGTAACATTTTTCAACAGTAGGAAGTAAATAGCGTGAATTGTATGATTCCATATAAATAATGCAGCAGGTAAAAAAGGGAAGATCTATGGAAATGGTAGACATGGGCTTAAAGGCCAAACAAGGTTTTCTCTGTCAAGAATTGTCAGACGGCTCACTTATGCTGGTTATCTGTGGTGTCGTTTGTGGTGAATTTCCATCTGTTCCATTGTCTAGTACAAACTCCGGCCTTGTCTGGCTCTCCAGTCTCAGCTCACTTTATCTAAGAGCTTTAATCCTGTCTCCAGGCTTTCAAGTCCATAATCTCAAGGTGGTTACTTCTAGAACCCATGTGACGGATTACGGCCGTATCACGAAATCTAAGATCCGAACACACAAACTTGTTTGCAAATAGGCATGTTGTGATTCTGATTTTTTGCACATAATATAAAAAGGTCACATTATGTAAACTATTTTCCAAGAGTTCATAACAGAATAGGAATTTTGTCATGCTTGGTAACTCATCTTTTAGGAAATAACCAGTTTTATTCTTATTATTTCTTATTAGATCTGACTTTCTGATTTTTTGACTTACCATGTGTTAGTAAGAGCCACATGATAGTCCTATTCATTCCATGCTGAGAAAAAAAAAGGTTTAATATTTAAGATTTCCATACTGCAGTCTCCTTTTTTGTTTAAAATGGAACAACACAAGACCTCAATAAGTGTAACTAAATATAAGCTTTCTGTTAGCAAAATATCTATAACATGCTCTGTGATACTATATATCCACAATAGTAAATTACAACAAGAACAGAGTCTATTACACTTGACACATTCTTGCTGAAACATTAAGCTGCCTCCAATGGTGTGTTGTGGCAGTGTTATGAAAAGCTGTAATTACTGTGCCTCCAGCATTTCATCCATTTTAGAACAGTTAGCAGAAATGCAGCCTACTAAAGTGCCTTTAATTTGATGAAATTGGCACAAGTGTACCACATATAAAACTATAACTACATACAATGTAAGAACAAAATGCAAGATTTAGTCAGCAGAAGCTGCATTATTCTATTTAATTCTTCCTCAGAAGTTTGGAGGCACAAAATGACCTTTTAGTAGTTCAGTTAATAATTTTCAATTTTAATGTAGTCTTTTTAAATGGAACAACTGCCAGTTTGTTTAAGATTTGATAAATGAAACCAAACACAAATGTGAGCATAGGGGGTGGGAGATGCTTTCCACAAGCACACCCTCTTTATTTGTCAAAAGTTTAGGCCAATCAGTGCTAAGCAGTGCTCTTCTGATTGACCAGAACTTTTGTGTGGAATCTCAAGTGCAACTATGCTAAATTAATAGCAGATGTTAAGGGAAAATCTGAGGAAGAGGGTGTGCTTGAATGAGGCATCACCTACCCGCTTTTCTTTTGGACACATTATTGCATAACAATGAGCTCAGAGAGAGCCCATTAGTTATGCTAATGATTTTTTTAAAATTGCTCTTATGTAGATATCACTTACTGAAACAGAAGCAAGCTTAATTTTCATGTCAAGACCACAAGCTGGAACAAAGGATAGGACTGTCATCCCATGTTTGGGGCAGCACTATGGGCCACTGCAGAGCATAAAATTGCAAATATTTTAATTATAATGGCAAAAATGGACATTTAATAGACTTCCATGAAAATTGATCAATATTTATTGAAACATGAATATGTGTTTTTTGATTGATCGTACAATTTAGGATCAAAAGTGGGAAAAGTTGCTCATGCCGTACTAGCACCCAACCAAAGAGCATACAACGGAAATACAAAACCCCCTATTTAGAACCTGGTTGGTCAGAGATTCATCACCAAAATAATGCTTTAAACATACCTTTATAAGAAGGGTAGTCTCAATATTTAAACCCTTATGATCTTGGCTGGATGAACTAAACAAAAAGTAAAAGCAAAGCAACCTACAAGTGTAAAGATTTCATGCTTTTACTTATGTTGCTAAATGTTTCATGTGTAAAGGTATACAGTAATAAAAGCATAGAACAAAAAAATTCCATAAATTAAAAGAAAACACTTTTAGCCCATTATGTATAGGCATAGAAGTAAGAGAGCAAGCCAATGAAAACCCAAAAGCATTGTGCTGCTACTCTTCAAAGAAAGAAAATAAGAAACACTTCATAGCTCGGTGAGCAGATGCACAAATTAACAATAAAATTCAGCAAAAAGAAATGAAGTGTGATTTCGTATGCGGAGTGCACACATAGCAAATCTCTTTGTGCTCTTACTTTGACAGCTTTACTTAAAGCATCTTGAATTTAGTCAATGCTCCTGCAGTATTCCAAAGACAAGTGAACTGCTAAATCCAAAAGATTGTTAGTGTAATCAATATTTTGGAAGCTGTGGGGCATGTGAAGTTGAATGTCTTTAAAAGTCCTAGCTATTTATTTCCACAAGTGTTATCCCAAAGCAGTTTTCTTGACAGTTTCGGCACTTCAGCCATCAATCCATTTAAATGCTCGGCATCTAAAATTCGAAGAGATCTTCAGAGAAGATTCCCTTAGATGTATCATATTTGCATAGTTATTCTTTATTTTTGTTCTGAGGATGGATTAACAATCTCACAACTGAAAAATTGCTCTCTTTCACTTTTCTAAAATCTTAGACATGCAGGGAAGACACTTTGTCTAGTTTGCTATTTTGTTCCTTATCATACATTTGACACAACAAGTTTCAACTCCATATTACCTCCAAGTTGAAAAATCATGTTTTTAGCTGCACTCATAAAACCTGTATGTGCTGAGCCCATTTATTTGTAGTTTGGGATCCTAGAAAATTGTAATTCTGCAAGTGACATATTGATTTAGTGCCTAAAAACGCCTCGAGAACATGAAGAAAATAGAATGAGTGATGTTTTGTTTGTACAGTATGGGGGAAAATATTCAGCACCTTTATGAAAATATACTACAGCTATCATGGATGAGCACATATGTGTAGAAAGAAAGGAAATTTGATCACATTTGTCTTTACACTTAAAGACAGACAATCCTGAATGGACATTTGCAACAGTCCAAATCTCTAAACTTACACAGTTATCATAATACAGTCTTACATCTCAGGGATAGCTATTTGACCTGTTATTTAAATGTATTCTCTCCTGTTGATAGCTGAGTTTTAGGTTGTAAGACTTCCACAGAGGCTGACATATCTTCTAGATTTGTTCAGTGCTGAAAAAAGAAACTCAGAAACAGTGTTGATGGAAAGTTCTCAGGCCCCCAATACAAAAATGGCAAACTCCCTTTCCCACTGCCTTAGATAAAACTATTGAAACTTGCTTATACATAGTAAAGTAGTGCAAAATTGACAGTACTTGCCCATAAAACTTACTACTACTAGAAAAACTAACAAACCAAAAAAAAAAATAATTGGTTAACTGTGGTTGTGGTATTTTTTTTATGTATTGGCCACACTAAAATCAGTGATTTGATAGAAGTCGAGTGGCTATGGCATGTATGTGGGTGTGAATATATACATGCACATAGTATATAATCCACTATATATATATTTTTTTTCTTTTTTAGGTCACACATCAATGTTCTTATAAAACAATATGTGAAAACTATAATGCTTTAATAAGAAAAAGGATAAGAACAAGTAATAACAAAAAAGCTGTTTTCATACTATAGCTGTAAGCCGAAAACTTTATTAGATGCTGGATAGAAGCAATATATCTGTATTACAATACTGTTCGATTGGAAGTCTTTCTAACTTCTTATGACCTAGTTAGTAGTTGAGATTTATGTGCCTGTCAGGAGTTAAGAGTTTCATCTTAGTAGGAAAGGAGCAAAGATTGTCTTTTTTCCCATTAAGGAAATTCTGTCCATGCAACTCTGGACAGTTCAATAACTACCACCGATTGACATGAACAGAATTACTTTTTTTGCTTACGCTTTTTAGTGTGGTTATTGCTAAGGCAGGATTATTTATGATTGGTTTTCCAACAGTATTATTAAAAGTTAGTTAAACTTGAGGGGAAAAAAAGACATTATAGTTCAGTTTCTAAACAGCTTTTAACAACCAAATGACTGAATCACTAAAGACGGAACTGAGTTTGCATGTCTTATTTCAGATTGTTTTAAACTTATTTTTCACTTGAACCTGATTCGTAAAAATGTAGTGCTCTGATAGTCACCAAAATGTTTTTTTGCATCCTGGCACAAAGAATATAAATAAAAAATACTTATACTTAAAGAAGTCCAAGTTGTACAAAGTGTAGTATGCAGCATGGATATATGCATCTTTTGTACAGATATCTTTTATATTAGATTTCTAGGTTTTATAACCTCCTTAAAATTCCCATCACTTATTTCTAAATGTAATACTATATAATATCATTGTGCTCGTCTACGACAATTCTCAGTTTTTCAGGCCATTGACTAGCTAACAGTGGTTAGTCACATTCATCATGGATTTGATCTATTTTTTTGAAGAAAGATCAACTCTAATCCAAGTAGTTTCCTCAGTTTTTATAAGTATCAGAAATATACACCACACTTACATGTGTTGCTTTGACACATCATATAACTCTACAGTTATTAATATGGGTGACTGCATGGTTTAAAAGCTAGAATACATTTGTGATAGTCAATAAAATCAAAGAATCTTTTGAATGAGTGGTGAAACATAATCAACATCACAAAAAAAGACCCATTGAATGTAACTAAAGTTTTTTTGACAACTTGCTGCATCAATAAATGTTTAGCAATCAACTTGCAGGAACAGTCATCCTTCTGGTATTACTTGGCTTGTGTGTTTTTTACTGGTGCACACAAAAATATGAAACAATATGTTAACACATAAAAAATTATTTTTAAGTTTAGTAAATAGGCTGATGGTGGAGAAAGAAGCTTTATGGGTGTGAAGATATTTGAGATCTGTGGGTGAACGGAACGGTGCTTGGCTTCAGTTCTATTGTGCAAATATAGCAAAGAAGAAAAAAAAACTAATCCATAAGCCTGACAACAGAAGAGGCACATACATGGTTTTAAGGGTACAAAAAGGTACAGTCAGGTTTATATTGAGTACAGCCCACTTTATTCAGGGTTACAATGATAGGTAGCTCATGAAGTTTCCGCACCAAAACACAGCAACAGTATAAAAGTAGTGAATACAAAAAATAATATATTTATTAAATGTTTATTTGTAATAGATACAGCAATCATTGTATAATGAAAAGGTTAAGAGGTCTATGACATTAATAAATGTGAATACTATATCAGATGGGTGATATGAAGTAATAAAACAGTAATGCAGTAATGCATCACAATGGTGATGACACTTTGATGAGTAAACTTAAGCAAGAGTCAGTTACCATGTAGGTGACTCAGGACTGAGTAACATTTTTGGGGCAAGTGATTTTATAACAGGCACAAGTTTTGTGCCTTAAGTCATGACTTTCTCTTATTATTACCATCTTTTGCACATTGTATTTCCTTACCTTGACCAAATTTGGCTTACAAAATTATCGTCGTGCTCATGCTCATGCTCATGGTCATGCAATTAGGGAAAATGACCTCTTTGACTCCCCTGCCTATAGCCATGTTCCTGGAGTAAAGGGAAAATTCAGCCCTATAGATATATTCTATATGATATTTTCAATGCATATTTTCGGTTGCAGAAATAAATTCTACCATTCCTAGACATTTTTCTGGATATGTGCCATGCACTTCTATGTCATGTCGTTTGTCTTTACAAATAATATGAGTGATGCCTTTTACACGCTTCTTGTTTCTTATTTAAATTCAGTGTCTCGTAGTATAACATTGATTCATTATTATTATTTTTTTGTGTGTGTCACATTTTTCAGTTTTCAAAATAAATTCAATTATCATCCAGCTTAAATTTGTTCCTGTTGGTTTCACAAATGGTTGTCTAACTTGGCATCAGATATGGTATCTCTATTGATTTTTGCTGTGTAAATAGCAGTAAGCTGATGACTACTGAGAATTACAAATTCAGATAGATCTGTATTTTATTACCACCGTATACAGTCACTAAAGGAATTTATATTACTTTTTGGATATGAACTTTAGAAAACAAATTTTATCATGTTAACATTCACATTTAAATAATTTCTTTTATGCTATATTTCATTTTACAAAGATATTCTTTCAACAGTAAAAGTGCAGCATGTTTGACTTCATGTACCATGGGGTTTAAATGTGGATGTAGTTGTGCAGTTCTCTGCAGTCATTTTACTGTTTTATTTAATGTTTTCCTGTCCCTAGTATAACATCTTAGGTTTAACTCCTTACCTGTCTCACTGGCTGAACCCATGCTGAGTGTTGTGGATCATTCACCTGACCTCGATTGTGATGACACAGGAGTTGGCGTATGAAACCACTTTCTGCTTATACCAGGGATCCAACACACTTAGTTGTTGAAGTTAGCAAGTAGCCCTGATGAAAGTGAAATCAGACAATGAGACGGGTAATTATTATTTTCCTTACAGGGAGCAGTTTTCAGGTTTACTTCAGGATAAGAAAAATTTCTGCATCAAATGCTGAAGGATTGCCAAAAGTTTTGTATAGTTTTAGAGGTTAGAAAAAAGTATATGTTATACGCTTTTTTAAATACACACTGTTAAAAATCCTATTATTTTATTTACAAATGGTAAACATAAACAGCATGTGATCAGCACTCCCAAGGCTCCAGGTTAAAGATCAATGAAATGCCATCATCTATTAAATACAGGCAGTATAATAAACATGTACTCCCAGAAGCCCGGATAAACAATCAACACGTTTCATGGCATCAAAGGCTGCTTTTTCAAGAAAGGATCAGCTGCACCTTGTTTATCCTGAAACATCAAAAAAACACACTTTTGCCAACTTTATTAAGGGACTTCACTCAGGCACCATGTACTGAAGTATTTCATACCCTGGGAGAGTATGTCATTGACACAAATCCTTGTCCCTCTGTCTGCAGACATCCCTGGTGCATGGTGTATCCCACAGAAGCCGACTGGCTCCTGGAATCTGGAATGAAATCTTGTTGCTTTGGTGATATGGATTTTTCCATTTGTAAAAATAAATATTAGGATTTTCACAGTGTAATGATATAAAGATCTTCTCTGTGTCCTTGAAAAATCCCTAATTTTCCTGTGAGAAAAATATATTGTTATGTATATGTTGGGATTGGATACAGAGAATTGCAAAACCGTTATAAACACACTAGCTATATGTTAAATGTTTTACACTTTTCAAAACAAAATAACAAAACAGGGTGGCAGAATTCCAATATCATGTATAATACCTGGTCAATTCTATTCCCCCAGTAGCCCAAGACCACTAAACCAGTGTCACAATGCCAGGTGGAACATCAAGTTTGTTGTCAAAAGTTTCTTTCATGCCATGAAGCTGGAGGGATTAAACACTTTTATGAAGGAAGATATATATATAGATAGATAGATATAGATATTATATATATATATATATATATATATATATATATATATATACCTTTTTTTAATGTCTGCTTTATTACATTTTCTTGCAAGCTTTATTAAATTACATTTTCTATAAAAAAAAGCTTCAAGAACACTCCAAATATCTGTTCCCCTCAGGTAGTATTCTAAAAGCCAACATTCATATCACTGTTTGGATTTCCATTAACAACTGCTTTATGTGTATTTGCCTAAAAAAAATCAATTACATAACCATATAAAAAGAATCAATCTATCTGTGAAAAAAAATCACCATCATTGCTGGGAAACTGACAGAAAAAAATGTGTTAATGTCAATTGACACTTGGTAATACCTAACACAGCTGAACGCTTTGGGCTTAGCAGTTCATTCTGTGTATGAATGGACGAAGACAGAAAAATCTCCTCTTGCTAGCATGGTAATGTCCTAACTCACAAGCTTTTAAAAGAGCTAAGAAACGTTTTCTGGAGGCATACAGTGGCATAATTTAGCGGGAGATAAGGTTTTCAGCCATGTGCTATTTGCTCTGTCTTGCTGAGAGAAATGATAGGTCAGTAATATACAGGTCTATTCCTCGCACAAGGAGGATTACCAATTAGAGGAACACATAATCAGACAGGCCACAGCTGAAAAGAACAAACTAATGCTGGGAGAGGAGGGGGGCCTTTGCCTTGTGAAAGGAAAAAACTGCATGTTGCTTTGGGCAGCCCGGCTGATATTAAAATATGAGTGGATATCTAAGCGGATTTACAGCATTCCTCTTTGTTTTCATGACTAAAGGATACTGCCTTTGAACTACCTGTGCTTGCCTTTGTCTATATCTCCCGTTGCTCTCATTCCCTATGGAACATGTTAAATAGAGAGGTGTGCCAGAGGAAAGCAGCGAACAAAGTTTCCTATCATAGGAGAGATACACCAGTGAATCTGAAATGTCTGGAGGCCTATGTGGTGAGTAGATGGAAGAACATATAGTAAAACTTATAAAAAGTACAAAAAGCCTACAAAGCTTTAATATAGCGCTAAAGGGCAATTTTCTCCCTGGTGGGATGCCCATTATGCACTGCTAGATGTGTTTATAGATGTTACTAGAAATAAGTTTGCAGAGTTCACTGGGAAAATAATTGAGTAGTGTACCACGATTGAGGGAGTTTTATAAAATGTTGCAAGAAACAAGCTTCTTTACACTTTAGTGTACATTTGAAGGTACAAGAAGGAAGTCAGTACTTGTAAAAGCTTACTTAAAATATTACTGTCAAATATCCAGTAATCCATAGCAACCAGTTTGAAAATATTTTTTGGAAAGATGATCTCTCACACTGAAATTTGATTGGATGCCGTGTTACATCAGTATATATTGCTCTGGCCCAGTAAAGGTTCCGCCTATCCCAACGGAATCTGAACAACTGTACACATTTTTCTTCCCGAATTTTTAATGTCTGATTATCATTGTAACCATTACCTCATTTAAATTCTTGAAAAAAGAGGAAAAATAAAACAGAAAATGTAACTCTAATTTAAATAATAAGATTAGTTTTAATGTCAACAACTTGAATGCCTTTAAGATGATCTGTCACACAGCTAAACAGTTGCCAACATGTATGCAGTCATTTATTACCTCTAAAACTGCCTGTTAGATATCGTTGGTCACATTTGTATTGATTGTAGCTTCATTGCCCTGGAACTAGTATGTACGTGATGTTGGTGCTGAAGTTTGTGATGTATTCAATTAATGTGTAATCTAAAAATGTCATCATTTACATTATAATAATCTTTGAAGTATGTGCATTACTGAAAATGTACTTAATCATTAATAGTCCAATACGAGAGAGTAATAACTGTAAAACCGCTAAAGCAACCTGAAATTTTGGTGGAACTTGCTCCTCAAGGTTATCTAAAAATCCATTCTTCAAGAATATCTTGAAAAGGGCTTGTAAATAGTCATTGAAATTTGGAAAACAAAAAATCCAAAATTCGTTTGCAGAGCAGATGAAATTCAATACTATCTGTGGTTTAGATATACTGCTTTTTGTTGACTTTGTGCTTAGATTGACCTTGCATCTTTTTATGTCTGATTGAAGATTGATAGCTGTCTGATATCTGCTTGTAATGGATGGTAATTTGATATAGTTGATATTATAAACTGTTGCCAAAGCAGTGACTTTTTACCTTTTACTGTATTGTGTCAGTGAAAACATTGGCCATAAATGGACAAAGCTATTATTTTTAAAGGTCATGTTTAGTGGTTGATCACTTATTTTGATCCACTTGAGCTATTAGTCTAATGTCTTTGCATACATAATAAAATTCAGTCAAAATCCTAATATATGACACCTTTGCTCTTAACTCAACATAGTTACAGCATTGCCCTATGTTGGTAGGGCTATGTTCATACTGATGGTGGGAACAGGGATTGCCATGCAGGATCTAGCAGCTGGCACTTTACCAGCCACTTGCCCACTGGTACCACTGCCTTGGTTCCTAAATAAACCAATGCTTGGACATTTTATTGGTGGTACTGTATCATTTTCTGCTGCCCTAATTCATCCTCCATGGGCAGCAATGGGTGAGACGCTGCATTACAAAGTGGTTCAGGGGCATGAGGAAGATGAAATGCTTTGCAACCTTGCCACCAGTCAGAACAAAATCTTTGTAAGGCTATGTTTAAGCAAAAACAAGTGGATTATAACAAATGCTGAAATCAGATGTCTATGTGTGAGTGAAGGAGAGTAAAATAAATGTGAGTCTTCTGGCTCATGAATATAACTACACTGGTCCTTATGTCTGAGTGTCTGCATTGAAAATGTGTGATACTTAACCCTAAAAGGATGTATTCTCCCTTTTTTCCAAACAGCAGTAATTTTAAAAATGCTTTATGTACAAATATGTTGATTATAAAATAGAGAAGCAGTACAAAAATTATTCCTAAATGAGTGCTCTGAGGCACTCAGACATTCTGAAAGAAAGTAATGTAGAACTTTTAGAAAATGATTTTGTGGGGCTGCATGTTGTTATTCAATGCAGGTATGCTATCAAATATGCAGCAAAGTATAATTTGGAAGTTGCATAGTTAGATAGGCTGACAAAAACAGACACATATACAGCAAGTTCAACTACTTAGCAAAATAATAAAGTGGTAGAAACCAACAATCTATTGTATTCATGTGTATTGTCTGTAATTGTATTTAATTTAAAACTTACATTATGCAGTTCTAAAATAGCTGAAGATTTAATGCAAATAAATAAAGGTTACTTGGTGCTACCTAAGCGATTTGTTTTCTTATTGCAAAAAATTGAAGCAATTAACCTCACAAACTGATATTCTTTCCAGCAAGCTACTTTTATTATTACAGAAAATTAGTCTTTCTTTAAAACATAGCAGATTTGCACAAGCATAAAAAACAAAAAAATAATGTAACATATACAGAACTGAAAACTATTTTTTATTGATTTTCACAGTTACAACTATAATATATAGAAACATTTTAGCTGTAAGGCAAGTAAGGTATTATTTAGGTGATGGATCTCCCAGTAATCTGTTGCTGCTTGGCAAGTTACCATAAACATGCAAGACATTGCCACTATAAGACAATGGAGGCCAAAGGCAACACTATCAGTGCTAATAAAGGGATAGATACAATCCAACAGCCAGTGAAGTAGCTCAAAACTCAAAGCTCAAGAAAATGGGGATTTTGTCACATGCATAGAACCATAATACCATAATAAAACCAAAAACTGTTCACATATATTACTTCTAGAACAATATCTGTGAGTACTGACATTGGTGAAGATACTAACAACATAATAAACACTATAAACTGTTCTTTCCGTCTAAACTGATGAAATAAAACACACACATTTTATGTTGTAAAAGGAATAAAGGACAAAATTGTGATTTCCAACCTATGAAACATTGAAACATGAAATTCCATTTATTCACTTGTTTTCTGGCCTGCCCTTAAATCACTTGTTCTTGGCATTTTATCGACATTTTGTGACATGGAAAATCCTGGTATCATTAACAAATCAATCAGAAAGCCACTCAACATCTTGTCTTTCCGACAGTTTACAGATCTTGTTTCAGTTTAACAAAGATATCACAATACATACAATCTATTACATATACCAGGGAAGGGGATTTTCTGAAATAACCTGTGATTTTCAGAGAAACCACATTTATATCAATGTGCCATTTCTTAAAATGCTTTCTGATAAAGATGGGAATTTGAGTAGTATAATAACAGAAGCAAAATGATAGAAAACAGTTTAATTAGACTGTTTTAGTACCACTCGGTTAGAAAAAGCTGAACTTTATACACATTACAGGCTAAAATACACACCAATTACAATGTACATTAAATTTAAATGCTTACAATATGATACTTTTAATTACACTTCCGTCTTTTGGTTTGGTATGCTCTAAGCCACTACAAGAAAAAGAAAAAGCTTCATATAAATTCAGACCTACTCACACTTATGTTTCTCATCTGCTCCTATTGGGCACAGATTGTTGGGCTCCTATTAATGGTATTAGTTTGACATTAAATTGATTTGCTTCTGGGATAATTTAGAATTCATTGACTGGTGCATTTGACGTATGATGTATATCAGTTGAATTTGACGTATGATGTATATCAGTTGAATTTTGGATTCCCAGAGGAATGTAAAACCTGACTAGTGCAAGCTAAAGCCCTTTAAAACAAGCTTTAACCCTTTTATATAAAGCAAACAAAACTTTTTTTTGTAACTGCAATGTCCCTTCTCTATCTGTCTTGATTTCTGGCTCCTTCTGCACACGCCTAAAATTGGGCATGCACAGAAGGGGCATTTTCCTACACTGAGGGATAAGAGATGCTGATCTCACGCATGCACAATAAGATCGGACGAAGAGACGAAGGAGAATTCCAGGTCAGCGCGGGACCAAATTGAGAACGTCTGCATTACGATTAAGGGATCTTCAGAATTAAAGGTAAGTGTGACTTTTTTTTTTAATGTTCAGTTTAATTCCGCTTTAAGCTTTCTGTAATAAAGGAAAGTGCTGAGGGTAAGGCTAAATGGTGAAAAAGCAGTGGCAAAGGTGATGTAAGCATATTCTCCTAGGTAGAATGAAAGATTTAATCAACCTTTTGCTCTCCATTGAATGTGCAAAGCACAGCTTTAAAGTACATTAGTAATGAGAATAGAATAGGAGACTACCACTGCTACCCTCTTTCTAAAACTGTGACGTACACAATTGTAATTCAGATGCAATGACATCTGTATTCTTTATCACTTTGTGAATTTGTTTCAGGCCAGTGGCCAATAAAGTGGAACAACTTGAAAGCTGCCATTTTTAGAAGAGGTCCTCAGATTTATTCCCTGATATGTTACCTTAAAATGTCAGCTCTTTTAAAATAAATGTCTTTGGGTGCTTTTTGGAGAACTGAATCACATGCAGTATGGGCTATGTATATATCTTTAACCATGAAATATTCAAAATTCAAATATCCCCAAGCCCCTTTTAATATATGTCATCCTTGAGTGTTTTTTGCTTTGTGGTTGTGCAGTTCAAATACAAATAAATTGTACAAAGTGATCAGCCACCTTTGCAGCTTTCAGACTTACCCAATAAATGTGTTATTTATTGCTAGTAAAACTTTCTGAAAGTAATGGCGCACAGCAAGTGTTTCTATTATACAGCTTTGTCACATGATAACTGGCTTTTCAGAGAACTCTGCAGCTGCTAGACACTCTGATTGGTTTCCTGCTAAGTTTTCAGAATCATTCTTGTTATAAAATTGTGTGCAAAGCACCGGAGAATGCATCCCACAAACAAATATTACATATTAAAAACATTTTACCTGCCAAAGGATTTTTATTTCTGTGCATTTAATCCTCTCATTTACATTGCACAACTCTGTCTGACAGGTCAAGAGACATAAACTTTCTTTGCCACAGTTCTATAACATTTACAGGTCTTGTTCCTCCTCCAGCCTGCATCTGGCCAGTAAAAGGAGACTCAGCCAACTGATAAGATCACTATGTCACTCTACACTTTTCTCTTATTAAAGTGCCCAATGCACTGCGGCACAACTGATTATCTTCATCATGTTACTTCTCTCTCCCCTCTCTTTTAAGGATATTTAAGATATTTGAGGATCATTGATGATTTAAAGATGTGTATGAAAACAAAGGAATTCAGCCTTTAAAAATACTTGTTCTTCTAATCTTTATTATTAATCAACAAATGCCACTGTGTGTGACTGGGTATCCAGTGAAGTTGGTTGCAAAGATTGTGACTAAATGTAAAAATATATAAAAAAAAACAGAATGCTTTGAGATGGCAAAACAATTAATCAGAAATGAAATATGAATAAATACTAAAAGGATCAATAGGCACTTATGTTGGGAGTGATGGATTTGGAATCTTAGAGCTGATTGTTTTTGAGATATGATTACTTTGAAATACAAACTATTGCTAATGTTTGCACTGCTAAATTTAAAGTATTTTTTTCACATTTATATGATATGATGAACCCATAAGTCAATCTTTAATTTTCCTTTATGTAATGAGCACTACAGTTTCATTCTGTTAGAATAAGAGCAGTCCGGTATGGTAGCAGACATTCAAAAACTCGCTTGTACATGGGGGTTAAGCCCAGCATCAGCTAAGTTTTAGAGTGGGTTTAGGATTTAACCCTAGGTCAGGTTTCTTTTACATCTGTGCACCTTTTGAAGGGATTACACTTAATTCTCCTAGAAATGTCCTTTGATTTCCCAGTTGATTGTTAAAAATATTGTGGTGGCATGCAGCTTGTTAATCAACATTGGCAGCACTGCCTCTTGTGCTGAAACCCTTCCACTGTGATCTGCAGTGTCTGGGTAGGGGATGTTATAGGCATAGATGAGGAAAGATTTGGCTTAAAATAAAGGAAAATGTTGTGTATATTTCACATGTAAGTGCATCACAGAGAAAATGAATTAGGATCATTATTTGGGTGTACAAATGGAGCTCTGTAAGAAGCTAAAATTTTGTTAGGATACTCTAAAGCTTTCAAGCTATTCCTTGGGAATCTAATAAACCTCATGTCCTTACTTACTGTAATGGAATATCTAAGAGGAAATAATTGGTTACAAAACCAGCGTTTCATAACGGTTTGTTAAAACCTGAAATTAGCAACTTCTGTGTGCATCCTTTTTTTAAACACAAGTAAAAAGAAAGCTATTGGACACTTACCAATTGCTAAATAAAAGTATATTTTGCATTTCTTAAAGTTCAAACGTGTATTGCAGATATGGTTATTGTTAATGTTTATTTGAATGTCATATTCATCATCATAATTTGGAAACATTCCAAGTAACTTTGAATGAACAAATGGATGATTCATATTCATAAACTTGCTGTAAGCGATGTAATTACCATACCTGCTCCCAAGCTTATCTTTGCAAACACAGTTTAAATGTTACAAGCCTCTGGTAACCTTTACTCTAAATTTCTATGAGCAAGCTATGAATCCTGATTTAAAATGTTGTTTTTTTCTTCTTCATATACATAACAACTGATTTAGCTGTATCTTTTTTCAAATCCTTGAAAGGCAGCAGAACTGCATTTCTAAGATGTTATTATGGGTCTAGC
Organism: Pyxicephalus adspersus; assembly: GCF_032062135.1. Lineage (NCBI taxonomy): Eukaryota > Metazoa > Chordata > Amphibia > Anura > Pyxicephalidae > Pyxicephalus > Pyxicephalus adspersus. Next base: position 73,625,346 of record NC_092858.1, on the reverse strand, counting down.
ATTCAGGGATGGATGGGCTTACTTAAAGGGAAGAAAATCAAGAGATAGGAAAGAATAAAAAGGAAATGGAAGAAGGTATTACCTAGAGATTGACAAATGTATTTAAAACATAACTAGAAATGAATGAATGTACTTAGAGGGTATTAACTAGAGATGGACAAAAGTACTTACATGTACTTTACAGGTATTACGTTGACAGGTTCAAAAAAAGATTTGCAACACAAAGTGTTAGGTCTGTGTACATTTTATATATAATGTGGTTTAATGTTCCACTATTATTTTTTATTATGATTACCATGTGAATGAAGGAAGTACAGTATGTTTACAATTACAGCCTTGGTTTCTAACGTTAAAAAATGTAAATGTAAAAATGTGTAAATGTAAACTTCTTTGAAAATAGTAGGAAATAGGGAAACCACATTACTTTTTGGTAATTACATAGACTTAACATTTATTAGTGCAGCTCTTCATACAATGCAGTACTAAGTATATGGCTGACTCACTTGCAAGGGAAGCCGATGGAATAAGAACATGGTTGTGCTGTTGGGTTGTATGTTCTTATATCTGTTTGAGGACTGAAGAACATGAAACTTAGGATCACTGTGATTTATATTGAAAATTGAAGGAGATTACTCACTAATTAGCTAAACGGGATTTGCATATACCATTGCTGCCATAGCCACCTCCTTCCTTGCAACAATTTTAAAAAGGGGGGCTGTTGAAAGTACAAATATCAGACTTCTCCTCTCCTTCCTCCTGAAGAAGCGGATTTTTTCCGCGAAACGCGTCGAGAATTAATTCAGAATTTAAACCCTTTCGGGGTATTCTGTAAGGAGAGGTCTTTATATACAACCACAGTTTTATTGTGTTTATTGTATTTGAAATGATGTTTGTTTTTAATGTTTATTATTAATGAAATTTTGTTTTTTTTGTAATATACAGATGGTACTGGCTTTAAAAGTCCCGCTTAATATTGATGTCTTTCAACGCATATCTTTTCCTTTGAATGTTAGGGATGTGGCCTGTTTAAGACAAAAAAAATGTATATAGGTGGATGTTTATTTAAACTAAGTACTAAGTACTAAGTATACACCATTGAGGGGAAAAAAAGTATAAGTAGAAAGTATTGATTTTTCAAGGGCTGCTACAATGGAGGGGGGGAGGGGCAGCAAAGGGCAGCCCAAAGTTAACCTAAAAAGGGAACTAAATGTTCAAAATAAAACACTAGAATCAAGCAGGATCTTTGCAGCAGAATAAACTGTCATGTTTATATTTGCATTAAAAAAAACTTACCTGCGTGTTTGCAATTGTTTATTTATTTATTTACCTATCCTCGCTCTATCACTTTAATATATTATATAATATAAAATATAACTCCTGGACATACTACCTGGTATCATACACAAAGCTGTGAACGTCCCTTCTGCAGTTAAAATCGTGATTTCTCAAAATTTTTAACTGTGGAACTATAGGATCACTAAAGGAAACATCTTAGGATAACAACACATAGAAATTAGGGTTCTGTTCTGTTTATTTAAATCTGAGGCTTCAAGTCTTGAGGCCAAGTTTTGACTCATGAACTCCGTACTCTAATTTTGTATTAATTTGCCCCTTCCATATTTTTCCTTGCCATTATTTAAACAGACTTGATTTATGATGTTTATATCTATGTATTACTTGTAGTATGCCAGAACCAAATAATCAGTTTTGCTTCATGATTCCCATATTAGAACATGAGATACAAATGCATGAGGAGCTTTTTTATTTAATGTTAATTGTTACAATTTTGGTATTGTTTAATAAGTTACATTTGTTGAAACGTTCCCAATCCCCAAAGTAGATGCAAATGTTGATCTAAAGAAAGGGACAGAAAGGAGCTTTCAGTCGTCAGGACAATTGAAGTTTCAGCTTTCAAATTTGGGAATGTTATTCTTTTCATCTTAACTTGCTTTGATACGATCTGCTTAATAAAACAAAATCAGAAAATATTACATTATATTTGTGTTTTCGAATAGTACAACATAGGAGCTCAGATTATTTTATAGAAATGTGAAAGTAAACCTTAACAAAACCTATCATTGCCTTTCTGATAAAATGGTTGCATTTGCATGAAGTTTTTCTAATTTTAGAACTCAATCTCAGCTTAGGTTGTATTCCCAGTTTGGCTCTATAGAGTTACTTTGAAATGTTCAAATATTCAGTTTTGCATAGACTTAAATATGCATGATTCCTAATCACTAAAGCATTTCCTAATTGTGAAGATGCAATTTAATGTGTTTCCACTGACAGGTAGGAGTCATTAAATCATTATATGCTGAAAGATTTGGCAGTATTCCAGACACAATTATAGTAGTTATATCTTCTTCCATACGGAAAGAGAAGAGTGAAGATGGCTTTTTCCTATGTAAATAAATTAACATGGGATGCCTAATTTAGTACATACTATAGAACTAGTCATTTTTGCTTAATGTAATTATTTGTGTTGACTAACCTTCCCAAGTGTTCAGAACAGATTCCTCACAAATAATACATCAATGTCAACCAAAAAGTGATCTATAGCAAACCATGTCATCTGCTAGCATCTTTTATATAATGGAATTTCTGTACAACTTCTACCGAACCTGTTCCATTGCAGAATTGTTCATTTGAACTAATTTTTGAACCAGTTTACTTCATGGGTATGCTATTTACTTCTAGTGGATGCTTCATGATGTAGAATAAAGAAATGAGGAATTCAGTTGTGTGACAGTTGTGTCCCTTTGTAGACATTAGTACTGATTTGATGACTCAAGCTGGCGCAGACATATCGTGTCATTGGAGTCTGCAAGACAAATTAGTATACCCATAATTCAATCAACTTGTTTCTAACTGAAACCAACATATCAGATTTCGGTGGGTTCAACTCTTTTTATGGGGTATATTTATAAATCACTAATTATGATGTTCACCATACATGTATTGCAGGTGAATGTTCCATTTGCATATATTTTAAATGACATGCATTATATTTTAAATGACAGTAATTAATTCATCCTTAGTAAATCATTGGTGAAAGTCCCTGCTTGTCTGAATTCCTGGGTTTATAGATGTATATTTTCTGGGCACCTCAATAAGTACTTCTTGTTAGTTTGGGGTTGGTCACTAATGACATGATTACACCATGCAGCTGCATTCGTTGACTGCACAATATAGGTACAGATCATTGATCTCACATCCCATAAGTACTCTACTGATTTGAAATTTAATGATGTGCAGGCTGTTGGAGTACAATGAAATTGTTGTCCAGCTTAAAGCTTTGTGATAGAAGTGACCATTCTTCTGGAAGTAGTGAGGATGGGTACACTACGGTCAGAAAGGGCTGGACACAGCAACAATTCTAAGGTAGGCTGTGACATTTAAACATAGCTATATTGGTAATAAGATGACCTAAGTGTACCAAGAAACCCATCACTACCATCAGCCTAAATTGTTGACACAAGGCAAGATAGATCCACACTTTCATGTTGTTGATGTCAAATGTTGACCCTATTATCCAAATGCTGCTGCAGAAATCAAAATTCATCAAACCAGGAAACATGTTTCCAATCTTGGTGAATAGTAGCCTCAGGTGCAAATTTGATTGTAACAACATCTTTACCACAATTTTGTGTTGCTGTCTGAATCCCCCCCGGAATAGGGAAAATTAACCCTCAAAATTTTCAAAATGTTTGCGGTAGTTACACTTCATTTTTGCAGCTAAGATTTTTAAAACCTTGTTCTAAAAGATGACATCCAGAAAAACTAATCTCTGTATGCTATTCTTTATAAATAAGGCCCATATGACCTGTAATGACCACGTATACCTGAGTACCCAGAGATAACCCATGCAGAAGGAGAACATAGATCTATTTACCCCTGGGCACTTTATATATATACAGCTATATATGCTCCTCATTCTTTCAATGTATGCTACTGGAAGGTAAACCCATATTATGTTTATTTACTATTAAATGATGTTATTTTCTTTACCAAAAGTTCATCTGAATCCAGATTTTCTTTAAATCATCCTGCTGTCAAGAGTAAAGTTGTGAAGTCTAAATTCCTGGAATAAAAGTCTGGATTTGAAAATTGCAGGATGTTTCAAGGTGTCAGTCCAAACTGTAGCATGCAACTATAAATTGATACCTTCTATTTTCACTTAGCAGTGGTTCTGAAAGTCTTGATACCGGAAACAATTTTCTGCCTTACAATAGATGATTGTAGCTGAATGTCTTCGTTTGTGCAGCATATCAAAAAATCTGTTTTATTCTGTTACTGTAATACAACCTTCTGTTGAGCATTACAAAATCCCAATATTCAGCACATAAACATGTACATATCTGTTACTGTACCATTTTTATTGCAGTGTATGGTTCTGCATACTATCTTTTTTCTATATTGTTTATTGTTTTTGTTTTAAAACATAATATTGTATTTCAATCTTGGGTCTGATTTATTAAAGCTCTCCTAGGCTGGAGAGGATATACTTTCATAAGTTAAGCTGGGTGATCCAGCAAACTTCAAATTGATCTGGCCCATGATTCAAAACCATTGCTAGAAAAAAAGCAAATATCTTTGAAGAAATCAATTCCAGGTTTGCAGGATCACCCAGCATCACTGATAAAAGTGTATCCTCTACAGCTTTGTTGAGCTTTAATATATCAGGCCTAATATATACAATATGTTCCTATGTTAGTTATTGGATGGTTCTCACTATCCCCTGAGAAAGCCCATAGGGCGAAATGTTTCAGGTCTTGAGAGCATTTACGTGTGTGCTGTATACTCTTATCTCATCTTTAGAATCAAACCTACGGATTTACTTTGGAAAAACATGTTTAGTACCATGTTCGATCCAACCCACTAAAATCATGATCACATGATCACAACTGCTCTACTGTTTATCATTGTAACATATATAGTGCTGTTGTGAACATGTATGTACATATGTAATTAACACATGTATATATAAAATTATCTTTGTTGCCACACGAAAAGCCCTACTATCTTCTTCTTGCTTTATTTTCATTCTAAGATTTGTGGGTGGCCAACTACTAACGAAAGAAAAAAACACACATTGCATCTTTTATTTTTTCTATCCCGTACTTTGTAATATGCAGTTATATAAACCCATCACATATCCTATTTTTTATCAGTCACTTTTACTAATATATAAATATAGCTGTTTATCAATTGAGAGTTCTGTGGCCATCAGAGATCTATTTTTAACCTTTCCAATTTTTAAGCTTTACCAAATAAATCTGTGTGTATATATATATATATATATATATATATGTCTAGCTCTACACTGCATAGTATTTTCAGGTTTATAAAAGACCATTGTCCACCATCAAGTATAGTCTCTCTCCGTCCCTGGCAGTTTTGTTTTATGGAAAGACCAAACAAAGCTTCTTTAAGTGGAATATTAATGTAATGTCTGTAAAGTGTCATTCTTTTGTGTAGAGGTACTTTCTATGATATGTGTATCAATTAAGCTAGTGAGTTTGTCTATAATCTAGAATCCTTAAATTTTAACTGTGCCAAACAAAAGCAATATGACTTCCTGCAATTTTTGATTGTGTCTGCAGTTGTTTCCAAAACTTTTTGTTCAAGTTCAATCAATCAATCATTTCTATGTGTGTCTTTGTCCAGTTCGGTAAAGAAACAAAATGATTCTGTTGATATCATAAAACTTTTTTTTTTTTTAGTTCAATAATTTGTGGAAATCCTGGTATATATATCTATATAAACCTGGTATATATATCTATTGTCCTAAAGTTCTTCGAAAATTTTTATGGTGTATAAATGAGGCTATAAAATCAATATACTATTTCTTCCCTATGTTGACCATAATTATCTTTCATTTAGGCTTGCTATATATTTTTATTGTGGCTAGCTATGCAATATTCTAATCATGGTCAGTGTAGTTTATGTGTTCCCCAAACCAAAGACAGGTTGCACTAGAGAAATGCATTTAATGTTTCCCAGTAGTAGAGGTCAAACTTCAACAAATCCCAATACCATCCTAAAAAATGTTAATTGGTGCTAAGATGGCTATGTTCAGTGTATTGCTACTGGAACTGCTACTTGAAAGAACTTTTTGAAGAACATTTAAGATATGTATATAATTGTAGATCACCACCTCAATGGTGTTCCCTTTATTTGTTACATTTGGCACAAATATACTGGAAGGCAGTGATTGATCTGCAAAGCATAACAATGTCTTTATTTATCCAATGTTACTCGTTGAATTTGAAAATAGATTAGAAAATGATTTTACTATCCTGCGTGTCCCCATATTTGAAGAAAATGACAGATCCTAGGATTTCCTATTGCTTAGTTATATATAACACAATGGGGTTGATACTAAATGAATATAGGCGGTTCACTTTGCAAAGTGATGTATTTGTTTGACAGGTATTGTTCAAGTGAATATTTACTACTTTGCAAAGAAAATTCAAATATGTGCAAAGAAATGTAAAAAAACATTTTTGATTGTACTTGATTGGAAGGCAACAGTGTTTCACATCAATAATGAAGTGAATTATTCCTTGTAGTGGGGTAATTAACTTTGTTAGGTGAACAGCCTGAATTCCTTCATGAGGTTGATTTACTAAAAAGGTAGACACTAGGCCTGATTTATTAAAGCTCTTCAAAATTGGTCAGGATAAACTATCATAGAAGAATCTGGGTTATCCAGCAAACCTGGATGTCCTAAAATCATTTGCTATTAGCTGGCAAATATTTTTGGCCTGCGCTAAACCCATTCCATGTTGTTTTACAATCCTTTAAACAGAATTGTGTATTCTATGCATACTTAATTTTAGGCACAATTACTAAGTTTAGTGAAAATGACTATATAAGGTAATAAGGAATTTGCTAAGTGAATACCCTCTATTCTTTCAGTAAATCAACCCTAATGTTTACTTAGTAAAGTGAAAGTGTGTCAACCTTAATCATGCAATCATATTCAAAAACTTTGTTTTCCCCTCTAAACATGATTACCTATTATTTATATTTATATCCTAGCAGATTATTTATTGCAGTGTGCCTCTACTGGAGATTGTTCACATTGTCTTGCCCCACATTGTCCCATGTTCAATGGCGACCTGTAATAAAAACATGGGCTTTAAAACCTAAAACAGTTTTAAATGCGCAGCTGGACCAAAAACAAAAATGAATACCTTCTAATTTTTTTGATTTGTGATGCCAAGAGTGAATATTGTCTAGTCTGCTGCTTTATTTAATCAACTTACATCTGTTTAGGGGGGTTCACTGTGCATTTTCTTTTTTGCAGGCTAATGATACATTTGCATATTATTTACATTTTTTTTGTATATGTCAAATATAACTAAACCTGAAGCAATTATATAAAACTTATTTAGCATTTTAAGAACACTCAGGTGCGAATATAAGAACATCTGTCACCATTTTGTAGACATAAAATCGTACCGATTTTTAACTCAAGAGAATAGAAACTTTGTATGTTAGTATTCCTTTGTTAAGAAATTATAAAATGTTAACAGATTGTATTTAAATATTTAATTAAATCTGTTATTAGAAACTTAAAAATGCTTCCTTTTAGACTTACAATACTTAAAGTACAGTAAATTCCAGTGGATGGTTAACTATAGATAAAGGGTTTTTATTCTGATCATGATGCAAAGTCCTGTGAACAACTACCGGTAAGTAGTAAACCTACGTACTCTTCATATTGGTCTTTTTGCCAATTGAAAAATATTACCTACAGTCATGGGGCCTGATTTAATAAAGCTCTCCAAGACTGGAGAGGATATACTTTTATCAGTGAACCTAAGTGATTAAAAAAACCTGGAATACATCTGGTCCAGGTTTGAAAACATTTGTTATTAAATAGCAAATGACTTTAAGTGCACAAATCTATTCCAGGTTTGCTGGATCACTCAGGGTTACTGATGAAAGTGTATCCTCTCCAGCCTTGGAGAGCTTTAATAAATCAGGCCCACTGTGCTATGTTAAAATGGGCTATTAGGATAATCATGTACAGTTTATAATAACAGGTCAAAATCCTTGCCTTATTTGCATATCTGGACTGTCAAAACACTTGAAATTTGATTGAATGATATAAGTATTTTTTTCAGAACCACACTTTTTAAAACTCGCTACTTTATATTTAAACATTTAAAGCCACTTTTAAATATAATAATGGTTTTGGAAAAATTCAATTCAGTAAGAAACCAATCTAGCATGTGTGCTATAAAAAGCTTTAAATGACTGCTATGAAAGCCATATTGTTTGTGACATAGCTTGGATATTTCACATAGCTGAAAAATTTAGTTGACATTTTAGATAAATAGTGCTTTGTCTTGTTTTGATCTAAAGAAACCATTCAAATGTGCTGCTGTAAGTAATGCTTTTGAATTTCAAATTGAATCATAGGGTTTCTAACTGATTGTGGCTATTATTATTGCTTCTCTTAATAATATTTATTCTACTTTTTAATTATAATTTAAGATATTTAACAAATACATTATTTAATTATTGCGTGAATTAATTACCCAAGCTAGGATTCTCAGTGGATTAACATTATAAACTGGAGCTAAAGGCCAGCACAAAAATAATTTGTTCCACAATGTCTAGTAATGTCCACAGAATCATATTAGGCTACTAATGTGGAAATACAAGTCCTGTGCACTCTACCTCTTAATATTGTTTGTATATTTCTATGGTAGTGCTTGGAGTTAAAGCTGTGGAAGTATTTGATACAACACGAAGAGATAAAACTAAAGGGAGAAAGAAATTATGAATGTCAGTATTCCATAATATTACTGCTGCATTGATAACACACAGGTAGGTTTGGGTGTCATCTACATACAAAGGTAATCTTTTAGATTGTAAGCTCCTCAGGGCAAGGTCCTCTCCTCCTCCTGTGATACTGTCTGTCATTTGCAACCCCTATTTAATGTAAAGCGCTGTGTAATGTTAGCACTTTATAAATAATAATATTTGTAGGCAAAATTAGAAGAATCATTTTCCAAGAGGTGAGATGTAAAGAAAGAAGCTTGGCTCTGAGAAGGTCATTGGTACTTTTCTGAGAGCTGTTTGTTAGATGTAAGGCTGGACTGAAGATGGAGTAGTAAGTTGGGGTTAGGAAATCCTGTTAGTCTTTTGTATACAAAACATATAAAAGGGATATCAGAGAAGGCAAAAGGATAATAACTAGAGAGGAGACAATGACTGAAATATGATTTATTCAGATTTGGGGCTAAGGGAAATTGTTTAGTGGAGAAGGAGCAGTGGAACAGTCAGTAAAGGGACAAAGGTGGAGGAGTATGTACATAGAAAGGAATTGGGTTGATTGGGCAGGAGACAGCATATATGGATAAATTGCCACAGCTGGACAACATAGGGCTGCAGAATTGGGAAGAATTGCATGTAGAAAGGCTTATGGAAAAATACAAATGAAATGGAAGAGGTTGAACAGTTTGGTCTTTGCAGGGGCAAGATAGACGAGTGATCAAAACGTCAGGTCAATGTCAAGTGGATAGGGTTGAATGCGTAAGCAGAGGAGTAAATGTATAAATTACCAGCAGAGGCAATATAAGGCTGTGGAGAGGTTTAAAGCTTATAAAATAGTAGCACTCCAGAAACTGTGCTCTGAATTAGTGAATTATTAAGAGTATATTGTCTTGTAATGCAAATTATATTACAATAAAATTGTTTACATCGTTTAACATCTAGGAGCAGACACAAAGGGCTTATTGTTCAAAATCATATCCAGTTCAAATCATTAAAACAAACAATATTTTCTTCCTTAAGATGCCGCTGAGCTTATCTCCCATGGTAATGTAACAATTGTTCTACCATTGTGCCATCTTCAAACAACAAAATGATCATAAAACCTTAATGCCAGAGGGCAATATTACTGTCAATATAAAAATACCATGGACTTATGATTCTTCATGAAGAAATTAGAGTTCAAGCTGCTTTTAGCTATTTGAAAGTCTATTAGTGGTGCAATGTCTGAACTGTACAATTAGCAGTTCAGCATCTGAATTGTACAGTGTGTTGTTGTACCGATAAGGAGAAGTCACATTAGAAGGTTGTTATAATGGTAATGGCTTAGTGTGCTGTCATAAATTTTACTCTGCTTTAATTGTAGATCAAGGTTTCATAACCTTTTTCTCATCTTAAGTAGCAGCTTAATTAATTTCTACAAAATACACAAGAGCATGCTTTAAACATTCTCTGTTAGTCTGGTAATGTTACATTCTGGGGTAGGAAAGTGTTCTAGCAGGACTTGCAGGAGTTAGAAAATTAGTCTGTAGTTTTTTAAAATACTTGAGCATTTTTTTTCCTTTGTTCCATAACATTTAGACTGGTGTCATATAGTTTGCACTGCAGTATTTGACGTTACAACATCATGCAGCATGGGACCTACGTGCACTAAATCCATATGCCTGATGTTTTTTAATGTATAAATTTACTTTTAAATTGTTTTATTTTGTCTTTATACTGCACCTTAGGCAAGGGTCTTGTTTGGCAATCCTTTCCAAGTGTAATATAGCTAATGTTAAAAATTCTTGTGTAATTGCAGTGGTTTTTTTTTTTACCATCATCATTTAATGATGGCTATATTGTCCTGAAAAGGAATCTAACATACACCAAATCCACATATATTCAAAATTGATGTGTGTATGTGTGTTAAGCAATGCACTTATCAATGCAATTGACAGACCTTTCTTCCCGGGAGCTATGTCACTCCATTGGACCTCCTGGACTCTGCCCTTTTTATATATTCTGTAAGGTTGTCTTTGTGTGCTTTTGTGTACAGACAATATGAAGTGCACCTCTGCAACAAAATATCAGCGCTTTATTTCCCTTTTCCACAGCTTACAACCTAAAATTGGTCACCCCTTTACACGGAACTGATCTTTCTTAATAGTTGCCCAATACAGCCTTCAGTTCCTGATTGGTGGGTGCTGCTCTTAACATTTCTGCCTTGAATACTTTGTCCAAAATCTCTGCTCAATGTCACCTTTACTTTGTGTATACTGTATGTACTAAGTTTATAATAATTTCATTTGTTTACCACCTACATATTAGTCTAAAAATTTCCTTTCCTGAAAACTTGCTTCTGTAAGTATATTTAGTTAGCCAGTAAAAGGTATCACCTGCAAAGACTTTGCCTTTTTCTATTAAACTTTTGCTATTTGTATTGTTTTTTTTTTTTTTTGTCCATTACTGCTGCACTACAAATCCTGTCCTAAATTCCTTATTAGTTGTCTGATTCTAAACTCTTCTAGTTTTATCATGGCTAATTATTGATGAACTAACTTGCCAAGTGCTCTAAACCACAGTAAGAAATTTAGAATCTAACTTCTACAGCACTAATCTGACTGTGGAAAGACTCCTGATCAGTTGCCATAAGGTTTATGCATTCAAGAATTTTGTTCATAGAAACATATATTTGATTTTCTAATTATGTATTTTCTGCAATATCAATAGCTAGTGGAGACAGTAGCCTGCTATAAAGAGCCTGGATATGTTTAAAAGTTCAACAGAATTAAAGCCAGCACAATGAAAACACTGTGATTCTCCAGATACAAACAGGAATTTAAAAGTCCAGAATTTATTTAAAAATTGAACTAAAATGAAAGAAAGATAACAAAACTAGAGATACCTAGGCACTTGCAGTAAATGTGTGGTGCTCCTAATTGCCACATCGGGTGGTTTAGAAGTTATCACTCCACTTGAATCTGGGACCTAGAATTCCAGGACACTATTATCTGCATGGAGTTTGCAAGTTCTCCCCGTGTTTGTGTGGGTTTCCTCTGGGTACTCTGGTTTCCTCCCACATCCCAAAAGCATGCAGTTATGTTAATTGGTTTCTCCCTAAAAAATTGCCCTTAGACTGTCATAAAGACATATGACTTGAGGTATGGACATTAGATTGTGAGCTCCTTGGAGGGACAGCTAGTGATATGATTATGGACTTTGTACAGAGCCACATAATATATTGGCGCTATATAAATACTGCGTAATAATATCTGCCTTTTTGTATGTCTTTAAAGGTACGCATATATACTCTGTATGTTAGACATTTTTGTATACCAATACGCAATATTATGCACACTAAAATCTTGATATATAAAAGTTCTTTGCAATACAGACTTTATCAGACATTTGCATTTAATTAGATTTGCTGTAATTAAATGATAATCTATTCATTTACTAACACAACTCTAAAGATGTTATCACTTTACCCCTGTAAAGTATCAGCTGTGGATGTAAATCATGAAAATAAACCCACAAGGAATGCAAAAGAAATATGACAGTGTTTAAATGAAATTCAATTGCTATTTTCTGGATAAGCATATACATGTTACATTAAAATATAGAATGTTTGATAAAAAAAGATATCCATATAGGCAGTGCTTACTCCATGCAGCCTCAGGCTCATATGAATGGGCAATAAGGACTACAAACTATTATTAGATAAGGAACTTAAAAACTTTGGAGACCTAAAGTGAATATTAAATCAAAATACTTCTCTTATTTGTTCCCCTTTGGTCTGTTACATACAATTGAAAGTGTTTTGTTTTATCTATTTGATAGTTGCAAAATAATACACCTTAATTTTGCCAGAAAACTTGTGATCTACTTATTAAAGCTTTCCAAGACTGGAGAAGTTACACTTTCATCAGTGAAGCTGGGTGATCCAGCAAACCTGAAATCCTCTCCAGGCTTGGATAGCTTTAATAAATCAGGTCCAATGTCTCCAAAGCAAGCCACAGCAATAATATGTTGAGACAAACATCTGTCCAAATTGCATTTAATAAAGTACCTGTTTCAACTTACATACAAATTCGACTTAAGAACAAACCCACAGTCCCTATCACGTATGTAACCTGGAGACTACCTGTATTGCACTTTTTTATATGGTAGGTAAATTTATGCAAAAACACCTAGAATCTTTTTGTTCTTATTTATTTTACTAATTTATTTACTTGTAAAACTTTTTTTTAATGTCACCATTAACATAAGAGTTTAAACCCATGTAAAACATCTTTTGATATATATATTTTTGAGCTATAAAGCTGCAATGGCTTGAAATGGTGTATAGTTTGTATGAGACGGACAAATGATTCATATAAATCCCCTACATGGCAAATACCAGAAGACTGTGTCACTGTCTGTATCTGTCTGTCATTTGCAAGCCCTATTTAATGTACAGCACTGCATAATATGTTGACGCTATATAAATACTGTTTTTTATTATTATTATTAATATTATTAATATTAACAATAATAATAATAATAATGATGATGATGATAATATTAATATTAGGAAAGATTGAAAGAAGTAAAACATGACTTTCAGATTTCCTTGCATTTAAATTTATCGATTTTAATGCCACTGACAAATTGCTTCATGACAAGTTAGTGGAAAAAATGTGTAAGTAATAATTTTTCTACCTTAATGTCTCTTTTTCAATGTTTCAAATAGGGCAATTAAAATTTATTTTTTTTTTAGACCTGTACATTTTTTTTTTAGGTGATTTGTGGTAATGGCTTTAGTATTACATCTTTGGATAAAATTTAACTGTTGGCAATTGTGAATTCTGGCTTAGGAGGATTATTTTGAGCTGTTCACCGGGGTAATTTGAGTGAGACATAATTAGTATCTCTATTACGGCAGTTTGCCATTACCATGTGTGCCAGCTGTGATGAAAAATATTGGCATTTGGTAAAAAGGCCAATTTTTGGCTGCCAGCAAAAACAGAGAAAATGATCTTCAGTTTAAAAAAAAAAGTCTTCCTATCAATGTAAAAACTTAACATTACATAAACCTACTATGTAATGGGTGGCTGCACAAACCCCAAATATTTTCTTTTTAACTACATGACATTTACTTTGTTCCTTATATTTAGCCATGATTCATTGGCATTTAAACAAATCTATTTAGAAAATTTTGTATTTGGCCTTAATGCCACAGATCCATGAAAAAGACTGCAAATAGCTTTACAATATCTTTGAAAAGATTTAAAAAAAGATGTGTAAATAATTCCAAAATATCCAAATCAAACCAGAGCAAAATGTAATTGTGTAATGCAGTTTAAAAACAAAAATCCATCGTTCAGCTTTCTCCAGTAACCTGTAAAATGCAATGGCTGTTAATCTTTAACAGAAACTTTCATTGTGACAAATAAAAATTATATCTGAACTGATATCCTTGGCTTTGTGCCACCCTCCTAATTCTACACAAACATTGTAAGTTTGTTATCCAAAGGGCTACTCCAAGGCTCCTCCAGAGCAAAATGAAGTTGCTCTTGTGTAAAATGACAGCAAATGTCATTGGGTAAATACAATGGGCTTGATATTAAAGCTCTCCAAGACTGGAGAAGATAGACTATCATGGGATAACCTGGGTGATCCAGCAAACCTGGTCTTGGGAAAAGGCAATTATTCAGGCCCAATGTAACAATGTATAGTATACTATCAACTATTTTATTCAAATGTCAACAAAAAGTAATGCTATCAATTTGCATGTGATATTAGTTAAACTGTAACAGTAAGAATCATATACATAACAAATTATTAGTATTTAATGAGAGGGAAAAGTGTTCCTGTTTAACCTGTTTATAAACTCTTTAACACTAATCAGCCCTAATTAGCTCCTTCTGATCCTTCTGCTCTTAGCTATTATTTAGGTTTTTTTTAATTCAATTTTACAGTTTTTAATTATTTAGTTTTTTTCATTCTTCTTGTTTGTTATTTTGTCATATAAAAATGTGTAAAATAAAAAATGTTTTTTACCATACCGTGTAGCAAAATAACCAGTTTAATTTACAATAAAGCAACATTTCTATAGAAAAAAATATTTTTGCAAGACATTATTGCCAAAGCCTAGCTGTCCCCCCAAAACTGTATGTATTACTTTGGTATCTGTACTTTGGGAGGAAGTTGCGAAACTGGTCAAGAACTATAGATGAGCTTTGTAAAATGAATTTATAACATTATATGGTGATGTTATGTCCATGGTTTATGGATATATAGGATGTGAATAATAGTGGTGCCTGAGAAATGCCTTACAGGTTTTTCTGTGGGAATACAAAACTATACTTTATCTTTAGATAAAATGTTATCACTGAATAAACAGGTTCATGGTGGAAATGTAAAAACACTCTAATCTATACAGGTTTTAAAGTATGGTAGCTGAAGTAGTTAAAAGATGCAAACATTACTGAAGTTCCTTTGTCACTTGCCTGTGAACATAACATGACTTTAAAGTCTCAGTAATTATTATCCAGCCACATGAATATGTGAGGCTATTAAGCTTTCAGTTAAAATTTAGATTCATTTGATGTGAAGCTAAATGTAGTCCACAAAATACTCATGTGAATGTGGGTGAAATTCTAATGCTTTGCGAAAACATGCGTTCACATTAAAATAGTAACTTGAAAAAACTGTGCCACATTCCAGAAAGTATAATTAGCTAAAAATTTAGCTTAAATAGTAATTAATTCTTGCTGAAGGTCTCCTAATTAGTCATTACCAGAAAGGATGAAGAGCTCTAGCATCTAAGCTGCAGTAAACCTCTGTATAATAACATTATTTATGATACATGAATTAATCTCTGAGTGTGATGGAGCAATTCATAAAAATATTTTGAAATTGTACTTTTTTCCCATTATGTAGCACTTTCTCTTCTGGTATGTGAAAATAAAAGTAATGATTAAATTTCAGCAGCTGCCCAGCTGTCAGTCTTTTTTTTATATCAGAACATTCAAAAAGACAATTTAGAGGGCAGTGATGTAAGAAAACTTGGTAAAAATTGTATCCTTTTATTGATCTGCCTACAGAACTGAATTATGGTTGGGTGCTGCAGGTTTTCACTATATCAGTAATGCATTTTGTACATTTTGCACTTCTTATTGAATATGCTTAGGGTAATAGTGTAAATGTACAGTAACTGGTATTGTGCTATTTATCTTCAGACACCAGAAGGGTTAAGTGACCAAATTAGAAAAGGGTAGTTTAGTTATCAATGTAATTAACATAGCACCAATGTAATTCCATTGTGTTTTAGTAATCTATAGAATAAATATTATATAATATACATTGTATTTTTGTGAAATCTTAATGAAATGCAATGCAGCATAGGTAAAAAGTTGCATATTTTAAAATTGAGAAAGTTAAAATAATACAATAGCTTGCGGTAATAGTATCACTAGTATCACAAAGTAGAATAATTCAATGCTCAATTCATTCCTGATTTGTAATTTAGGTGTATTCTACATTAGAATACAGCAGGCTTCCTTTAAAAAGCAGTTTAAATTAAACAACATTGATTTATGAATCCATTGAGTATTTCAGCCAATAATGTTTATATGTCATGGGATATGACAAAGTCATATGAATAATTTCATGTCTTATATGGTCAAGGTATGTAATTTATGCTTTAGAAGTATACATAGGGAACAGTTCTGCTTCTGGTATTTATCTAATGATGTAAACAGAACATTTATTATGCTAGAAGGTAAAGAATGAGCATGTCAGAGATGATGTCAACACAATCAAGGTTAGGAGCAATGCTGGACATTACCGTAGTATCATGACATCAGATAGCATGCATAATTATTCTAGAGCTAGACTATTGTCAGTATAGTATTAGGAAAGTACTGAGAATTTTGACCCAGAATGCATTACTGCATCTCGTGCTTTCTTTTCTTGTCTTTTCACCCTTTGGATGTGCTCAAATAGGTTTGCTTTCCTGCCTATATATAGGACATATACATTTTATACATGATTTGCAAGATATAACCCCATTTAAGGAGTTCTCACCACTGCAGTCACTGATAGGTATACCCATATACATATACATCACTGTTTTCTGCAGCATAAAGCAAAGCTTTAATAAAGTAAAGATCAAACAATAAAAAATTCATAAATAAAACACACAACCATTTACCTTCCTTTAAATGTATAGTACCCCTTTAATGTGGAAGGGTCACTTTAAGTATTTTGGGTTATGATTAGATTAACTGGAACTTGGGTCTCTTAACTTAATGCACTATTTGTTGATATTTTGGGCTGGTAGCATTTAAGTCTTTGAATTGTTGGAGAATTGAGGGATCCCTGGAGACAGAGAGAGTCAGGCTGATCAGGGAAGGTGGTCCTGGAGGCCCCTGAGGCCTGTGGTTAAACTTAGATCTAAAGCCATTCCCCCAATGACAGGATACCACTAAGTGTGGGACTGGGAATTTAGACTATACAGACAAGGTGATATTGTTCCCCCTTGCGTATGTATATGTCTTCTGTGATGTTATGCTACCCCCACCCTTTTCCTTTGTGTGTTGAATTGTACAATAAAACTTCAAAAAGACATAAAAAGTCTGTTTCTAAAGTCACCCCACCAGAATGGACCCTTGTACAGACAGGCAACCCTTTGAGGCTAAAGCTACATATGAAAAAACCCTAATCTTAATACCCTAACTCTAATCAAAGCCTAATCCTTTGGGTATTTCTTAACTTTTAATAACCCTTTACAAGAAAATTACTGATTTAGGTATCAAAACAATTATAGCATGAATATCATCTGTCTCTGGGTACATCAATGTTTTTCTCGTTTTGCAGACAAATAATTTTCTGAATCACTAATTCATTAAATTTTATAATTTTATTAAGGGCTAGTCATGTGATTCAACAATCTTTTGTATGTGTTAATTGGAAGGTTTTGCTATTACAGAAAAAAAAATAATTCCTTTACTGAATAAGTCAGACAAGTAAGAATGATAACTGATGTTCCAATTACTGAAACTTCCTACACACACTGAAACAGCCAGGATTATAAATCTCATCATTAAACCACAGTATTCCCCAGCACATCCATTCATGTAATTGATGCAAAATCCCTTTTTTAAATGTCACCGGTGTTTGAACATTGTTTGCATTCAAAAGACAACATATTTCTACAGTTTATATTGACAAGCCAAATGTGCAGAAAGACCTTTTTCAGAAAGAAACTGAGAATGAATATTACAGCAAATTAGGATTTATGTTCAAATTTATTGTTTCAATAAATTGTTTTCAAAGAGTATTTCAATACAAATTAGATCCCTGGTAAATGTAAAAGCAACAAAATTGTGCTTCAATGTTTTATTTTGAAGGAGAACATTGGAGAAAGAAAAAGGAAAATTATGTGACATAAACTATGTGGAGTATTCTGCATCTGTCCTATAACTGTTAACATTCCATGAAGTGTTCCTGCACTGGGAAAGTAAAAAAGTAATCATCATATGATCATTTGACCTAATGTCTTGATAAAGGGGCCCATTTCTATATTTCTGTAAACCACAAAAGTCATTGTTTATTATTTTCCAAAATATAAATTTTGTAACATTTGAATGTTCCACAGTATGGTATGTGACTCAGAATATTTTTTAATTTACCCTAAATATTTTCATTTACTGACCCTCTGAAATTGTTTAAAATCTTTTGGGGGTAAGATTTTCTCTTAATGGGCCTGATTTATTAAGCTCTCTAAGGCTGAAGGGGATGCACTTTCATCAGTGAAGCTGGGTGATCCAGCAAACCTGAAATTGGATCTGGTCCAGAATTGAAAACATTTGCTAACAAATAGCAAGTGACTTTTAGGAAATCCATTCCAGGTTTGCTGGATCACCCAGCTTCACTGATGAACGTGTATCCTCTCCAGCCCTGGAGAGCTTTAATAATTCTGCCCCAATGTCTTAACACCAAAGTGCCAAAATTCATTTTAATACCCAACTCCAAACTCACCATGTCAATCCTGAAAACATCTGAGAAAGCTAAGTATTGAACAAAATAAAACACACTATACTACTCCAAAGAGGAAAGAGGGAACTCAAGCAAGCAAAAGAAAATGAGTGGTGGGGCAATCCTAGAGTTAGACTTTGAAGTTACATACCGTGTTTCCCCGATTATAAGCCATGCCCATTAAATAAGCCACCCCCGATTTTTGATAAAATAATTAAAATAAGGCACTCACCCATGAATAAGACATCCTCTGATATCCGATCCTGTGTGTGTCTCCTCGATGCTGGCTGCAGTGTGTGTCTCCTCCTGGCTGCAGTGCATGAATGGCACATGAGTGATCAGAAGGGGACAATCAATGGAACATGAGTGATCATGAGTGATTTTCAACAATAAATGTGTACTGTAGTCTTCTTCATGGAAAAATAAGACATCCCCCAGAAAATAAGACCTAGGGCATATTTTGGCATTTCAAAAAATATAAGACAGTGCCTTATAATCGGGGAAACATGGTAATATAAAGCTATAATAATATCTTCTCCTAGCCCATATCACTAACAGACTAACTAATTTTATTACCAAAGTAGATTGATCCAAGTTTTTTTTAGTTTGATTTTATCATTATGCTTCATGCAATGTGTATAGTGAAGATGAGTAAATGTTTCAAATGAGGGATTATCATATTACATAGCTGTTTTTTATCCTTATCTTTTGTAAATATGTGTAAGTAAAAACTTTGTTTTCAAAGAAAAAAAGGTATTATTTCATCCTTTTGGTTGACTTTAATGCCTTTCACCATTATGTCAATTAGTGTGCATAAACAAACTGTTCTCCATTTTTTAATCTTAAATAAGCATGCACTTTGAATTAACAGCCTTGACCATTCAATTATCTTAACAATACTTATGCAATTATTGTTCTTTTACCAGCTAATGCCAAACTCTGAATGTAGAACTGCTGAGCTGATTTCACAATGACTTCATTTCATAGTTATTTGTTGGCTGACACTCAATATAGCTAATCAAATGGTCCTAGAAGTTAATAATTACATTGCTTAAGGATTTGGTTACATTAACAGTGAATTTCACAATCTCACAAACATTTTTACTTGTACTATAAAATGTATCTGCTTCTTAGCCTAAGCAAATTACTGTACAATGTGAAGATAAAGAACCTGGCAAAATGCACACAAAAGATTATTGATGTCATTATTATTGATGTTCCATATAAGCACCGGATGTGAAAGCAAGGAACATGATTTGATTTTATTAAGAAATCCTGTATACATCAACCTAATCATAGTCTAACGTTTAGAAAAGTTGCAGTCATTATCTGCTTTGAAGACTCTGAGTGGAAAATCCTCACTATAAACATGTAAGTAGCCCCAGAAACTTTGCACTATGGAATCTCTTAAATAATTTGCCAAAGAGGGAACATTCTGTGCAGTAAACCTAATTTTGCAGCTGAAATAATTTTAGCAAGATTCTGTATACTTTCATGCCAGAAATAACAAGAAATCCTCCGATTATCCAGCTGAAAAATTAACCCAACCAGAGGAATGAACTAACGCTTTAAAACATAATCTAACCCTGAATGTTCACCCTAAAATTCATTTTAACTTTGCCCTTAACACAATAAGTTCACTTTAAGCATTTTCATTGAAATCCCTTAACCACAAACAATCACAAAATTAAAAACCGCAGAACCTGCAAAGGCATGCTCCCTGACTTGCCAAATATCACTTAAATGTTGAGGAATAATGGCCTAAAGTCAGCTGAGCAACCAACACTTCTTCGAGGGTCAATCTCCTGTGTCCCCTGCAGAACTTAATGGTTTCTTTCTCCAATGTTATTTGGAGGTCAGCAGAATCATTACCCTGTTTCTATTTCCAAATGTGTATGAGGGACATGACTTGCTCAGCATTCAGGCAGAAATGTAGAACTGGAAGCTATTGCAGGTAGGCATCTGACATTTTTTTGGTTAAAGTGGCAAAGGTTCCCTAACCTCAGCAGCAAAAAAAGTCTCAGAACACTCTCAGCTAGTGATTCATGGACAGTGATGGCACTACTACTAGTAAATATGCTGGTTGTGTTCAGGACTTTTATCATTACTCTCCAAGTCCACAGAGCACAATATACAGTCCACATGTTGATGGTATCAGAGTGTCTCTATTTGAAATAGAAAATACTTTCCACAATATATATATATGTATATGCCTAGCTCTACACTGCATAGTATTTTCAGGTTTAAATTATATGTATACATTTTAAAAGAGGCTGAAATTTGTGAATGATCCTAATTGCAATAAAAGGTATTCAAATAACTAGTCTGAGCACAGTAAATATGGCTAAAATGATTTCCTAAAGCACATGCAAAGCCTTTTCCTGACTACAGCCCCTCATAGATCCTAATATTTCATAGGTTATTCTGTATTGATGGATAGGCTTCATTTTTCCCTGACTGCTCAGCAATAATGATTTAGCTGTCCTGCCACTTTCTAGAAATGTTTAGCGCAATCTTCAAGACAAAATATTGCTACTGAATCCAGTGCCAAGTGTTAAGACAAGGGCGATAAATCATCAATCCCTTTGCCTTTTAAAACATTTGTATATAATAATAGCAGCAGCTAAAATATTGTATGCATTTACTTATGGAATAAAAAGACCTAAAAACTTTTCTTTTGCTCATTTAAAAAAAGGTAATAGAAAATAACTTAATTTAGTGTTAGGTGAAGGGTAAAAGTATTATTATTGTCAAATTACATGTACTTCTACATTCCTTACTGTGAAGACCCACCATGGTTGAGGCTCTCTGTCAGTCTTTTCCCCTTTGCTTGTGCTGTTTGTCTGTTGAATGCTTGCTCGCATAGTTAATAGATCTGACACATTAAAAGCAGCACCATGGACAGCATGCACACAGAGTGATGAAGATCGATTGCTGAGCTGTTGCAAAGTTGCAAAACTTCTCAGTCATTTTGTTCAGCAGCTTTGTCTATCCAGCACATTGCAGGGATATTATATTGGTGGCAAAATTACCTTCATAAGCATAATGGTGGTCATAGTTTCAGCCTTTGTAAACCTTTCTCCTCATGTACTAATGTTTTAGGATTTATACAGTTTTTATATCCAATTTAAATGTATGTGTTTGTAAAGTGTAAGCTGATAAATTCAATACCAGCAAAGAAAATATTTTGTTACTGAAAGTCTCACACTGGGCCTAGTTTCATGCAATACTTGGCAGAAAGGCCAGATTTTACAATATTATAATTATTTTCAACGATTTTTCTTTTATAGAGTTAGATCAATTGAAGAACATTATCCAGATGATAATAACCAGAGGTCAATAAGACATTTTTTCATCATAATAGCAACTGATGCTTAGAATGTGAATAGAGATTATTACACCATTCTATGTTACCCCAAAGGATGATTTTGATCATTAGCCACACTTTGAAGTTCACTGTAATTCTTCTTCTTAAAAAAAAAGAACAGATTACCTATAACAGTATTTAAAAAACAATTTCTAAGCACTAGATGCTGGACAATATATATGCTTTTTGTGAGACATTGTCAAATAAAGAATTCTACAGGTAATTTCTGCTATTGGGTTTTAAAGTGGAACTCCAGGCAAACTAATTACACAGTTGAGATACTTTTAGGCAGTTGAGAGGAAAAGCAGTAGAACCTGCTAAACTTCCTCCATGCTTTCTAGGTGAAGGTGAATGGCCCCAAAATAATATATTGGGAAGCAAAGTGAAATAAGGTGAAAATAAATCATTTGTTGTACTATAATGAAAATTATACATTTGCTTAAAACATTTTTCATTCATGATTGGATGTCCAAAGTGAATTTAGATTTATAGTACTTCCCTTTATGCTCTAGAAAAAAGGCCCAGGTTTATTACACTTTACATTACTTTCCCTCATTGCAGCTTACTTCACAGTAAATCAAACTCAATGTGTACTGAAAGCAGGTAAAGTCTAAGTAAAGTGACACAAAAATGTTTTAAATAGGATATGATATCAAATGCAATATATAATTAAAAGACCTCAAAAACTACAGCTGTGGGTACCCCTTGGGCTATCTCCCTGTACGGTCATCAAGTCACACATAGTCTTGTTATATCTGTAAATAGACAAAAAGGTAATAGAAAAACACACATTCCAAAATAATCTATTGTAACCTCATAAGGTCCCTGTGATACCTTTTTTATTCTTCTTTCTCATTATTAATTTGTAGAAAAAGGAAACATGAACAAATAATGTATTTTTCATAGGCAACACTTGCCACAACTACACAAAGATCTATGCTTCTGCATTCCTATAATTGGCTTATATAATAAAATATTGAAACCTCATCCTTGACCTTCTGTACTGTATATTTTTTATTTTCTGATAAAACTGCTCAAATGTTGTATACATTGTTTTTGTTAACTGCTTTGAAATTCATATTTGTAAGTGTTTTTTCTCTGTATATTTTTTCTAATTGTATAATGGTGCATGAGTTTGGAAAAGGTCAGGCATAAACAGTATGCTCAGAATAAAACAGAGGTCAAAGAAAGGGTCAATTCTGTCATCCTGAGACTGAAAGTGAAGCTGTTGAGTATCCACAAATCTCAATAAACTTTGATAGACATTGGGCAAATTATTATGCTAGGACTGGATGCTCTCTAACAGCTGCACAAATGTGCATTGTTTAAAGTTGCATTTGACAACAAATTTATTTGAGGTTTTATTGCTGATATTAATCCTTTTTTTTATTTTCAACATAAGAAATCGATCATTATGTGTAAGCAGCCTAGTACAATGTAGTCGCATTTACAGAACCAGATTTATAGGGTATGATCAATAGGTATCAAAAGGACAAACATATGAACTGGCGCTTGCCAATCTTAGAGTCTTTCCGCTTTTCCCTTGCCACAATCTTAGAATTATAACTGCAGCCCTAGGTAGAGGGGGAAATGTTGGCGAATTTAGGCTTATATGAGTATGTGTAATTGAAAAGTGCAGTAAACATGGACTTCAATGATCAGTGTATAATCCACATGTTAAATGATTATATATGATATTTATATTATTTATATTATATTATATTGTACTTTTATGATAAATATTTTACTTTAATAAAGAAGGCAATCACATGTGAAAACCATTATTGTTCTGTGTGCCATATATAAATATGAACATTTGTATATGCTCGGTGATCTTTGAGGGACTGCTTGGAACAGAGTGTGTCAAGGTCTGAATTAAGCAACCCAACACAGTTAACTTCAGATCTTCTGTTGGTCCTAGGGCAAACAAAATGTGTTTAGTGTTACCAACAGTGTTTTTGTTGCCAGTATGCAGTATTTGCATTGAGTAGTCTTTAACACATACATTCTTACAATATAAAGAAAGCTTGGTGGGGACTAAGTATATCTTATAAAAATTTACATAATTGCAAATTTTCTTATCATGAGTTGCCAAATTTGTCATCGTTGTTGCAGTTCCATCATTGCCATCGTCTTTGACGGTTCTTCTTTGTTTAGGTGGTATTTATGTTACTTTTGAACTTGTGGAGTTATGCTTGTGTTCTATTCTTGGTTCTTGCTCTATTCTTTATTTTTGGCATCATTTTGCTAATATTGTGCGGAAAGTGTGCACTACACTGCATATGTGCCACAGGGAGAACACACATAAAATACGTTATAAAAACTGATAACATCCTACAACTGTGTTATTTTTTGTTAGCTTTGCCATTTTAAGCAGAGGTTATAGAACATATTTATTTATTCAAAAAAACTTTACTTTTCAGGCACCACTTTATAAACCAATTTCTATAAACCTCATATCATTATTAAAACCCTAATTTATTTGACATTATTAAATGTACAACATATGTAAAACCGTTAGAGTACATGAAATTGTATCAAATTAGCATTTCAACACATTTTACATATTTAGCTTCCTCAGGAATATTGTAGGACATCGAAAATATTGGGTATATGGTATCATCCAATTGAAACCAATTGGAATTACCCAATGCTTTAACTCCGCATGGGTAGTACTTGTGATCAAGACGGTATAGAAATGTATAATGAAGTACAGAGTACACTAGGCACCAATAGTTAGCTATTAAAGAGATGCTGTCTTGAAATAATATTGGCATGTTATAATCTTTACTTCTATTTGAATATTTTCTTTTGCCATATTTTACAAAGGCATATTGGTATAAGCCACTGTCTACTAGGATGCATGTTCACAGAAGCACTTTCTCAAACCTTTGAGCAGATGTTTTAATGTAAAACATAGTCAACTTTGTGTCTAGCTTAGAAATGATGATTGTAACCTGCAGTACTAGGCACAATATTTAGCCAATACAGCATTTGCTGTGTAAAATGCCTCCCTTATCTAAAGTTTAGTCATCCTTCTTCAAGGTTTAATATTCCAGCTGCATATAGGCCATAATTCACTTTGATAAATCTAGGTCTAACCTCATATCTACATAATATTTTGAAATGACAACTGCCAAAATGTATCAATCAATCAACCCCCTTTGAAGTTGGCGCTGCATATGCATGCACTATAACTGCCTCTGAACAGCATGTGTTTTAGTCTTTCTGAAGTTCTAATAAAATATAGATAACTGTACAAACTAATAGATAAAAATTGTGATTATTTTCTTAGCTCTATTTTAAAGAAAGCATTCACCCCAGATCATATTAACTTAACTGTTGTTATTGCCTTATATTATGTGGTGCAGTTTAAAATTCTATTTTGTATTCTGTAGACTGAAACATAATGTAAAACAAGGAAATAAAGGGAAAAAATGAGTAAAGAATTTCATGATTGGAGGAATATATATACTACAAATACCACAACTCTGAACAAAATCATATCATAGAACTTCTATGTAGTCATGTGCATCTTGGATTTTTAAATTTCTTGGTGTATATTAGGTAATTCCAGATGCAGGTTTTAAACTGATATAAATCATCTTCAAATGTATAATGTCTGTATTTTTAAATATAATACATAACTAAAGATGAATTGAATGAAGCATGTTGAACTTTGCAAATATTGCCAAAAAACAGCAAGCAGAGGGTAAAGGACTAGTGACTAATCACTGTTATGACTTGGTGATCATTCCTAAAAGTTGTTGATCTAAAGTTAATCCCCTTATTTAGTTATGGGAAAATATCAATATTTATTTATTTTACTAAAATCGTGAATCTTGCAGTGTCCACTATTAGGCAGAAGTCTAATTCTGTCTTATAGACATTAACTTTCAATAATGTCTATGAGACTTCTGTATTTACACATATACATTGTGCGTCATTGTAAAAAATGTTATTATTACAATAAAGTGAACCTATGCTTGCTAAGGAGAACTTAGCATGCCAAACATGTTTAAAATATAGCTGAACAAACCAGCAGTAATCTCTTCTATTAACAGTTTTCAGAGATAAATGACTTCTATTTCACAATGCTTGCCACCACTCTACCATCTTTTACATTTGTTAATTAACTCAAGCTCAGCTATTTAGTCAAAATCATTAAACCGCTAAATAAGCATCACAACTAGGAAATAACTTCCTAATAGATAGTGCACCTGTCTTTTTTAACCACAAAATTTGGATATTTAAGCGACATGTACATCTATAATGCATTTAACCTTTGGAACACCCCTCTTCTTTCTCCAATCCCTCCGGGGTTGTCCTGCATTGTCCCGGCAGTCATCCCGGAGCTAGCGCTCTGGGTGCCGCCATCTTATTCTTCCTGTTCTTCATCCTACAACACCCAACCCATCCACAAGATCAGGTGAAGTATGCATGAGATCGGCAAATTTTTACCTTTGCGCAAAAAGGCTTCCGAGATGTTCTGGCATGAGCAGAAGGAGCTCCCATGAGCCTCCTGGGATGCCTGATGTAGGTATCCCGGGAGGCTTTGAACTCCCATTCATTCTCGATTGTCTAGGCGATCGAGAATTAAGGGGCGGTTCTGCACCCACTTTTTTTAAGAAAAAGGTTGTTGCACTTGAAAAAAAACAAACGAACAGAATTTTTACTTTACATAAAAGGGGTTGTCCACCCTTTTATATAAAGTGACAATTCCGAGTTTAGGTACGCTTTAACTTGTTTAAATATTCTTGTGTCTGTTGCTTTGTTCAATCTTTAAAATGACATAAAGGTATTGTTGCATAGCATCAAACTGGCACAATGTAATAAAAGTACAGTCAACTTAAATAAATTCAATATCGATTAATTACTGCTAATGTGTTTCTGTAGTCCAAATTTTTCTCCCATGGCTAAACTTCCTCCAGGTTAGGTTTTTTAAGAAATATTTCAGGAGAATTCCTATCTTTTACACGTCATTGGAGCAGGATTCTTCATTGGAAGATTTCCGCCTCATCTCTTGTTTGGTGATATCTCTAAAAATGTAGAATTAATTACAGTTTCTTTTTTGGTCACAAATAGTCAGAAGTGCAAATAGGTGTATGCTCCCAAGGTAGGACCTAAAAAACAGCAAATAAACTCTTTACCAAGATTTTACCTTTAGATTACTATGTAAAAAGTCTAGAGCTAACATGAAGGTAGTAATGCCATGTTTACAGTTATTATTAGCACTTATTAGGCATTGTAACACTTAATTATCTCTTTGCATTGTCTTAGCAGCACTGTAGAGGATGCTGTCATCACACCTAAATGTACAATATGAAGTTCTGTCCTGCTCTGCTATAGTAGCCAAGAGCAGAGTTACCCTTTCTGACACATGCTGTTAACATTTCATAACAGTGGTAATGTTTCAAGCTGAAAAACCAAACATTTTTCAGCCTACCATTTATACCATAATATCATGCTGGATTTGAACAAACTGCCCATCACAGTAAAATACAGTGCAAAGGTATGAATTAGCATTCCTATTTCCTTTTACTAGGAACCTCATATTTTATATCAACCCCATATAAATAAATGCTAGTTTAAAATTAAACATGTTAGAGACTATTGTAACCTTTTCTAGTCACAAATATGTCAATATTAAGCAGAAGGAAATAAACAACTAAAGTATACCATTTAAAAAGTGGCTTAACAATTCTGTGAATAAGGCTAGATCAGGAATATAAATAGAATTCCTGGGGCTGGAATCCTTCCCCATAAATGAAATGCCCTACCTCAATCAGTGTGATCTTTTAAAACTGTTAAAGCAAAGTAAAAAAAATGTGTATATAAATTTAAATAAATATAAATAAATATATATATAAATATATATATATATATATATATATATATATATATATATTATACATACTGTACTACCATTTTTTTCAGAAGTACAACATATAATAAATAATAATAAATATTTACACATATATTAATATTTGAAACTAAATGAATTAAACCAAGCAGTCTGTACTTTTAAACTTTTAAACATAATACAACCAGAATAGAATTTCATTTAAAAAAAAAAAAAAACAAACCTTTTTCTGGAAAATCAAGACTATTTATTTTATTTATATTTATTTATTAAAATAATATACCTTTTAGCACCATAAATATTCAAACTAGATAATTTCCTAGGCCAGACTTACAGAACAATGCCTCCGCAGCATGCTTAGCAGTCAGAAGAAGCCATACTGGGCGGGCATAGTTCTGTAATTCTTGCTTAGGACATTAGCTAGTTTGAACATTTACAGTTAAAAGATTTTTGAAACCTGTCCACCATTGTAGGCTGCTAAAAAGTTGCAGTTTGAAACGTGGTTATTTTTGCTATCCAGAAAGGACATTTTTGTGCCCCTATCAGATTAACTTACATTTTGTACTTTTCTAACTTTTCCTGCCTTCATGGCGAAGTTGTTCCAACCGGATTGTCACAACTGGTCCTATGACAGTCCGGACAGATGGCGTGACAGATCTTAACCTTTACACTGGGGACACAAAAATCTTAATAAAGGTACAGTGAAACTAAACCCTGTATACTCACCTGTCTCAGTTCAGTGTCAGGGAGCTGCTTTCTTCTTCCTTCTTTTCTTCCTGGAGATGAACTTCCCGGTCAGGATGACGTAACTTCCAAGCAGGCAGACGCAAGTTCATACATTCCCAGGGTGTGCAGGGGAAACTAAATATCCAGGTATCCTGGTAACTAAAGCTGAACTGCACATGCTCAGCTTAGCTTTTTTAAAAACTGGAGCTAACAGGCAGTTAGGAGGAATTATTGCAGAATTGACATTGCGTGTTCCTTTCTGCAATAATGACCTCCTGTCTGATCATAGATTTTTAAAAGTAGAACTTTAGTTCTGATTTAACTATAAGTTAAGGCCAAAGCAATGCAGATATTAGTTATTTGCATTGTAGTATTTAGAACATGGATGGATATGTTGTCCTTCTGTAGACATAAATAAGGATGTCAGTGGAACTAAATAACTGATATTTCAGTAAGTGAGCATCTGAAATGAATACGTTACTAAACAGAGAAATATGGTAACACAGATTATTTGGGCAATTGGTCTTGCACAACATAATACTGGCACCCTGGAGACTTCTGACATTGGCAGATTCAGTCACAACAAAAAGGAAGCCTTGCAACCAAAGTGATTCCAAACGCCTTCAGAGTGTCAATCAAAATATACAGTGTTTGTAGAGGGTCATTTTTTTATTGCAACATAATATGAAAATGTAATGATAAATCATATTGTAGTTTTCTATCCTAATCTATATGGAGTATGTTTTAGTAATTATGTAACTTCTTTACAAATTCAAAACATGAGTGCAGACAAAAGCATAGTCAGTTTACATGCTAAAATATTTATTTTTATCCCCAATGTTATGACAATGTTATGTTAGCGTTAGACAAACATACATCAAGCTTGATAGTGTTCTCTACAATGAAGTTATTTATAGAAATATTACAGACAATGACAATGAATAATATTGCTTTTGAAACACTTTTTTGAAATAGGGGCATAATTTATGACAAGGCAAATAAATGTTGATTTAAATAATTATTGACGTACCAGGATGGACATTTAGGCATACAAACTTTTATTGCTCTATAAGTAATAGTTATAATGGAGTTATTTTACTGTAAATATACATATAGAAACACATCTTGCAAAGAAGGCAATATGTAAAAGGCAATATGTAAAATTAGCAGTGAAATAATCGTATTATGGAAAATTAAAAGTACACATTTAATTTTGAATGAGTAGCCTCCTTTCAAGATCCTGAATTGTGCTACCCCCATCCTTTTTTGAGATTTAAAAAATGGTGGTCAGTACAATTGGAAACATATGGTCTCGATTTCCCAGACTTCAGAAGGCCTCAGAAGGTAAAAGCTATACCTACTACAGAATATCAGCTAGCCTGAAAAAAACAAAAATCAGAAGGAATTACAGCCTCTCAACAATGTGGTGCCTAAATAGGCTGCAACTTTTTCATGTTTGAGAAAAATGGATTTTCAACAAGGCAGTCTAGAGAGCAATAATATTGTTCAAAATGTAAATTGATTTACAATAAACCATGAAAAAAAGATGTCATATGAATAAGTGAAGGTGGTATATACAAAGCAATCCACTCATAGTAAACCCACAACTTTTGAAAACACTTGGAATGGAACATGGATGCTTTAAAATATAAAAGAGTTTGTGCTGCAGCTTTTGTGAATGCTGCTTGTCTTATCGACTGACTTTAGTGAAATAATGGCAATCTGCTGTTGCAATTCCTGTAAAAATAAATATAATTACAGAAGCAATCTTCAAATTTTAAGTTCTTTTCTTCGTGCAAAACAGGCTGATGTTTTAGCGTTTACTTTAGTTAAACTAAGTCTAACTTTTCTTTTTGTAGATGAAAGAGAAGATGTTCAAAGGAAAACATTCACGAAATGGGTAAATGCTCAGTTTGCAAAGGTAAGCCATGCTTTGATATTTTCACCCTCTAATATATTTTTGGTAACAATTATTTGTTCCTTTCGATAAAGTAGTAGCATATATTCACAATCAGTTTACTTAAAAGATTCAAAAGGGATATTTAGTGGCAATTATGTGAAATTATTGTTATTTAGTCTGACTTTTGCTCAGCTGTATTATATTAGGTTAGGTTAAAACTGGAAACACACGCTAGAATGTGATTGTATATTATCTTTTAGATATACCAGCAACTGGATGACCGACCTAAACAATCAATTTAATCATCTGAGATAAACCTTCCATTGCTTAGTTGTTGTTAAACCTGTGTTGCTAGCAAAAGTGTAATTTAAAACAGAGCTTCTTAGCTTTAGTCTGAAATGCTTACAAATACACATTCTTTTTCTTTTTAATGCTTGTACTATGTGTTTATGTAGGTTGTGCGGCTTTTATTGTGGTAATGGCTACAGCTTAGTTTACATGGTTATTACAACAGTTTTTTGTTTTTTTATTTCATGTGTTTTTCACTTGTATCCTAGTCTACAGATTACACTTATTTTATGCCCTGATATGTGTTCCCCAGAAACGTGTTGGTTGCGTTATCTAAAATAAAAGTTGTAAGCTGGACTCGCAATGGCTTTGATGGTTTTGTTCCCTTAGATTTTGAAGCTGTATATCTGGTACCATGCAGCAGATATACTGCTAGTCCTTCCTGGGGAGTAGAATTTAAAAAAAAATGGTTTATAGAATATCTGTACTTTTGGATAAAATGGGAAAGGGACAGAATTGACATTGGTTTTTATTGTTGTCTTTTTAGATTTTTTTTTACCACCTGTCCTCTGGGATGGTATCACAATGGAGCAGGGCTTTTTAAAAAGGAATTTATTGCTTTCTTTGTCTGCATTGCAAATATGTCACCTTCTTTCTGTTTTGGTGACCACAAGCAAATCTTTAAGAAGAACAGAGACAGCACATTTTTCTCTTACATTATTCAGCAAATTGCTGCGTTTCATTTTAAATGACAAAGCTAGCAATACATCACCAATGCTACCCCATGAGTGATGTACTTTTCATATGTCAAGGGTCAGTGATAAACTGATTCAAAGCTTTGCAGCTTAATTTGCCTAAAATGGACCTTTAGAGAATTATCACAGATTTGACACTGGCCTTGGCAACCGAGCATATAAAATCAAATTGGGATACATGCTCCATAAATATTGCACTTATCTGTTTTATTACTTGTTTCATGGATAATGTGAATTGGAGGCATCCACAATTTATTTCTGAGCAACTATAGCAAACATTGATCTGTTTGTTTTGTTAAGTTCTTTTTGTTTGCATTTATGCAAAATTGGGAATTTGTTCGCATGGCTAAACAAAGATGTAATTTTCTCTTTCCAGTGCACTCAACTAACTGATTTTGATGAATGCTCCAAGTTGATCTTGGAAATACATCTCAATTTGCAGTAAAGATACTGGAGTATGGTATAATTATATTGTGACAGACAAGGGATTTATTGACACAGTTGCACATATTTTTACTGAAATATTGATTTATTATGGACATGTGTTTTTCAGTAAAAACTGTAAAATACCAATCATAGCAATCTGAATGTCTTTGATTGTGAACTAGGTGAAGTTTTTGGTGCTTGTATCAATAGAATATAACAAGTAGGCTTTGTTAATTAAAAACTTCCAAACCAAAGTTGGATAACTTTAAATGACTTGGGTCAAATTTGACACAGACCTAAGAACGGGCACCAGGGGTACTTAACACTCAAGCAATTATCACATCACAGGAAAAGTATTGATTTAAATTGGTAAGAAAGGATAGAAAGAGAATGAATGTGGGTGTGTGTCTATATAATGGCAAATAATGTTTCTGGCAAAGTTTTGAAATATGAAAGCAAATACAATAGACACATAAAATGTAAAGCTTTTACTCATTTGTATCACTAAAAGTATATTGAGATATAATACTTTAAAGAATTCTGAATCAATGAGCCATGCTGAGTAGGAAATAAATGATCTGAAACTACAAATTTATAAGTATAGTGGAAAACTCCAAACTTGTTGTAAGTTAATTATAGCTATTTTTCATGCCTTTGTCAATAGTAATAATAACTTAATTGTGTATGCCTTATGTAGATAATGGGCTCTTAACTTAGCAATACCATAATTTAATATATGATATGATTTTGTAAGATAGTGTGTGCCATTCTTGTACTATTCTAAAATGTGTACTTACTCATGCTTTAATTTCAAGAATGATTTGGTCTTCACTACATTTCAAGTTTATAAAGTAAGAAAGATGTCCAACTGATATTTTATTGCTGTTTTATTATGCCAAGTAACTTGAAAGTATAGAGTTAGCTGGAACAGAACCAATGTGCTTGTAATGAACAGTAGCAAAGTGTAATTAGGATTCATTAGTGGGAAAAAATGATTTGCATTTGGCCAAAAGCAAAAATCATTTCCATTTGCCACATAAAAACCACAGAAAGATCACCTTCGAATATTCCTAATGGCCTTATCTTTTATGTGAATTGCCATATAAAGTGGTGGATTTGCCAAACTTGCCCTATGACATTTTGTTACATAAAATCCTTAATATTTGTCTTAAAACATCTAAATATGGCATACAAACTGTATATATTGCTGAAATATGAGGGAAGTGACAAGGTCTTACCGACCTTAGATATGAACAAAAAAATGCTATATTTCTTCCAAAAATCTTGAATTTTCTGCATTAATATATGCCCGTCTGCAAAGCACAAAACCGTGGGACAATTAGATGTGACTGAAGTGTAAAAATTGATAGATATAGACTTAAATTTTGTGTGCAAATAGGAGAAGTGTTATGATATATACATATCTATTTATTGGCTACCTTGACTGTCGCAGATTCACTTGTAAGTGGTAGCTTGGCAGTCTCAGATGCTTTGGGAAAGATATTATGTGTCTTGTTGGAAAGTCTAAAGTTTCAAGATGCTGCCGCTGATGATAATGACTTCATAAAAAAGTTTTCTGCAAAAGTAGGCACCATTTTTACTGGAGGACAGTGAAATTTAGCTGGGGCTGAAAAAATTAGAGGATAATGAAGTTTAGCATTCAGGTATTCTGTGTTTTCTATGGAAGCAGTTCCTGGCAGCCTGCTAGAAATCAAATGTAAACAAGGAGATGTTTCAAAGCTGTTAGAAACTGACTAAAATCAGATTCTTTGTTGTGAAGATCTTTCATAGTCAGTGGCTTTAACAGATTGGCTTTCGAAACCCACATGCTGAAGAACAGGATCATTGTTGGCATCAATGCTATGCTTAAGACTTGCAAGGCCATGTCCGAAAACATTAGGGCCACACTAGATTGAACACTTGATGAACGTATTTCAGAGATCAGTTGTCAGTGCCGGGGGTCTTATTACAACCTTCTCCAGCACTGCTACTACTCATACAGACATTTGTACAGGAATAGTATTTCTATGGTAGTAGAATGGCCATCAGATGTACTTAGCATCCTTTTTCTATATATGACAATACAAGAGAAGTCTTAAACATATGCTCTGGGAGATTGGTATTACAAATAGAACACAAAAAAATACATTTTCACTAATTTACAATATGTTTTTAAACTGTCTTGCATACGATACACTAATAGGTTTCTGTTTATTATTTTAAGCAAATAAATAAGCAGCTAATTTTTGGTATATTACCTAGTGTAAATGTTTGTGTTACAGCCAGCAACAGACAAAGGCATCTGACATAGTGGTTGGTAATTTGTAACCATGAAGCCTGCCAGCAAAAACTCATCTTTACTGTCAATACAGAATATGATTTGGCATCAGTAATTTATTGTGTAAATGCTGATTTGCCCGGCCAAGTTGAACAATGTATTACAGTGCAGTAAAAAAAAAAATCAAAATGACAGTTCAATATTTTGCTGTGTTTGGAAAACTTTTTGGTCAGTGTCTTTGTTATACAATTGGAATTAGGGAAGTTAAAAAAAAGCTCTAGTCCATCTACAACGCTTACTTTTTACCATCCTTATGATTGCATGATACAAAAGCAGTACACTAGAGATTGCAAGGTTGATATGAATTCTTCAAAGTAAACCTTTCAGCAACCTTACAATTTTATTAATACAATTCATGGCAATATACAGTGACAAAATCATTATGAGAAAAGCTGTTTCTTTTATTTATTAAATTAAAGCCTTTGAGCTACATTCAAGAGACTTTGACCAGAGCGAGCTAATATCATCAATCTACCACAGACAGGGGGAATTATTTTTATAGTCTTCCCTGTCCCAGTAATTAGGTTGCAACAGCCAGGAAGTGATGTTGTAACTTCTAAACCAGCATATATGACCAGTAAGTAGATGCTGACCCTGCATTAAGGTAGGCCTAAAACTAAATGAAGGAGGGAGTTTAAGCGGAGGCCCAGCATGGCCAGGTTCTAGACAGAAGCTGGAAGGTGTAGAGTTAACAGCTAGGCGAGGTGTAGAAAAGGTCATGGAATAAAAAGGTCGAGGTTCTATGTCCGGAAGGGCAAGTTGGAGTATAAGGCAGTATGAAACGGGACAGAGACATGCTTTGTGGGGTTAGTAAAGGGGCGAGCTTACTTTACTCACGCCCATTCGTTGAGGTCAGTAATGGGGATAAATTCCTTTGAATTTCATATGGGGCGGTTTAAGGTCCTCAAGGGCGGGTATATTTGTGGTGCGTTTGTGGCAATATGTGGTGTCTCTAAACTTTTGAGAAGAGATGGAGTCACATGAGATTGGAGATTATTAAAGGGCTGCAGGTAAAGGATCTCATTCCTGAGCCAGTGTGGTGTAGCTGGGAGCAATAATTGATGGTGGCAGCAGACCTGAAATGTTGTGGTGTGGTGTACAGAAGTAAAGCCTTTGAGGACTTGCAACCTGACTGGTGTTAATGTTAAGACGTATTGGTGAGATGGTTGGTATGATACACACAGGGTATATTGTTGTTATAAGAAGGTTTTATTTCTGAACTTCATGCAGCAAGGACTGTATATTCATGGTATGTTATGGTTAAATATATGTTGGCCATGTTTAGGGAACTGCTGTAACATTAAAGGGGCACTCATTGACATCTGACCCATAATTTGTGTGCTGTTTGGTTTTTGGTATGAGGAAGATGTACCGGTGAGGGGGAGGAAAGCAGACATGTAAGCTACCACTGATTTCCGAAAAAAAAAGTAAATCCATTTATATGTCTTTTATTTTTTATTAATTTAAAGTAGCTAGAGAGGTTGATTACAGCATAGGTCCGAGTAACCTTGTAATTCATTGAAATAAATAAAATGTAACTTTTTGTTTTCTCAGTTATTGGCTTCATCAGCATTTCAACTATTCTAACACTGTATTGTCATTTACTATTTTCAGTAAATGTATGCAGGGCTATGTGTATATGCAATCAGAGTCATTCTGTCTTATCTGGAAGACATGGTTTGCATCCTAATACGTACATACCAGACAGAAAAAAAGTTAATTTTCGGAAGGCTGCCACACTCCTCCCAGTGGAATAATTTTATCTGTGTAAATATTTTCTAAAGTGAGTGTCTGGCAGCCCTGTGCAAGCTCTTCACATTGCCATCAAAAACTTCAACCTTGTTTGGGGCTCTCTGGAGCACTGTGTAGTTTATAAAAATAGTTGATTGAATTTACTGTCATCTACTTTCTTTTCTGCCAGGAAATCAGTACTGGTATAAAGAATGACATTTTTTGGGATATGCTGTGCTAGAAACAAAATGGGAGAAGAGTTATATTCTTCAGTCTGCGGTGTGCTGGTTAATGTCAAGAGCAATTTGACATGACTTTGAGATTTAGTCTAGTATGACATTTTCTGAAGATGCAGTTTGCATACACATAAAACCTTGATCCTGTTTTGCACGTGTGCATTTTAAGGTGACCGGGGTTATATTCAAACCAAATTCAACTACACATCACTTCCACTCATCATCTATGGAAAAAGACAAGCAAATATTAAGCCGCGTACACATGTGCAATTTTTGTCATTGGAAAGGATCTTTCACGATCCTTTCCAACGACAAAGGACTACACGATCCATGAACGGTGCTGTACATACAGCACTGTTCTGCTCTATGGAGAGGGGAGGGGGAGAGCGACGGAGCGGCACCCTGCTGCGCGCTCTCCCCTTCCCTTTCATTAGGATCGGTCGTCGTTCATCGTCCGTGGATCCGCCAGGACGGTCGTTCGGACGATGAACGACACCGACTGTACACACGACAGATTTTCGCCCGATATCTGGCTGATGCCGATTATCGGGCGATAAAAATCTGACGTGTGTACGCAGCTTTAGAGTCCTTAGATTTCTGAACAGAGCAATTGGGGAGCAGGAGAAATATATATGCTGCTGAAATAGGAGGATTAAAGCAAATGGGATGCTTTGCCCCAAATGAAAGTTTGCTTTAAGGAAGTATGGGCGAAGAGAATATTATTTGTGACTAAGTGGTTCATTGAAGAGGATGCAATAAACCATCACAGTGGTATAGTTGTAGTAACAATAAAAAATTTAAAGTGCTAATTTATTATTATTAAACAGGATTTATATAGCGCCAACATATTACGCAGCGCTGTACATTAAATATGGATTGCAAATGACAGACTAATACAGACAGTGATACAGGAGGAGAGAACCCTGCCCCGAAGAGCTTACAATCTAGTAATCTATATGATAGTTATAGTAGCTACTACATAGGAGGATATATATATATATGAAATCTGGATCAGTAACAATCAGTAACTATTATCTAATGTATCCAAACTAAAAATAAAAAATGGGTTACCTATAAATGCACTTTTTATTTGTAATAAAAAGCATATACAATGTTCATTTAGCAAAATATTTGTTAACTTTTTCCAATAAATGCTCATGAAACATGAAAATTAGTTGGGGTATATGAATATGAACTTGAATTCTGATGATGCTATAACATTTTACTGAGCTGCAGAAAAAAAACACTCTTTGCGTACTATTATTTATTCTACAATGAACTACGTATTAAGAGAGTTTTCCTTAATTATAAAAAAAAATCAAGCTGTGTTGCTACAAAACAATTTTTACACCTGATCAACTGTCACAATCTCAGAAGTAGTAAAGCTTTATTGGCAGCAATTTCCACAAAGAACAAAATGAAACAGCTGGTACAATTTGGTCACAAATTACCTGCTGTAGACAATCTGTGTTCAAGGAAATATATATCTAGGATCGGTTAATGCTGTTTCAACTATTTTACAGAAAACACTTATCACTGAAATAGGCTGACAGTTTGATTCGCAGAAAACAATTACTACTGAGCGTTAAGTTTCTGGAAAAACAACACTACAAGTGGCAGTAAATAAATCCACATCCTTGGAGTATCAATCACCGATCAGTAATATTATACTGCAGCTGAGGCTAAATGTATATTTTTTAAGTTTTATGTGTTACTTTTTATGTCTCCTAAGAAGTTGTCTTGTTTAATGTGATCCTAAGAAAAAAAAAAACATTTTTGAGCAGGAAACTGGTAGCTGGTTAGCACACTCACATAGTGAAATGGTCTTCTTCATCCTATTCTGCTTGCTCCTACTTTCTGCTTCTTTAAATGCCTACTCATCTTCTAAACCCTCACTACTTACCCACTATTCCATATCCCATATCCTAATGTGTACTACATCTCCCACCTCCTAGATTGAGTCCTTTCCTCCTCCTGTGTCACTGTCTGTATCTGCAACCACTGTACCCCTATTCAATGTACAGTGCTGTATAGTATGTTGGCGTTATAAAAATCCTGATTAATTAATATTATTAATAATAACAATAACAATATTAATTTTAACAATGGTACATGTTTGCATGTTTAGCTGATTTTCCAGCCAATTCACTTGCTGTGTTCCCAATAATATAGCTAGAGAAACTTAGAAGGGTGAAGAAATGTGGAATGATGATCCCTGCCTCGTTAATGGTAAACCTACGTGCATCATCACAGGGTGCTATTGCTTAAAGCAGGCAAAATATGTTGTGCAGCTCCTTCAGTGCAGAAGTATGTGGGACATATGCCTTAGGTGCCCCATATATTGTAATGCTTATGTTACTCCACTGCTTATCAGTGTGACATATTTTTAATAACGAATACCTATGAATGCTTGTTCTACCTATCATTAAAACAAATGTTTATTATTTATATATTTTAACTGCAAGAATGCAGTAATGATTTCCTAATAAATTAGCAATACATTAGGAAAAACTTTGTGTACAAAAGTATAATATTGACCACAATAACATAATCAGCAAATGCAGCATTACATATGGTTTCATCTCCAAAATGAAAAAATAACACATGGTAAGCAGTTAAAAAAAAATGATTACATTGTAGTACCAAATCATGGTTGCACTGTACAGCAAGATACACCCTATTCTACCCCAGTACGCTGGGATTTATTAGACTAATAAAGCCTAAACCAAAGGTAGCTTTCAGTGTCTGTGAGTCTGTATCTGTTGTCTTCTAGTTGATTTTGAAATGCCTTTGAGCTACGTAGGCACTAACGGTATCTCGCTGATTGAACCACTGTACAACGGTCCCGGACTCTGCTCAGCAAACTGGGGCCCCCATTGGAAGCTCAAGTCAGGTTGGCACAGTGGGCCCAAATTCAGTTCTGCACAAGGGCCTACTATTGGCTACATCTGTCACTGCTCATTCGTCACAGTGTTTTTGGTCATTCCACTTTTATATTGAAGATAACTGATTTCCATTACCTATTACCATTAGCAAAGACATCAGCATCGATAACTTTAAATTATGATTTTTTTTTCAGTCTTCTTTCACACACCATTCATCATCTTGTTTATTCAGTCTAAATTGGAGAGGGATGTGGAATGTTGTCACAATATATAATTTAATGAATACAGTTTAGTTGCCTAAATGAAGCTTAAATGTGCTGGTAGTGCACACTTAGAATAAATAGTTAAAACTAATATTAAAAAATCAATGATAGACATGAAGTATCTTGTTTTGCATGAATTCTTTGTATAATAGTTTTCCAATGACAGTCTATTTCCATTCATAGTGTTTCCGCTGGTTAGACATTGGTACTTAATTAGCTACTTTGATATCTCAAGGGATGAAAAGTACTTTTAACCAAAGTAAGGATTTTCAAGGTAATATATTCACATATTTGCTGACTCAAAAGTTTAATCCAGAGTGCATTATAGACTGGTGCTGTATCATTAAAGAGAGCAGATTCAGGTGGATAGTATATACTACATTTTTTTAAGCAGAAACAATAGTTTTCAAACACTTTCTGTGCTTTAAGACTTTTTCCATACACAACTTTCATACCTATAATTTTTTTTTTGCATTAACCTTTTTTAAAACCATAGGTACAAAAATGACTGAAAGTGATCGGAAATGCAGATGGATCCCTTGAATTCTTGAATAGGATCTTGACCTTTTGATACCATGGCGTTAGATAAAGCATGTGTCTTCTTTATTATGCAGTGAATTTTAAAATACTTGTAATGTTTTAAAATAAAATGTATCACATTTTATGTGGATTACAAAACTTTATGTAGCAAGGTATATTTTTCAGCAATGCAACACACTACCCTATAAAGCAGGGGTCCCCAACCTTTTGGAGCTAATGGACCACTAAATACATGAACTCCAGGCCATGCCATGGGTGGGGAGCCCTGTGTCACTTAAAGGGGAAGACGCTCCCCCCAGAGTGACGTCATGAT
Organism: Pyxicephalus adspersus; assembly: GCF_032062135.1. Lineage (NCBI taxonomy): Eukaryota > Metazoa > Chordata > Amphibia > Anura > Pyxicephalidae > Pyxicephalus > Pyxicephalus adspersus. Next base: position 73,584,920 of record NC_092858.1, on the reverse strand, counting down.
GCCAGAACCTGCCCACTCACAAGTTAGCCTCCCTGAGCCTGTGATCTGTACAGGAGACGTGGTTCACAGCTCTGGTCGGTGTGCCCCTCCCCAAGCGGGGTCCTTCTCCTGACCCCACTGGGGGGTGCACCGGCCAGAGCCAGCCTGGGGACCCCTGCTTTAAAGCAAGGAGCTTTACACATTATGTGCATTTTAAGTTTTAGAAAGATCTGTTTGTGTTTTGGAAAGAATGTAAAAAGATAAAGTGTGAAAGGAGACTGACAGCTACTAATGTGTAGTGCATCCATTTATGATCACTATATAGATGAATGGTATAATGTTAATATGAAACCTGATTTGTATTTAAGCAATATCACATAAATGTTTGTACGACTAACATTTTAATGACAACTACTTCAGGAAAAAAATTTCTGAAGTAATTTATTAATTTTTTGCTTAATACATTTAATTCCCCAAACAATGTTACTTAGAACTGTATATAGGACTTTGTAGTGCTGAAAGTCTGCCTTGCAGAGAATTATGGATGCCACAAATACAGACTGGAGTCTTAGGCCCTGATTTAATAAAGCTCTACAAGGCTGGAGAGGATACACTTTCACCAGTGAAGCTGGGTGATACAACAAACCTGGAATGGATCTGGTTCAGGATTCAAAACATTTGCTAGCAAATGGCTTTGAAGAAATCCAATCCAGTTTTGCTAGATCAACCAGCTTCATTGATGAAAGTGTACCCTCTCCAGCCTTGGAGAGCTTTAATAAATCAGGCCCCTAAAATCATTCAAATCTGAGAAATGTAAATTTTGACACCTTCCCACAGGATTTGCATTTCTCTCATTCTTACTAATGGGTACCTGACACAGGCCTAATGGCACCCTATTTCACGCTTTTCCAGGTTCCAGGTTACTCCTGAGTTCATAGCCCTAGTGTCTAACTCACACTGGACCTTCAATGGCACTTTTTTACTACACTTCTGTCCAGGACACCTTTCTTCTGGGTAATACTATCAGTGGATTTTGAAGCCATCATTCTACTAATGCTTGCTTATCTCAGATCCCAAGGAGTGTTGAAAAACCCACCAATTTCTTTGATTCCTAATCTCTCGAAACATTCATCTGGGACCCTTTCTCCAATATCTAGACCAAATCAGCAAGAATACAGAGAAACACACCTAATTCTACATGGTTGTCTTGTATGCCTTACAACATATATTTCCATATGGATGTATTAACAGTACGCCTGTGCTATCGATCCTCTAATTTCACAAAAATAAATGTATTAACTTAGCATAAATTATAGTAAGTAAATAAAAATTTCAGTGAGACAAAATATGTTCAGACATTTTGTCTTTTTTTCACAGACTGAAAGTATTTACATGCCCATGATTCTGCATCTGCTTATTAGGTCATTAGGATAATTGCCTTATACTTAAATTCTAGATCTATATAAATTGCTATGTGTAATCTTAGAATACTCCTACACAGCAAATAAATATGCAGAGATGGAATTCCAAATTGCCTGTAACCATTTCTAACTCATAAGAGCTTCTTTATTCATGTACTAGATAAAAGCATTGGCTGACAACTCTTGTACTTTGCCACATATCTTTACAGAACATTCGGTGTTGAGCTTTTGCCTTTCATCTGATTTTTTTTTATTATTTTCACAGAGATCTGGGTATGATGACCATCTTTTTAGTATGAAAGAAAAACTCTGTTAAGCATTATTTACATGTATGTCAGTCACATACCAAAACTCAGCATGAACAAAAAATCTTGATAAATTGCTTTGCCTCTAACAGTGGCACAGAGTGTTTGGTGCCCTAGGTGATATAGCTCCAATTTGTCTTGCCAATAAATATTCCAAATCTAGTTTCCACTAGAGGATTTAGTATAACTTGCAGGGTGCCTCTCCTATTGTCTATTGTATATTGTCCCACAGTTGTACACCTGCAAAAGGTTACTTGGGTTTTAAAAAATGTTTAGGTCTGCAAAGCAATTTTATTGCACGCATTTCTTGACTCGGGTAGCTTGGATGTTCACTTCTTCCTAGTTTAAATCTACAGGGTCCCCAAGCTTTTTAACTGCCCATCCTCTTTTACAAGGCAATTACACATACAAGTGGTCATATTATGAAATACTTTGAATACCATACATTTTCATCAGAAAAAAATATTATCATAATATCTTCAACATAATGCAACCATAGCAATAATATACAATAAATAAAACTAATAATTTTACATAACTAAAATAATTCTACAACACAAATAGTATACCCGTATCTTGATGGACAGTACTAACACACACTATCTGGCTGCAGGTCCTCTAAGGTTTTATCCACACCTCCATCTCATTTGGGGATGCCACACCTGTTCAATGTCCCTAGCTGCATATCACTTTCAAGCAAAACCTTTTGACAACCAAACACTCAAACAAACATAACACCATGATGGGTCCCACCATCTTTTTCCTTACCAGGCACAACCTTCAAGGACCTCAGCCATCCCCCACCAGTGACAAAGACCAACCAATCTCCATAGCCCCTACCAGAACCAAATTCACCACAGCTCCCTAAACCATGGTCACTTTAACACATTAACAGGTAAAGAGTTAGGGAAAAATTGGGTCATAGAGAACTGTCCTTAAGTATATATTTTTGTCACAAATGTCTACTTACCTTTGACAGATATATTGCCTAAATGGATAGTTTGTCACCTATGGTTACTGGTGATATACTTACTTTGATCAGTCAATACATGAAAATCACCTGCCTAACACTGTGTAGGCACCTCTTGTAACACCAAATAAACCACTGGGGTACAGACTCTCAAAGTTTTCCTGTAGTATCTGATAGCAAGATGTTGGTGCCTCTGCTAGCCTGCTGACTTGCGCCCAGCTATCCATATGATCTAAAAGAAAATGAGTGATGTGGTGCATGGGGATTAGCATGGGCATTCTGACTGTCATTTTTTTAGCAATTTGTGCTACAGTAGCTTTTTTTTTTTTTTTAATCTGAATAAACTGACAAGCCTCCCAAACACATTAGTGAGCCCTGGATGGCAATAACCTTTGTTGCCAGTTAACTAAATGGCCTTTCTTGGACCAGTTTGGTAGAAACTGAGCACTGCATACAGGAAACACAATACAAAACATGCTGTTTAGGAGAAGCTCTGACGTTTTTGTCTAATCACCACAGTTTGGCCAGTATAAAAGTGGCTCAGATGTTCATAGTTGTCCATTTTTGCCCTCTTGCCCAATATATCCAGCTCTCTGACGGAAGCCATTGTAACAAGATAAATGCTATTTACTTCATCTGTCAAAGGTTTTAATGTCTCAGCTTATCGGTGTATGTCTACAATATTTTACTCCATTATATAAACTGAATACATAACGAATATAGTTAAAAAAATTATAAAAAAATTGTTTTAATCTATATGCACGTGAAATGTTCATAAATTGTCTTCATACAATTCTAAATGTTTCATGAACATTTGTTGAAAAAAGAGATCATAAAAGTTGGAATTTAAAAGAGAGAGTTGAACTGGATAGGACATAATATATGCAAAAAGGATGGAGTCTAGATAAAACAGCTCTTTATGCTTTTGTGTCTGGAAGGGCACTAGGGATGAGTGAGAATACCTCTGACATTCTCGCGAAAATTTCCTTTAACTTTTGATGGGTCGGCGAAATGTCGGCGAACCCATTTCGGGGACCCATTGGAAGATCGAGGAAATCATTACACGATGATTCCCAAGGCTGCATTCATGAATGCAGCGGCGGTACTCCTCCTGTCAGTGTGCGATCCTCTGGCACAAGAGGTTAAATGAGGGCTTGCCTTCATTTAATCGCTAGTGCCCGGGGATCGCACACAGGAGGATTCCCATGTCTGCATTCATGAATGCAGCCGCGGTACTCCTCCTGGCTCCTCTGGCACAAGAGGTTAAATGAGGGCTTGCCTTCATTTAATCCCTAGTGCCCGGGGATCGCACACAGGAGGATTCCCATGTCTGCATTCATGAATGCAGCCGCGGTACTCCTCCTGTCAGTGTGAGTACCGCGGCTGTGCTCATCAATGAATGCAGCCGCGTAAATCACCACAGGATGATTCCCACGACTGCATTCATTCATAATCAGCACAGCCGCGGTAGTCCTGTGTTCTTGGATAGAGAATCTCTATCCAAGAACACATACTACAGGGCTGCAAAAGCAATCAGGGGAGCGGAGCTGTTAGCTGTTAGCTCCGCTCCCCTGATTGCTCTTGCAGGTCCCAAAAATTTCAATCTCAACGGCCGAATTTACACAGGTCGTTCTCGCTTACATGTTCGGATTTTAAAATCTGGCTCACTCATCCCTATAGGACACTATATGATGCCACAACCCTATAATTTGTTAACAGACCAGAAAGTGTGGTATGTCAATGGTCAATGGACACCTACTATTGAACACCAGTCTTCAAACCTGATGAAAATTACATTGAGAATATATCTCATATAGATATATATTGTGTTCAACTGCTGATATTATATGATCCTATAAAGTCATTTGACTTCTGCTGTCCAAGGGTTTACTCATATGTAGAGAGCATACAAGTTACCAAACCATGATCATGGCTAATAGTGCCTGTTTCCACAAAAATATCTGAAATAAAAAAAAAATCACTGAAGCTGGTTGAGATTCTTTGATCAGCAATTAGAAATATAGGAATAAGAGGCAACGTCTTAGCAACTTCAAAGCTATAGCAATGAGCCCAGCAGGCAGTATAGAGAGGTATAAAGTAACTGAATTTTGTGACATTGTGAAACCTTGTAACTTGTAATAGGTGTCCTTGTACAATATTATTAAATAGGGAATTTTTATGTTTAAAATTTTTTTTTTTTATTTTACTAATTAATCAGTAGAATTGAATGTAGTTAGTGAGTGTATTCACTTAATTATTTCATGAATGATAACTTTATTGGACTATTTTGGTTACTTAGCCCCAGGCAAATATGCCAGTGTGTCACCCTGTCCGTCCAATGATGAGTCAGGTTGTCCCTGCATGTCTACTTGTGGCTGGGCTTTGCAGAGTGCAGAAATGTCATTGCAACCTTCCCTATTATAGTCCCTTTTGGGTACATGAACAGCCAAATGAGATTTAGGAGCATGTAGTTTAAGCATGTGTGAAAATCAATCCAAACTTTGAGCTAAGGTTTCTTATAACTTCATTTCAATCAAATATTGAAAAAAATAGTTTTAATCTTTTTTTATTTAGGCACCAAAACTATGTTTCTGGCACAAAGCACATTAAAGCTATTTACAAATAAAAGTAAGACTTTTTATGTATATGTAATTTATTGAAAAATTGATGCTGGGACTTCAAAGTTTCACAAAGTTTCCAACCATTCTCTTATCACTTTTAAGTTATTCCAATCCCTGTCACTGTTGCCTGTGCCAGTCAGCTTGGTCTGAATGTAAATTAAAAACAAATTAAATAAAATCATGTTAAATTAAAAAAACACCTTGAAAACTGTCATTACATGTACAGCACTTACCAATAAGTTTCTTGTTTGTATTATATTTATTAAATTCTTTTACAGATCTTTTGATTTAAAAAAAAAAATACATTTCTATTTCTTCAGGATAAGAACATAGAACTGAACATGCAGCTTTGATGTGTCTCAAAGACCACCATTTAAGTGTTGGTCAGTAATTAGTTTTCTGTAGCTTCAGAACAGTTAAACTGCCAGAGAGAAGGTCATATGGGGCAAAATCTAGTTGCCCTAAGCATGTTTGGTTCTAGAACTACTAATCATAATACCCATTGTGTGTAAATAATCATAAGTCTTATTAAAGCTTTATTTATTATGCAACAAACACATTAAAAAATGTAAGAAGGCTTGTACTATTTGGAAACTACTTTGTACAAGCTAAAAATCCTCTTTATATAGGAAAGTGGAAAAACCTTTATGTTCACTGCATGAAAACATATTTTTTTTCTTTTATGCAGTTCATAAAATGTTTGGTTGAAAGGTAAATTTTATCTTAATAGCGTGTAATGCAAATTATGGAGTTGGCAAGTACACGAGGATTCAGAAAAAATGCCATTAAGAAACAGAAAATGTTCCATTACAAACACCTCAGTAGAAATTAATAAGAAAAAAGTAAACAGCAACTAATTTAATAATTAAATCTTAGGTTATTTTTATAAATATTAATTTACAATTACATCTTCTAATTTAGAGACTGGCAGGAATTGTGCTAAAGGTTTACAGCAAATCAGTCTTCCTTTGTCTGTTACCTGAAACAACCTATAATGCAGATACACCACATTAATAAATCAAAAAAAGGGTAATGTGCACAAAGCAGTTAACTAAACTCAGATTCTCTTTCAATGATCAAGTTGCATCAAAATGCAGAATTCTAAATTGCTAAAATGAGGTAGTGTACATTCATTATATTTTTTCACAATATTCTAAAAATTTGATATGTTCCAGTGTTTTTTCTAAATTTTTAATTACTAACACTAGTAGATCATATAAAAATCATTTTTATTGGCATCAGTAACTCTGATAAGTTGGTAAGACACAGATGATCATCCGCTTCTGACCTGCTTTTAACGGCAGTAATGGCAGATCAATTTTTGATCATTTATTTTACAATGTGAAGTGTTGGTGGTATGATTCATTGAGTTGTTTAATAATTTTTCTATTTAAAGAATTAGGTTATGGGTAGTTGGAACTGCCTTTGGGTGGCCATAATTAGGTTTTTGAGGTATTTACCACGTGAAAGTTTTAGGGTTCAGCTTTGAGGTTAAGGGTTTCAAATAGAGGCTATGTTAAGCATTAAGAGAACATTTTAAGACCAAGGTTCCAACTCTGAAGCATGAAGGAGTCAGACATTACTACAAATCAGCACAACTGAGTGTAAACTAATGGAAGTACTCTCGTTAGTTAGCGGTTGTTGAAGAGCACTCCTTGATTAAACATAATAGGCAATCCATAAATTTACAAATGATACATCAATTATAGATTTATTCAGAAGGCCCTAAGATTTAGTAGGTTCGCATTAGATTGGATGTTTTTTTAAATCTAATCTCTAATGTAGAGTATTACATAGTTACATAGTTAGTCAGTTTGAAAAAGGACATAAGTCCATCTAGTTCAGCCACAAATTCCACCTCCAGTTCAAAATGTCTTTTTGTGTATAACCACTTTAATACTTAGACCTTAAAATAAATGTTTTAGGAAGTTAAGTGTTAGGGTTAAATGGTAAGTTTAAATTAAAAGGTAGGTTTTAATTTATTATAGGCAATTCACATAGCAAAGTGAAATATCCTCTTGAAAAGGATATTTTATGCAGCCTAGTTCTACTGATTTCAACCATTCAGTGATTTGCAGGGGAAAAAACACTTTCCTTGAATTCCGGGTAATCTTTAAAAAGCGAACTATCATCAAAATTTTTAAACTTAGTCTGTTATCCCCTGCAATAGGGGAAATTCACCCTGTTAAGTAAAAAACCTAAATTCTTGAAATAAATCACCTCCTCCACCATTTTTTTCTATTTTGTTGAAAGAACATCAACATCAAGAACAGAACATCAATTCTACCCCCTTTATCTCTCTAAAAATGCATTAAATGTTATCAAGGTATTTTAAATAAAAATACATTTACTTTTATGTATACTAGACAAATGAGGGCAAAAGAATAATGATATTTTTATCACTTGTAGTTTTCAAATCTTGTATAGTAGAGTCATAAAATCTAAATTAAATTGTATGAATAGTGTATGTTTTCTGTAAGAATATATTTATAAATTATGAACAAATGATACACAAAATTTGCCACTTGATTTTTGACAGGGCTGAAGTCATCCAATTGAATTCATACTGTGTGCATGTTCAAACTTATTCTGACAAGTGACATGCAGTTGAAAATTGAGTACATATTTTTCCATTTTCCTTCTTTTTTTTTATACAGCCAGTCCAACATATCTGAAATGCACATTCAGTCCTCTCTTCCCTTCAGTTTTTGTTTTCCTGATATGACAGTTATTTTCTCAGAAATGCTCAGTGACACTTTCTAGGTAATTTTAAGTGTCACAACGTAATTTATTTTTGACATAATTCCCATGTGAGGGAATTTTCCATGTTATATACCATACTGACACAAATTGGTCTAGTTCTCTTAAGTTACATGTCACATCATGTAAAATGTATTAAAATATGTATTATTTATAATATAAAAAAAATATAGCAGATTGTTGGGTCTACAACTTATAAGTCTAAAGCTACAACAGTGATGTAAACAACATTTATTAGGTTATTTGAGACCGGATTTTTATTTAGAGAAGCATTTGGTATAAACCATATACTTTGTACTCTAAGCATTGTAAGCAAAGATTATTAGAAATTCTGAATTCTCAAATTTTTAGAATTCCAACTTTCTAATAATAAAATCTGACTTCCTTTAAATTTGCAAATTCCAACTTTTTACATTGCAGTCAATGTGAAAATTCCAAATATTGAAATTTTGGGGTTAAATTATCAAAATAATTGTTGAGGATGCCTGGGGGACCTGTGGGACAATGCCCCAAAAGAAATGTATGTAAAAAAATATTATCTTGTTAAACATTAGAGATAAAAAGGCAAACGCTGTTTTCTTATTTGCCACACACCAACTTTTTATTTAAACCAAGATTGCTGGGGGGGGGCCTAAGAGAACATACCTCAAGTAAAAATTATTCTTTAGGTATAAAAAGTTTAATATGGCAATCAAGTGGTTTATTAGCATCATAATATCCTTCATTAGCATCCCAATGCCTGCAGATACAACAGGTTTTAGGCTACGTGCACACGTGTAATTGTTCTCATCCGATAATCGGCTCAGGGCTGATGTCCAACACAAAACTGGCATGTGTACAGCGCTTGTTGTTCATCATACGAACGACCATCCTAGCGGATCAACGAACGATGGACAACGAAGTATCCTAATGTAAGTGAAGGGGGAGAGAACACAGCGGGGTACTGCTCCGTTATTCTCCCCCTTCCCTCTCCATAGAGCAGAATGGTGCTGTATGTACAGCACTTGTTCATGCATCGTGCAGTTGTTATCCGTTGGAAAGGTTCGTGAAAGATCCTTTCCAATGACAATAATTGCACGTGTGTACATAGCCTAACTCTTAAGTCAATCAGAAACATTTCTATACATTTGACACATTTTTAAATTTCACTGTAAGAAAAACTTTTGCATTATCATGGGCCGAGTGACAGCTGTAGTACAGAAGAATACAATGAAGCAATATTAACATTTATAACATGCTGTAGGGTGTTTAATTGTAAATCACAAAAAAAGTGTGGGACCCTACCCTTTAATAGGCTTGAGACCTTCATAAATATGAAATAAATCAGTGTGTCCCTTCTTCTATCCATACAAGGAATCTGGTTTAAAAAAAAATAAAAGTTTTAAAAAGTGTACAGCCCCTTTTCTTTTTGGCAAAATGCAGACCCTTCCCTGTCCCAAACAGTGGCAAGTCTCATCAATACGGTATACTCATACCCACAATGTAAATTCTGTGTTTTGTGTGTCTGTTTCTGGCAAAGATCATTTTTATTAGCATAATGTGATTAAATGTTCTGAATTTTTTTCTGGAACATTTTTATTTATTTTGTAGAATTGTAGTAATCTCCTGCTACTATTTGACTTTAAACATTTTATGTGCTGCCCTTGTGAAAAAAGGTTTTGATTTATTGACACTAGTTGTTAAATCATATGTGCAGTTGCCCAATGCCTGTCCCGTTTACTACACACTTTTTTCTCCTCAAAGATCTGATACTACTGTGACTTCCTCCTTTTTTATAAAAGGTCAAAGTCCTTTAAACATATTTTTTATTTGAAATACTTGACATAATTTGCATCTTCAGGACTCTGACAGCAACATACACAGGGGTTTGCAGAAAAAAAGAAATATATGTTATACCTAACAATTTACTGTTTGTGCATGTGTGTCATTGCCAACATATTATATGCAACGCTGGAAGATAACAGATTTGTTGAAAAACGTAATGAAGCCCTGTGCCAGCCATATAATCCTTCCATGCATTTCTTCTTTACAAATACATTAGCAGAGGGAAAGAAAATGTCATTGTGTTAGGCCTTTGCAACATGAAAAATGCTGTACTCCTTTCAGCTTGAATTCACAAAGCTGTGGAAGAACACAAGGAAAAGAAAAACAAAGCAAACATTTGAAGCTTTGCTTGCACTTTTAGCTGGAGAGATGATTACTAGTCTTAAAAGAGTTCCATTTCAGCTACAGTAGTCAGCCTTTCAGCTGAAAGATAGAGCAGAAATCAAACTCTGTAGCACATTTCTATTTTCTTTTCAGATCACGTAGGCCACATCTCCATGACTTTAGAAAATATAAACTTAAAGGAATATGCCATCCAAACATTTTACATTTCTGCTAACACGGGACACCACCTGCCTGGTGTCTGACTCCAACTTAAACTATAGAGTTAAAATTCTACACATGGCAGGACTTTATCAGGGTATTACTTTTACAGTGGCAACAGCTTGGTACAGATAGCCAACTTACTATACATACATAAGATTCAGAAGTTCATCAGAGACTGCTGCAAACATATTTGTGAACTAGGGAGATTTTGTGGAAGACAGGAGACTGGGGATATGTTAAATAAGATACTTAGAGACCTCTGCCATTAGTGGAGTTAAACAACAAAAGGAGTTAGGGATGTTTACTAAAATAGCCATACAATTTTCGTGAAATTGATTTTTTTTTAAATGCTTGTAGCACTAATTCCATGCAGGAATGGTAAAATAATCCCAGGTCTTCCTTCTCATGTGATATAAATTATCACAGAGACTTAAACCTTTATGTAGGAGTATTTTATTGTAACTAAAAAAAAGGAGATATAATGAGGGCAGATGGATACAAGCAGTTCAAATCCAATAGTATTATATCAATCTCGGCACAAACTGCTAACATCTGGTATCCTCGGCTGAACTCATCATCCATAGCAGACAGTGAGAGAAGCATCCCTCCCCAGGCGTGGGTCAGTCCCCAAACTAGACACAGATGGACCATGAAGTACCTTCGTATAGGTCATTTCTGTTGCCTTTTCCCAGTGAAGCTATGTCTCCAACCGCTGGCAACCATGCCTAATCTTCTAGTGGACCATTGTTAAGGCCCTAGAGCTTCAGGGCCAACTTGTCCAGTATCCTTTAGCTTCAAGTCTTTATATGATCCCCCAAAGCTCCTGTTCCCTAAACACTGAATTTTTGAAATGGCCACCTACAAAGTGCCAACAGTCACCACTGGTCAAACAGACAGATTTACCAAGGCACTCATCTTGATAAGTCTAGGTTACTTCCCTGCAACAGGTGGTGACCAACTATCACTCCCAAAGAGAATCAGAGACATGAACTTTGTGAAAATTTGCCAAGTTCTCAATGATTTTGCAAGTTAATTGCAAAGACCCTGAACAAATTAAAAAGTATAGTTTTTCTGTAAATCAAAGATAAAGTGTAGTTGAGGAAAGGCCACCTACTAAGTTTTCAGGTTAACTGCAAAACCCCACAACATAGTATTGTCACAAAATTTGCATAATCTTTTTCTTGATAAAGTGAAATGTTTTTTTTAGCACATTTACTAAAGTAAATAATAACTTACAGAGTAATAAACTACAAGGAAATTGCCTGAGTCCCTTTACTAAATCAACCCCAGGGCTTCCACATTTGTGCTTCCTAAAGCCCCCATTAAAATTAGCACCCTGTACTATTCAGCAGTTGTCATGTGCAAATATGATACAAACTTCCCCAGTCCTCCCTCCACAGCTCACAGCAAAGTAATAAAAAGTTTTTCCAGGCTTTACCTTCATAACTGAAAACATAATGCAGTATAACAGAAGCACTTCACTTTTTTATTTACTAATATATTTGCATGCAGATGGGTTTTATGTGCAGAAAATCACACAATTCAAACATCCAGACAAACATACTTCATAAATTACAGAATGAGAAAATAAATGGGGGCATATTTTCCGGCAAGTAAAATGTTCACAGCATATCTAAATTAGGAATTAACTTACTTATCACTAAAGCCGCATACACATTTCTAATTATAGTCGTTGGAAAGATCTTTCACAATCCTTTCCAATGACTATGCACTGCACGATGCATGAACGAGTTCTGTACATATAGCACTGTTCTGCTCTATGCAGAGGGGAGGGGGAGAGCGACGGAGTGGCACCCCGCTGCACGCTCTCTCCCTTTCCTTGCAACACCATCTTTCATTGTCTATGGATCCGCTAGGACAGTCGTTCGTTTGGACGATGAATGATGCGCGCTGTACACACTTCAGATTCTTGTCCGATATCAGCCGATATTAGATTATCGGGCGAGAACCATTGGAAGTGTGTACGTAGCTTAATAGTTTTTTTCCCAAGAGCTTTAGATTTGAGGCTACAAAAAGAAAGGACCAAGAAACTAAAGTATCATCCAGCAGCAATGTTAAAATGTGTACTCTACTGCAAGGGACGTATAAATGTGATTTAGGATAGTCTTTGGAACAATGTTTCTTGAAAAGTGTCAGCATATTACTGACACATTTTACTTGGAGTTTCTCTATATCTAAAACAGTGCATGAAATGATTCCATCGTTGCTTCATTTATTGTAGAGAAATATAAGGGGTGATAAAGGTTGTATTGTACATCACCTACCTTTTTACAGTCATTGCCATGAAGGTGTGATCAATTGTTAGCAATAAGTCTCCACAAAATAAAATCAATTTTGGCCAAGCTATACTTAAACGTGAGTGCAATAGAGAAAAGTAAATAATCAGGGCTGTGTACAGTATACGGCAGAGGTGCATGATTTAGAAATACAAATACACGATTTGGAAGGTAAGAAAGTTTGCAAATACTGTGTATTAGGCTATTTGATCTATGATTTCCATATCCATGATTATACTCTTAAGGTCACATGTCAGGTGGACTAGTGTAGGTTTCAAGATTTTATCACTGGCTGGCCCAGCAACCCCTCATGAGTCGGAACTATAGCTTGCAGCAGGGAAAAGAAACTCATACTACATATCCTGTTACTGGTAATTTTTGCACTGACCAAACAGAATGTATCTTACCCAAGTATAACATTAGCACGGCAAATTTGCATTGATTGCTGTACTTAGCATATAGAACTCTTTATTATAATTTTTTATAAGGTCATTTTATCTGAAATATTATTTACTGAGACACTCTGGAAATGCTAAATTTGATTTGGTATTTTATGAGATCCTAATAATAAAGACAATTTTATATTAGAAACAAGACAACGTACATTGTATGTTTGCATATATTAAATAAAATATTTCTGGTATAAAAAAAAAGGTGTAACAAAAATATTTAAGATTTGCATGTCCATCTACCCACATCAAGGCAAATAATTTACACATTAGAGAAATGTAACTCCTCTGATACAAGTAGGAGCTGGTAGGAGTGGACCTGCAAGAATTGCTTATTCTTATTCTTGATTCTATGAGGTTACCATAGCAGAATCTGAAATTATTTACAGTATCAGTAGTAACGCAAGGCTCAGTGACTACAGTGTGTGGCCGCTTTGGTGCCTCAAGGCTCTTTTTTTTCATATTTTTTTCTTATATTACATAAGAAATTTATGTAGCTGAATATCAGAGCATTGATAAGAGACTATTATGAACTGTCGATCTAAAACACAAGTCGAGTCATGACAGTTATCCACAAATGAGAACAAATTCAATCAAATAATAACCACGTCTAAAAAAGTAAACCAATAAAAAATATTTGTTAATTTCAAAAACTTTGCATACAGAGTTACACACAATGTTATCTGAAAACCAGATAATTTATTTGGTTATTACAGATAAGAGGTTTCCATAAAGATAAGACATATCCAATAAGTTTATAAAGATTAGGACTCACATAAAATACGGGACAGGATAAAAAGTAAAGGATAAGGGGAAGGGCATATTCTGTTCAATGGCCAGAGTATACCTGAGGACTATTGGGGTTAATTGGGCATAATTCTTATTCAATAATGTTGTCCTTCAGTATATGAGTTGGGAAACACATTCCACATTCAAGCATGGAAGTAACATAAAGGCCTCCGGATGGCTATGCAGGTTGTGAATGTTGTGGTTAACCATTAGTACAACAGAAATGTTAGGTGTAGTACCTGTAAACAATAGTAATATTATGGTATCTAATAAGAGACTTTAACTCTATACTGCTCTGACTATAAAATCTTGTCAGATCTGCACTTTATAATCAGACACACATTTGTTACTTGTTTTGTCTTTAATTTTGTCTTTTTTGCTTCACTTGATGGAAAAACTAACTTTCTATAATGAGGATAACAAAGTTCAATGTAATAGCATAGAAGTTTCCAGCAGAGTCAAAATCCATTCTGTTTATTAAGCAAAATGAAATGTAGGTCAGTCATACATTCAGCCAAACAAAGATGGATGCTGAAGCTTTTCATTTGCACAGCTTGGAGAACAGCATGCCACATAACATTCCCAGTGTGCAGATTTTTAAACTGATAATTAAATTCACCAGCATTTACATTTTGATCACTACTGCTATTACCTTCAGTTAATACAATTAGGTAACTGTTATCTGATCCAATGCAAATACAATTTGACATATGCTTTGTTCTACCTCCACCTTGGAGAATGCTAACAAAACATGAGTAATAACTTGTTTCACTATTAAAAAACCCGACTTTTATCATTCCTATGATATTAACAAAATCATGATATTGTGAAATTGGGTGAACCTTTATGTAACTGAGCCCAGTATTGATCTTAGATTCTCAAATCTTTTTCAAAAGGAATCTCACCAATACAATATGCACAAGCACATTCTAAAAGATAAATAATTAGTCTCACAGCAATCATATTCTAGGTGATTGAATGCTATAGACAGTTTTTCTAAGTGTAAACTAGTCACAAATGGTTTTCTGAATATATATTGTATGGGGCTCCAAATCAAATTATAGTGATCCTAACATTTTAGTAAATGACTGGATAGGTACATTACTAATACTAAAGAGTGTTTCCTTTAATTCTGTTCATTTAGCACCTTACATAAGTAAATTGTTAGTGATTAGTTTAACCTTCCTGGCTGTCTGAATATATAAGTATTTTTAAATGTCAAAGCGGTACATCAATATAATAATACATTTCCCCCCTGGTCCCACCTCCCAGCTGCACGTTCACACATCCCCTGGCCTCGCGTCACCATCGTTCACCAGGGGATGCAGATGCCAAGCTGGCATCACTGGAGGACGCCACGGGCACGTGAGGACCAGGTAAGCTTTACAATTCCACCAGAGTGTGGCTCAGGGTTACCGCTTTTGGTACTGAAAATTAACCCCAAGCCACACTCGGGATTACCATATTGGTTGCCGGCCTTCCCAGAAGTTGACCACCAATCAAATTCATTCCAAGGTCAGACCTTGCAATGCTCAGAGAAAAAACCCAAGAGATATATCTTAAATTGTACAGGATTTAAAATGTTAAGTATTACTGTTCATGACAGTACAACTAGAAAAAAGACAGATCAAGTATGATTTGTTTGGAAGGATTCTCAGGAAAATGCTTCTTCTCTCTAAAAAAAAAACATGGCAGCATGGCCTAGGTTTGCAAGCTGTATCTAAACAAATCACAAGACTTCTTTGGGGAGATGGGACCAACATGATGTTTTGTCCATGGTAAACGAGGCATTGTGCATTATAGTCAAACACAGTAAAACAAAACAAAAAGTTTATAAGTCATACAGAATATGAAGACTTATATGTAAGAACCTTGAAATTAAAAGACTGTATTTTTTTCACATGACTGTGTATACTTTGCAAGTGTTAAGTGCTGCTACACACTCCAAGTTTTAATAGATGATGATTATTATTGTGAAAATTTTTTTTCGGGGAGGAATTTCAATGTATGCATAAACTATCAAGATGAACATCTTTTACAATCCTATTTAACAGAAGTGAATCTCAACATAGTTCAAGAAACAGTTTTTTAATATTGTTGAGTAGTGTTGATGTTCGAATTAGGGTTGTCCCTATATTCGACCCGAATATGGCTGTTCAAATTCGGGTAGACCCGACCCGAAAAACACGGGATTCGACAGCAAAAATTCAGGAGGAAAAAAAAAAATTTTTTTTTTTCTAAATTATTTATTTCGTATGTGTTTTTTATTTTAAACTTGTTCTTTTTTTATTTTTTTACAGGTTATCCGACAATGACATTATGAATCATAATGTCATTGTGGGATTCCTGGACCGTGGGAACTGTGCGGTCACAGCTAATTGAAAGCAGGTGCCTAAACCGCAGGCAATACGAGGGCAATAGAGGTTGAATGGAGATACTATCTCCATGCATACCTCTACTGCTCTGTGATTGGCTGAGGAAAGGGAAACCCTGATGATGCTTGAGCTGTCATCAGGATTTCTCCTATTTCTCAGCCAATCACAGAGCACTAGGGATGAATGGGCACAAGTCTCCGCATTCATCTCTAGTGCTGAATGGCTGAGAAATATAACACCTCAGCCAGAGCAATAGTGGTGAATGGAGAGGCTTGTCCTCATTTAACCCCTAGTGCCCTGCAATCCCTCACTGTCAGGAGGATTTCCAGGTTCACTGCAACCCTGGAAATCATCCTGTCATTGGGATAACCTGTAAAAAAAAAAATAAAAAAAAAAAGTTAAATTACACAAACACATACATTAATAAGATAATTTTAAATTAAAGCCTTGTCCTATTTTTTACTTATATTTTAACCCTTTCAGGGAATGAGTGAGGGGATTGATGTACCCCAGTACTCATTCACCAGGGTGGGGCGGTGTAGATCTGGGCGTCGCCTTATTAAAGGGTGCTTCCAGATTCCAAAGTCCTGCTAAAAATGTTTATAAAAGCCCCCATTGTTTTCAATGAAAGCTTTCATAAAAGCTTAAAAACGCTTGAAAAAGCCTCTATTGAGTTCAATGGAAGCGTTTTCCAGCGTTTATCCAGCGTTTTAATTTTTTAAATGTTGCAAGCAACGTTTAAGAGAACGCTCAAAAACATGCCTGAAGGAAACATCCTGGTGTAGATTAGCCCATGGGAATGCAGTCCGTGTAGACTAAAGCTGCATACACACGTCCAATAATTATCATTAGAAACGACTGATGAACAACCGATTGGCCCAAAAAAAAAGGGACCAAGGACACCGACAAACGAGGATTGACGTTGGAAATGAACGGCCGCCACGGTGGATCTGATTGGCTGACGATCTTTCACTATCTATCATGTACGGTCGTTCAGTGATCGTGCATGTTTCTGCGGTACACTTTCTCCTTTACATGTCCCTCCCTGCATCGTTCAAACGATTGTATCTAGCGTGTGGACATTGTTGGTGGATTATATATGAACAATCATATTGTTACAGCATGTATTGTGCACTTCAAGTATAATCGTGCATAATCGTTGATCGGTCGTAATCGTTCATTTTCTAACAATAATTGTTGGAAGTGTGTACCTAGCTTTAGCCTAAAATACATTTGACAGGTGCACTTTAATATTCATGTGAAGTACAGGGATATGTAATAGTGTTATGTATCTTTTTATAATGTATCTTTTTATGTATGCTTTTACAATGTATCTCTTTACAATGTATCTTTTTATGTTTCCCTTTATAATGTATCTTTTTACATCTGTTTGGAGGCTGTAGAAGCTCTACACAGTGCTGAAAAAAACCCGAATTTTTCCTGCCATTGACTTTAATGGTGTTCGAATTCGATGTCGACCACCCAAATTTTTTTGCTATATTCGAGCGAATACCTGCCGAATCGAATAGTGAGCTATTCGACCAACACCATTGTTGAGTAATGTGCCATTCAGGCTTCTACATTCCCCCTGCTCCAGGTATAAAGTTGGTTTTTGTTACAATGAAAACCTGAAACAACTGACCCAGTTTGATACTCTGTACAGTAGGGCTTAGTAAACGACTTATGTCTTTCTGTAGGAAAACAATTCTGTGGAAATATGACCCTAATATTTAATATACTCTTTTCTGAGCTTAGTACAGTACTTTACCTTGTTAGTTTCCGGTGCTCTCACTGTACTTGATAGCTTGAAATGGATGAGAAAGAGAACAAAACTATACCAGTTGTCTTAGAAGCATTTAGCTGTGCAATATACTTGTTGCTGTGCAAGTCTTATTTATTTCTCTTTTAATAAGAAAACGTGGGCTTTGAAAAAAGGTCCTTGAGCAATACAGGATTATTATAATGATAAACTTATAAAAAAAAATTAGAAAAGATCTATAAAATTCAAACAACTACTTACAGGTAAACTTATTTTTCCTTAAAAAGATAATTTAGCATATGAAATAGTAATTTTGTAATTTAGTAGATTTAAACAATTACCCTTCTAATTTAAGCTGCAACAGCTGCAATTGTTCACAAAAATGGAAAAAAACAAATCAGCAGAATATGAAAACCCTGAGGTGTTCTGTACATTGTGGGTGTACAGAATGCCCCTAGAAATGTAATTTTCAGAGATTGCCCCCAAGTCGTTTCTATTAAATAGATGCAATTATAACAGCTTGCCTAATAGGAAAACTTTGCTCACATGGCTATAATAAAGACCCTCTCATTCAGTCTGAATCAGCCTGAACATGGGGTAATAAACAGCTAGTTATTTAGAAACAGCAAAATGTAGGAATCTGCAACTAATTTTATTAAAAACCTTTCAGTCTATTACCAAATGAGACACATACGCAAAAGTGTTCCTCTGGCTTTTATTTATTTTACAGCAGACATATTTTAGATAATTGTTATTACATGAGTGTTGATGTGTTTTTTTTCTGCTATGTCCACACTATTCTGCTTTACATCCAACATGATGGTCTCTGTTTTTAAGTTTTGATACGTTTTCTACTTTGTTTAAATCCAAATAAAAATATTGAAATACAAAAACCTTTTCGATGTTCTGAGATCACTCAAAAGGCAAGTTTATCTAAAAAAAAAGAAGTGTTTCACTTAAAAGAAAAAAAACCCATTTAAAGCCAAAGCTGCACCTCTTTTATTTAGAACAACTGAATGCGTATAAATCTTCCATTCATTATCATTATATTTTAGAAGGGTTCCTTTGGAGTAGAATCAAAGTATTAAGGTGGGATTGTGAGCATGGCACCCAGGTGACTGTCTGGGAAGACAACAATGGCATCAATGACTGCCTCTATATTTATATTTAAAGTGAAAAAAAAACAAAACGAACCAAAAACAATAAAATTCAATCACACAGATCAGTCTGTCTGTCAGAAGGTTTCTTCCATCGAGTCCCACGTGGTTCCGGTATCCATCTTCAGCCCGATGCAGAAGGAGCACCAGGCGCCACCATCTTCTCTTCTTCCGTCTTCTTCTTCCTACGTCACACAATCTCTCACTGTGCAGGTGTGAGATCGTGTGACGTAGATTGGGAAAAAAAAACTTGCTGATCTCACTGGGCATGAAAGGGTTTTTAAATGAAAGGGCTTCGAGATGCTCTGAATGTGCAGAAGGAGCAGCCAATAGCCTTCTGGGATGCGTGACCTAGGTATCACAGGAGGCTCTGCGCTCCCATTCTCCCGTGATCGAGAATTAAGGGGACGGTGCTGCACCCTTTTTTTTTTGCACTTAAAAAACCACAAACAACATTTTTACTTTAAATAAAAGGGTTGTTCACCCGTTTATGTAAAGTGAAAATTCTGAGTTTAGGTACGTTTTAACCATATGGAAACAGACCATTAGATCATTACTCTATTCACTCAATCTTGTAGTGCCACATGGGCCTCATAAGGGTATAGTTAATAAACATGCTTGCATTTTGCCATAGTTAATTGCCTCATCTTATCTCCTTTACTTTGTACATTAAAAATGTTTACTACAGAATCAATACATGATACAACTCAATATGACATTTGGATAGCTTACATGTCTCTGATAACCAACTTCTAATTTTTCCTGCATCATTCATATTGCCTAACGTAATTAGTGCTTTCCTTAAATAATTACTTTGCTGCTTTCCAAGCTATTTGGCAAAAAAGGGATTGCAAAAAAATAAATAAAAATGATAGTTTGCGGATAAATACTTAACGATTTGCAGTAGTTGATTAAATGTTACTGCTTTAATTGCACTACTGCATAGTATTAAGTACTGCTTGTTATGTTTTAAGGCCATTAAAGACTCCTCCAAAGTCAGCACAGCCACCATGCCAATCTGTAATAAAAGTGATATGAGCACTTACTCCAGATAATAAACATATACACAACTGCATCAAGAGAAAGTTCAGGATTTAAGGTCCTTCTAAACTTAGTATATGAATGGATATTCTGTGCAGATGAATATGTTGGATTTTGCTGTTGTATAATTAGTTACTTAACTATTCAAGCAATTACTCAGATTAAACAGCAACATCTAGCAATGCCATCATATGATGTATCAGGGGACTGGGCTTCATTAACAGAAAGAACCTGAAATGCATGCTGGAAACTTTTATGCCTGTGCAGCATCATGTAAATGGCACACCGCTCTCTTTTATATTTTTACTCAAAAATGAACTTAGATGTATGCTAAAGACTCTGTATGTGGCTTAAATGAATATTATGAACTGTTCTGAATTTTGAGTCAAGCTAACTTGTTCCTCACAAGTGAATTCAAGCTGAAATTTAAAAAAAACAAAGGGATTAACAAAAAATATTTTTCCACATAGTGAAGTTACAAAATAAAAAAGTCTGGATAAAAATTGCTGTAGTTTTACTGCAAATTTTAATTGAGGGCGCATTCACACCAGGAATGATAGGCTGTATGCCCAACCTAAAACCAAGTCAATTTGCTACTGTATATGGCTTCTGTTCACAAAAACCCACTGCATTACTGTGCACTGAAAAAAATGTGACTGGTGGCATTTTTTGCACTGTGCAACAGGTTCAGACAAATCATTGTGATGCACAATTTTAATATTTTTGTTAACAAACTTAGGGATATACATAGATATACTTTGTCTAATTTTCTGTAAAATTTCATGATGATAATTCCAAAACTTTTAGTATACATACCTGTGCCAAGACCACAGACAATAAAGTTTCCTCATATTGGTATCAAGCAATACAAGGGCCTGAAAGTAAGTCATCACTGACCTCTGTAGCTGAAAGTACTGTGAATCAATTCATCAAAGGTAAAACAGAGACTGTAAAGCCATGTTAAAGCCAGGACTAGTTCATATGGACAGTTGTAAATGGGAAAAAAAAGCATTAAAGTGAGTCCCATTATTTTTTCAATAAAATGGGATTCCTTCTTTTTATATTATTTCTCTCTTTTTTGAGTAAGTATTGCTCTCATTTTGCCTCTCTTTAATTAAATCAAAAGATTAAGTAGTAATGATGTAGGTAAAGTGACAGGGTCACTTTAAGTTGATGATCTGCTCTAGGCAGATGTTAGTGGGTTACAGTAATATTAAAAACAAAAAAAGAAGCTTATCAATGTTTAGGTTTAGCTCCATTAAAAAAACTACAAGTACAGCAGCTGGAATAATAAGGTGTAGCACCCCATTAATATGCTTGTTGTGTTGGTGCACTTGAGTGCCTTTTGCTTTATTTAGCCTATTTAAAAGAGCATCACCCCCATAAATTAAAACTGGACAGATGTCATAATACTTTGCCAAGAAAACCAGCTTTGATTAGGAAAAATAAGCCAGAGCAGCCATTCATTAGCCTGTTCAGTGTGATTCATCACCTGGTTTGAGATGCAGCGAAGCATCTTGCTAGTGATTTTATGGATCGTTTTAATGATTTTACATGGCAACCCATACTCTGTAACACAATGCAATAGTTATGTTCTTTCCAATTGTTTCTTAGCTGAAACAAAAGAAGAAAAGATAAAATAGCTGCACATCAGTTTGAGACAGTAGTAGCAAACCACACCAACGATTACATTGTTGAAATGTAGAGTTCTATATATTTTATGTCTTTGTTTTTTTCCAATTCAGAAAACAAATATATATTTTAAAAAAACATCCTAATCCAATTTTCAGGTTCTTATTGGACATAATAATAAAAATATATTACTCAGAATGAAGAATGTAGCTTACAGCTGCCAGAAAGAATTTTCAATGAATCTGCATTTAAGACACAAGAAAATCTGATAATATTAAAAGGCTGAAAATAAATACAAATGCTGTACATTTTGTGGTTTTCTGTTTGTAATTAAAAACTTACAGTTCAGATCATGCTTGAATGTTACTAGGTCTGCAGTGATCAAATACAGAGGGTGGTGATGAAACCATAAAATCTACTGAGGTCAGATCAATAAACACAGGATATTTATTCATGGGATCATGACATTATTGTAAAATTGAAGGTGTCAGGGATGTTGCAGCCATCCTCAAAAGGGCCCTGTCTTCTAAACAGACATTGTCACCTGGTTCTAAAGCTCACACTTTCTCTCTAAAGAGAGGGGAAAGCCCATTTAACTGAATTCCAGTCATGTATAAAAGATACAAAGTGCAGCTCCATGTTCAAAAAATGTCTTTAAAGGCCGCATTTGCATAGCAAAGCTCAAAAAGGGGAGAGAGTAGCAGCACAAGGAGCCAATTAGATGTTGCAGTGCAAGGTGCGATACCAGGGTGACAGAGATACCAGCTCATCAGTGTGCTGCTTCTGGTTTCACTGTTCAGAAGAACTCTAAATAAATGTCAAAGTACAAATACACATTTAAATTGGTTCCCCTACTCTTGGTACTCTGCGTAAATATAACTATAAATATAAATCCTTCCAGCAGGTAAAACCATTCTCATGCATGTATTTCTTTCATGTACGTAGCTGTTTATCTGGAGTTTTAGTTTTATTATGTTTTGAATAGTATTTCTCCTTTTGTTTGGTTTTACTAATAATTCCAAGAGAAGCTCTCAGGATACAGATATGAGAACTGCCCTGGCTGACTGGTAAATTAAAGTAAAGTACAATAAACCAATGCCTTTGTCTTACTGACAGCTATTTGGTCTGTTAAATCTACCATTGAAAGTGTATAACTTTCTGAGAAGTGCAAAAAATACCTGTTGACCATATAATAAAACCAGAGTTGTCCTCTGCTTACTTCCTCTGTACCTCATTACCTAATTTGAGTGTCTATGTTCTATGTCATAAAGCTGAAAAACGAAGGATTTGAGAAGTTTAGCTATAGATAACTACACAGGGCTGACACTGCACAGTTCATCAAATGCTTTTTGTTGAAAGCTAATATGCAGCTAGTCCTAGATAGTCCAACTTTTAACTGAATTGCCAGTTCAGTAACTATGAACAAGTATAGAAATCAATGGTTGTAACTTGGTTTGTTGCATACACTTTATGCATTAAGGACTTAGTATTAAAGTGCTAGAAGTATATTTATTGCACCTTGGGCTACTTCTATCCTAGACACAGCCACACAAAAGGTGAGGTGGGAGAAACATTTTATCTGCCAAGGGATAGTAGAAGACTGAATTGAGCAAACTATCTCCCTGTTTTGTTAGCAGACTGGTTCTAAGTGTATGGCACAGGGCAGCAAACAATTCAGTCCTTGACAACCCCCCTTCCCGGTCTGTGATCTTTCTAGTCTATGCAGCTATCTGACCCTGATCACAGGTAAAATGCTTTTTCCTGACATGTTTTCTTTAAATGTATTCATCCAAAACATAAAGATGTTGAGTGGTATTTTCATTTTGTTCTCTTCAGTAAAACACACAGACTATACAGTCACCCATGAGACATCTCATTAGCAAAAGCCAGAATAAAATTGTAAATGTGTTATCTTCCATGAATTCCTAGCCAATTCTATTGCAGAAAAAGGCACTTATCCAACACAAAGCTTGGCATGCTGCAAGCAGGAGTATGTTTTAATGAAAAGGTGATTATAATAGAAGCTACAAATAACAGATTTCATATTAGAAAACATTTTATTTAACACAGTTGCATAGAGTTAAACTAACCATTCAGCAGCATGAACGCAATAAAGAAAACTGTTTATGGACCAAATGTACTGATCATTGTGTCATCTTTGAGTTTTAAGATGGTTAAAAATGAAAATGAACAATTTCCCAAGGATAAGCCCTAGCACCCAGGAGTTCAGTACTTTAGATTCTATCTTTTCATCTCAAAATCCCTTTGAGATGCAAAGTTAAGAGCCTGCCATAGTTCAAACTGGCAGAAGAATATTGATGGGAAGGGAAGGTAACTTTGTAATGCAATTAGACTGACAGAGTGAACTGATTCAAGTTTTTGAATTTACTTGATTAATCAAGAGATAAAAAAAGCAAGCTGTATACATAAAACTTACATTATCAACATGTCTTAAGACATCTCGCTACCCCTAGAGAATAGACTTTACTATCATAAAATTCCAGATGGTTTTTAATACTGCAGTATGCAATTGCTTTTGCAGATGACTAAAGAGTAAACTTAATATACAAGGTGACCCTTATTATTGCAGGTGAAAGTTTTTTGCTTTTTACTAAACTCGTTTATTGTCTCTTATTACATATTGCATACTGCTAAGTAAATATCTGCATTTTGGACTTGGGGCCACATCCTGATCTAAAAAATGTTTTTTCTTCTATTTGAAGACCACTTTTTATCACATGATAAAAGGATATCCCTGTTGAGCACAGAAAAACACATATGTATGTCTAAGGACATGAGTGCTTTTCTATATTTCCCCCTAGAAAAGTTTAAACACTTCCCAGATCAATTGCCTTAGTGAGTACCTTAAGTATTACTTAGAATTAGCACTGCTGGCAGCTGCCAAAACTTCCAGTAGCAGAAATAAATCAACATACCTACCAATTGTCCCATATTTAGAGAGGCTGCCCCTCTTTTAGAAGCAAGTCCCTCCTACCTTCTGTTTTTTTTTTTCTTTTTTTATGGATAAATACACAAAAAATATATTTAACAAATGCTAAATGTTTCGTCCAGCCTCTACATTATTTAATTTATTATTTTTAAAAGCAAATATAAAGAAAATAGTAATGTGAAAAAACACTTGTGAGTCTAACCAATCATTTTAATGTTTTTATTTTTATGGTTTGCAAAATGGGGGCAGTAGTGTGTTATTTGTGTACCTTGAGCTATAAAGTACCCCAAGTTTTCATAGGTATGCAGTATAAGCTATGACATCATAACCAAAACAATGTTTTTACTTTTTTTGATAAATGGAACAGTCTACAAGATACCTAAACGTTTTCTGTAGGCTTTAGGATAAAAAAATAGCTCCTGTAGCTTTCTCTGAAGGTGACTGGGGATAGCAGTGGGAGTATACAGATGTATCCAATTTTTGTAATGTCAATCAGTTTACACAGGAAGTGAAAGTGGAATGTTTAAAAACAGTGACCACTTTTTTTATGTTGTTCAGCTGATCCTAACATAGTAAAAAAAAGGTACCTATATCCTACAAATGGTTATTGAAGCTTTTATATTACGTACTGTCCCTTTTTACAAATTTAAACAGCCCACACATATCTGAAGTTTTTAAGTTTGACATACATAAAAGACTAGATGAATGAAAAAAATGAAAAAGGTTCCACAAAAGCATAATGCAAGCAAGGAAAATGCAAGCAAAGGCTTTGATTTATTAAAAATCTCCAAGGCTAGAGAGGATACACTTTCATAAGTGAAGCTGGGTGATTCAGCAAACCTGGAATGGATTTCTTCAAAGACATTTGCTATTTGCTAGCAAATGTTTTGAATCCTGGACCAGATCCATTCCAGGTTTGCTGGATCACCCAGTTTCACTGATGAATGTGTATCCTCTGCTGACCTTTTAGAGCTTTAATAAATCAGGGCCAAAAAAGGATACAAGAAACAAACACACATATGGGCTGCCACCCTTCACAAGTTAGGGGTTATATAGTGCATGGGGTGGGAGTTAGTGGACATTTCATAAAACTACAATATGAGATAGCACTAATAAAATGCATATCAATTTGAAAAACAAAAAAAACATCCCCAGGGCCACTTTATTACATGGAAACAATGCCAAGCTCCATCTTTTTTTTTTTTCATTAACATGACAGCCCTCACTGACATGTAAGGTCTCTGCACCCTGCTTTCTCCCCTCTTTCCGTACACATATTCTTCTTCACATAAACATGTCTTTTAACCTGTGTAAAGCTCTTTAGGTTAATATCTCACTAGAGGTAATATCTTCATGTGGTCTGGATGTTATCATGTTTGTGTGGGTTTACACTTAATGTTGGAGTTTTTCCATTATGAATAGCTGATATCTGAAGTCTTTAGTCTGTGATTCCAGGCATATTACTGTTTCAGACGTTCCATTGTGGTAAAAATAAAATTGTGTTGCATTTTCTGTGTACCTTTCTAAATTAATTTGCTCTCTGAAATGTAAAAATATAGGTTTGAGGTAACAGTCATCTTAGGCCCAGGCATATATGGTTCTGTTGGATTGCTACATTTTAAAGTTAAGAGGGAAAATGTTGTTACTGTCAATTCTTCTGATTTGAACAAGTGCTTTGGATTGCATTGGTATTTACTGAAGGATTTATAGACATCTTTTGTCATCCCTTCTATTCATTGGAAGCATTGTGCATTCTAAATTTGAACATGTTTAGAGGAGATGCAATTTTTAGTGAATCTGATAAATCTGATAGATTTCTGAGCCTCAAAGACTTGCAAGAGACACATTTGTATGTGGTTAAATGATAGCAGCATGACTGACACTGCAAACTGCTTTCCATACTCGGGCACAATAATTAGATGGTTAAAGAAATAATTTATGGGGCATCCTCTCAAAAAAGGAACTAATTGGCGTACCTAAATTTAAACCTTTTGGTCGTAAGCTAAGTCTTGTGCCATGTTTTCTTTTTCATACCAGATGTGCTTCTTCCTGAGCTGTGCAGCCAAATACCATTTATCATCATCAGACTTGTTTAGAAAATACAGCCTGTTTCACCATCAAAATTACATCTTAGGAAATAACTAATAAATGAAAATTAACATACTGAGGTAGTGCATATGGAGGTCTAATAAACTTGGCACAAAATTCAAAACCAGATTTTGGAATGTACCCTTAAGACAAATTCTTTAATTACACTGGACATAGTTCAATTAATTGCTGGATGGCTGAAAATTAAATGACAGTTCCAAATGTGGCAGTCAGCATCCTTGAGTTACAAGAAGTCAATGAGGCATGGGACATTTGTTTTTGTATAATTTGTATACAAAAAATAAATGTAGGCACTGGCTTATAATCTTTAACAAGCAGGCAGCATAGGTGGTGATCTAAACAAGAGGAAAGGCCCACGACTTGGACATTTTGCAAATATTATCAGTGAACAGTTGTATTGGCTATCATTCACATGTGTTATACAGCTGCTACTGCAAAAATAATAAATAATACAGTTCAAAGACCTGCAATGTCAATGGCAGTAACCATCTTATATGTAATTAAAAATAAACACTATATGGTAATGTAAAGTAGGTTTTGTGGATACCAGTGTCCAAGGTACAATATCCAGTCGTGGTTGATAGGAATATTTGTTGAACTGAATTAAAAAGTAATTGGCTGCTGATAGTCTCTTCCTTATTCATGCCCATCAGCAAATTAGGCTGACAATACATAGGAAGGGTAGGTTGTGCATTTGCAAAACATTCAACCATCTGTGACGGAACACTACTGGAGGGGGTAACCAAAGACTTCAAGTAAAACAAGCAGGCTTTAGTGCACCAGAATAATATTCATCATGTACAGAAAAAAATAGGTTATATCAGCTTGGCTGAAAAATTGTCACTTATTTTGCAAAATATATTACCATAGCTAAGTCAAAATCACCTTACTATGCAAGCATATTCATTAAACTAAGCAGAAGAGCATACATATTTTTTACAAGCATACATACAGACAGGTAGTTGACACAAAATCCTCAGAGATTCCTAAATTCTTTAACCTACTCATTGCAGAATCAATCCACAAATTTAATTGAAAAATTGCTCAGCGGTTCAACCAAAGCTTACTTTCAAATAATGGCATTCCTTCTCCACATGCCAGAGTGCTTCCCCTTGTCTTTATTACTCAGCCTTTATATTATGCTTGGTATGTTATCCTAGTGACTGCATACCACAGTTCATATGCAATATTAACAGAGTCTTTTTCAACATTTAAGGTTATAATAACTAATGAAAAGAAATAATAACTAATGAAAACTTGCAAAACTATTTTGTTATTAACAGATGGCTTGGGTAACCCTGTATAGAAAATCAAAAAGTGAATTATTTAACACATTGGAACAGCTGACCTCTCAAGAGTGGCAAAAGCTACACGTTGCTTCTAGGACTCTTGCTAAAAACCACTGCAAAACAAATGCAACCAAAATACAAACACATCTCCTATATAATTTACTTGGAGTGGTTGGGGGCAAGGTTGGGTGTGCAGCAAAATTCTGCAGCTTACCACAATACATGCTGCAAAAAAGAAACACACAAATTTGCTTACTTATTCATAAAATCTATAACCAAATACCCAACTATCTTTTAGTGAAATGCACATTTTGTTCTCTTTTTTACTATGATGTACCCGCCACCTAACACACAGGGACCTACTTTAGGATGGACCTCCAATTTTTTAACTAAGGCAAAACACTGGATATGATCCTTCTAGAGAATAATGCATATACTGGTCATCCACAAGTCAACCTTACCCCTTTATACATTCATACAAAGCTCAACTTGCATATTGCATTTAAAGTGCTAGTCCGCGGATTGATTTAAACCACTATCAAAAAAAAAAGTTTCCTTCTTTTGTAATATATAGAATTGCCCTAAACTGGTAAAAAAGGAATAACACGTTGCAACATCATTGACTTGTTTTTGATGTCAGTGACAATATTTAGAGCACATCATATGATCATCCAATAAATTATAAACAGTGACATCTCTTTATTAGTGAATTCCTGACCTCATATATGAATCTGGTAATCCACTACTACACAAAGCAAACAAGTAAATTGTACAATAACATTGACATTTATCTAGTTATGTAGCACCAGCATATTCTGCTTTGCTTTACTGAGAAAATATTGAATTGTACCTTTGGCAATATAGTGTTCCTACCAGATGGGTACAAAATACATATACTTGAAAGAATCAGGCAGTTGATCCCAGATTTAGTTGTTCTGCATTTTATTATCTTGTCCATACTTATTTCCTTGAGATTAATTTTACAGCAATTATCTTTTATAACTGTACATACTTTGAAAAGCTTTTAAGATCTCCAATCACTAAAACCAAAAAGAACTAATGAAATTCAGAGTAAAAAATGTTTTTCTTAGAACAACTGCTTTTTCAAAGCAAATTGTCTGTAATAACAAGAGTAAATTTCAAGTTTGATCAGGCATTAGTATATGTTGTCTTAATATATTGTATTATTGATTTATTTCTAAAAATCATTTTATCTTTTATTTGTAAAAAGAGACAGTGAAGATAAGGGATTGAGCAAATGTTGTGTGTTCATGTTCAAAGATCATAGCACAGAAGAACTTTAGGTTTTATATAAAATACTTAACGTATAAAGTGAAAGGAAATGTAGGTCCTACCAGCAGAAAGCTTCATACATTATTACAATATAAACAAGGTATGATGAATGTGATTGTTTGATAGTGACATACATTTTCCCAAAATATCTTATTGATTTATAAACAGAGATGATCAATGAGATGCAGAAAGCTAAACTTTTTTTGCAAATCACATCCAATTGCACATACTTAAAAATGAATCAAAGTCTGCACTGGTAGAATTGAATTTGCATGTTATTTCCATTTTTCTGCATCTACTTGACCATCACTAATTATAAACTATTCAAATGACTGTAATGTTGTTATTACCACCTGGGAAGTATGGTGGCTTGTAGAGTCTGAGATGTAGCTATCTAGGTTATTTGCAGTTTTCCCTGAGTACTGCACAGTCTGACTTCGTGGTAAATTTGCATTCACTCCTTGGAAGTTCGGCAACTGTCTTGAATGTTTCACACATTTTTCTCGAGAAGAATGAGAGACTTCAAATTGTTTGGAAATTGCCTTATAATCCCTTCCCTGAATATTATGCAGCAACACATTGCTTTTCTAAAATCATTGCTGAGGTCTCTCCTCCTTAGCATTGTGTTAGCACACACCTGAACACTGTGTATTTTACATAAGTTTCACATTTTCAGCATCCTATTGAACTATCACTACTTCACAATTATTGTAATCACTGCAATATGGTTGTTATGGTTGTCCCCAGCAGGGCAGTAGCAATGCTGTGCTGAGCCTTCAATTCATGTCTAAACCCAAGAAAAATGTATATATTGAAGCTTACAGAGGGTACTAGTTGTACAAATCAGAAGAGCCGGCTGGTTATGACACTGCTCTTTTACATATACAGTATAGCTATTGAGCATTGTCATTCTAGGACAAGAAGTAAGCTATGGCCAGAACTACCAGATGAAAATAAAGGAAAAAACACAAAACGATCAATTGTTACATGTAAGAACTGAGCTATAATGTGTAAAATGTTGTGTTTAGATATACCTAAAATAAAGACTTACTATTCGCCTTGAGCTAGCAATTTATGGAATAAAACAAGTCATTGGAGTTACTTTACTAAGGGAAATTAAGCTGTTACCTCAGCAAGGTAAATTATTACCGTGCAAGGGATAATTCATTTAGCTTAATGAAAGTAACGAGCATTTGCTTGGAAAATACCCTAACAAGTGCAAGGGGGAAAAAGGGGTTTTGCATGTACAGGATTAGGTAGCTAAAGTCATTAGAGGTTTCACCTTACCTAAGCTAAGCAAATCATCAAAGTGGTAGTTCACTTTACTAAGTGAATAGTCTAAACGCCTTTAGCAAACCAACCCTTTGAATTCTGAACAACATCATAGCTCATGAACAAACCATGACAATGCTTCCTTTGGTGTAATATGTAAGAAGATGTGTTCTTAAGTAGTGTTGATGTTCGAATTCGGGAATTGTCCCTATATTCGACCCGAATATGGCTGTTTGAATTCGGGTAGACCCAACCCGAAAAACATGGGATTCGACAGCAAAAATTCGGAAAAAAAAATTTTTTTTTTTCTTTATTTATTTCGTATGTGTTTTTTATTTTAAACTTGTTCTTTTTTTTATTTTTTACAGGTTATCCAACAATGACATTATGAATCAAAATGTCATTGTGGGATTCCTGGACCGTGGGAACTTTGCAGTCACAGCTAATTGAAAGCATGTATTCTGTATGTGTAATACATGTCACAGCTCCTCTAGCGCTGAAGGAGCGATCAAGGGAGCAGAGCTGTCAGCATAGTAAAGTTCTGCTGATTGCTCTGCTCCCTGATTGGCTGAGGAAAGGAAAATCCTGATAATGCTTGAGCTGTCATCAGGATTTCCTATTTCTCAGCCAATCACAGAGCACTAGGGACGAATGGGCACAAGTCTCCCCATTCATCTCTAGTGCTGAATGGCTGAGAAATATAAAACCTCAGCCAGAGCACTAGGGGTGAATGGAGAAGCTTGTCCTCATTTAACCCCTAGTGCCCTGCAATCCCTCACTGTCAGGAGGATTTCCAGGGCTCTGTTCATTGCAACCCTGGAAATCCTCCTGTCATTGGGATAACCTGTAAAAAAAAAAAGTTAAATTACACAAACACACACAATAATAAAATAATTTTGAATTAAAGCCTTGTCCTATTTTTTACTTATATTTTAAGCCTTTCAGGGAATGAGTAAGGGGATTTATCTACCCCCTGTACTCATTACCCAGGGTGGGGTGGTGGAGATCTGGAGTATCGTGTGTACAGTATCGTGTCGTTCAGTGATTGTGCATGTTTCTGCGGTACACTTTCTCCTATACATGTCCCTCCCTGCATCGTTCAAACGATTGTATCTAGTGTGTGGACGCTGATGGT
Source organism: Pyxicephalus adspersus (assembly GCF_032062135.1). NCBI lineage: Eukaryota > Metazoa > Chordata > Amphibia > Anura > Pyxicephalidae > Pyxicephalus > Pyxicephalus adspersus. Next base: position 73,552,947 of record NC_092858.1, on the reverse strand, counting down.
GGATTATATATGAACGATCATATTGTTACAGCATGTACAGAATTTTGCACAATATGATTGTTCAAGTATAATCGTGCATATTCGTTGATCGGTCGTAATCGTTCGTTTTCTAACAATAATTATTGGAAGTGTGTACCTAGCTTTAGCCTAAAATTGATTTGACAGGTGCTCTTTAATCTTCATGTGAAGTCCAGGGGTATGTAATAGTGTTATGTATCTTTTTATAATGTATCTTTTTATGTATCCTTTTACAATGTATCTCTTTACATGTATCTTTTTATGTATCCTTTTACAAAGTATCTCTTTACAATGTATTTTTATGTATCCTTTTATAATGTATCTTTTTACACCTGTTTGGAGGCTGTAGAAGCTCTACACAGTGCTGAAAAAAACCTCCTATTGACTTTAATGGTGTTCGAATTCGATGTTCAACGACCCGAATAGTTATGCATTATTCGGCTGAATATCGGTCGAATCGAATAGTGACCTATTCGACCAACACTATTCATAAGTACAGGCTTGTGAATTCAGTAGAAAAAAGAGTGGATTGTTGAACCACACCAGAGGTTGTCAATGTAGCTGACATCCTTGAGAAAGCTTATCTTCTTATTGCTAATCAGAGTGTAACTCAGGAATCATTGTAAGGTAGTTATAAAAATACAATAGGGCTGTGTTACATAAGTCATTTTTTATTTTCCTTGCTTTACAAATCTGAAGTCCAACATGGATACTAACAAAATTTCTCTATAAAACAAAGAGAAAAAAAAAGCATTTGGACTTTTCAGGCTATGTATACAACTGTATTTTAAATACCACTTTTTATTTCAATATTTAAAAACTTTAATTGTAAACAAACAAAATACACTCAATAAATACATTTCAGTTTTTAAAAAATTACTGGTGAATCCATTAACAGCACATTCCCACTATATTCACTAATACTCAACGCATTTCACAGATGATTCTCTGCTACTTCAGGAGCAGTATTAAGGTATTTATTTATCTGTAGCATTAACAACTGTATCAATATTTGTATCTATAACATTATTAGCATAATTAAAAATCACAATGTTTGCTCTTACAACTATCACTCCTTTTATTCTCTTTGGTGGACTGCAGTTAAGGACAACAGGCACGATTTCTCAATATATCAGTGTGGAGTATTAGGTATCAACTTAGCCTTATGAATAGTGTTGGTCGAATAGCTCAGTGTTCGATTTGGCGGCTAATCTTTCGAATAGCCCAATATTTTTTGGGTGATCGAATGCCGATTTCGAACACTATTAAAGTCCATGGGGGGGAAAATTTGGGTTATTTTCATGACTGTGTAGAACTGCAAGAGCAATCAGGGGATTGCTCTTGCAGCCCTAGCATAACTGTAGTATGTGTTCTTGGATAGAGACCTTATTTAACCTTTAGTGCCTGGGGATCCCACACTGACAGGAGGATTGCCACAGCTGTGCTCAGAATGAATGCAGCAGTGGGAACCATCCTGTCATTGTGGGATAACCTGTAAAAATAAAAATTAGTTACACAAATCACTAAATTACATTAAAGCCTCTTTTTTTTTTTACACATATTTTTACACACGAATTGGCAAAGTCAAATCCCGTGTTTTTCGGGTCGGGTCTATCCAAATTCGAACAGCCATATTCGGGTCGAATATAAGGACAACCTGAATTTGAACACCAACAGTACTTACCCATGTCAAACAAGTCTGATAAGTATTTTTCCTGAACAGATCATACTGGCATACCCTTTATTAGGGTTTATTTTAGTGTTCTGATGTCCTAAGCTACTCTGGCTTCCCTTTTTGTTAACTGTAATGCCCTAATCCTTACCATCTTCCATGCTTCTTATTTTAACCAAGGTTGTCTCCCCCCAAAAAAATGTTTTAAGGGATTTTGTATCTTAAACATGAACGACTTTGTGACACTTAGATATATGCCTGCATGTTCACAATGTGCCATTTTATCTTCTGATTGCTAAACTAATATCTCTTCACATAATAAAAAGCCTGTTAGGAGAAATAAGACTATAGTTTACATCTTGTTACACCTTTCTCATTTCTCTTACTGCTATTTGGTTCTCTAGAGTGGCTGCATAAGGGTGTTTAAGTCTAGTTCTTGATGTGGTATTATTCTGGTGTAAAATAGTTTGGGGAGGAAAGTCAGTGTGGCCTAAGGGCTCGGAAATAGGAGTTAAAGTTCCTTTTGTCTATGGTAGCAAGGTATATGTCATTAGAACAGGAACATAGCGCATTTTGTGCAAAAGCAAAGTTTAAGTTTTATAACCAAATAAAAAGATTCATAGAAATAAGTTAGAGAATTTGTCTCAAAGAATTATACCTATTTATAAGACTTAAAAGGTTCTCTAAGCTGCATTGTACTTCTGGAGAAGAGATCAGTTTTAGTGTCGTGGAATTCGTTTTTTGACGTATGAGTCAGCGAGTGGACTTTGCACCTGAGAATTTTCACATAGGTATTAAACTTTGTGATTCTCTTTAAAGATACAGATTATGCTCCAGCCTTACCAGGATGTCTGCAGTCTTGACACATTGACAGTATTAAGTTGCAAAAGGTTATCACATCTGAAAGAGAGACATTTGATCATTTTACAATTAAGCTTAGACACGCTCATACATGTACACCTGACACCTGCTTTTCTGACCATAATAATGCCTCTTTTGTGCCATATATTATGTATGATTATTATTATATATTATGTATTATACTGATCTATGCCAAACCAATCCCTTTCAAATGTCCTTTATGTTATTTACTCTGCTTAACCCAATTTCAAGGAATATATTTGAAAGCCTGATTTAGAATCTTTTTTGAATGCATTCAACATTCTGAGTTCTCTGCCCACACTGATTTGTAATACACACATTTGTTGTATCACCAATTAGAATTCATCAGTTAAAAATCAAAATAAAGATCCATTTGAAGAATCTAATTGTATTTAAATATTAGCAGTAGTTATCTCTAACTTTTTTGGCAGAAAATCGCTTATTCAATGAGTGTTTAAAGACTTTCTACTAAATTGGATCAGCACCCTGGAAATTTCCACCTGGAGAGCAGTATATATGTCTTCTTGTTTATATTATATTTTATATAATATACAGAAATTCTAAAATACTAACATTCTCTCTAACATGACTATAATAAAGCAGCCACAATACACTGTGTAATCTGATCCTTTAAAATAAATGAAGCAATAATATACTGTGTTGCTTTACTCACAAATAAATATAAAAATCATCCATATAAATCCCAATATTGGGCCAATATATAAAGTCAACAGATGTAAAACATAAGATTATATATACTTATATATACAATACCTATATATACATACATACATACTTATATATACAAAACAATCCATGGAGAATCCAAGGAGTTTTTTGGTATACCCTACACACATTCTCAAATTGGACAGAATCACACCTCCCATGGTACCTTCTAGATACAGAGAGGTTATAATAAATTTAGAATTTATATGAGGGATTATTCATACTGCACTACTTAGAACAGTAAATAGTACATTTTATCATAAATTGAAAGTGTATCTATCCCTCTTATTACTGTTCTGCCCAATGTCTTTATGTGAAGGTGGCTATCTTGGTTGAGGCAGGGTTTTGTTTTCTCAATTCAGAGTCACCAGCAATGGATTTCCTAAAAGCCTTTGCTATTTTTTTGTAAATGCTTTCACTCTTGGACCATATATATTCCAGGTTTGCTGGATCACACAAGCTACCCCATGACAGTTTATCCTTTCCAGTCTTGAAGAGCTTTGATAAACAAGGCCCAATGCCTAGTCATCATCACATACGGATCAATTGACTGCTATTTTTCAAGAGGAATTTCATAAATTCCTTAGGGTATTTAACAGCAGTATTTATGGGGGAATACAAAAACATATTAATAAACTGTGCATAGGGTGGCATTTTTGTTGCTCAAACTCTTTTTCCATAGTGTTATTTTCTTGTTTTTTAGTTTGTGTGGACTTTCTAATGTACTTAACTGTACTGTACCAATACTTAAGAATACTTAAATAAAAAAATTGAAGGAACACTACTTTTCTTCCCACTAATAGCTTTTGGCTTATGATATAATTTGGATCATTGAATCAAAGGCAAAGCCATTAAGTTATAACCATGACTGTAAAATTTCATATTCTACAAGCCCAAGAGAGAAATTATCTGTGAAGTGGATCTGTAGTCTCTACCCAAGGAAAAACTTCATGATTAAAGGAGAAAAGTATGCCATATATGTTTTATCATAAGTTGTAATATTTAGGTAAAGGCTTATTGATGCATGAAGTCGGAACTCAAATGTTTAATAATTTTAACACAAGAATGTATTTATCTAAAGTAATCAGACTTATTATCTGCTATCAAACCCAACAAATCAATGGTGAATCCACTGGGCATGTTTACTTTAATTTCTATTTTCCTTTAATGTAATTGTTTTTTTGGGTTCTTTTTGCTAAAGTAATTTTATACTTTATAATTCACCTTGCAAAGTAAACTTGTTCCATTCCTTTAGTAAATCCACTATAGTGTGATTTGTTTGTACTGATTTTAAAGAGAGGACATACACTAGAAGCAATAAATGAAATTGTCAAGGAAATCTACAAAGAATCTCAGTTCAGCTCTTCATATAATAAAGGGTAACTCTGAATTAAAACAAATTTTACCAGTGTGTTTAGGAGGTAAAATACATTATATCCTCTAAAATTAGCATCCGTCTTCAAAACAACTGTCTTTTACACATGTGCAGTGCAGTGTAAAATCCCAACGTTTGCCAGATGCCAAACATATATTGTATACGAATACTCCATGTTTTGATGGTAGTGATAATTGGCAATATTTAAAGACTTTCTAAAACAATGCAGAAAGAAGGTACAGCTGCATTTGAATTGAGGCCTTTTCAACTTTAAGGTTAACCTATTTAAATTGGACACTTTACCAGTTAAAACTTAGACCTATGTCACAATATTCCTTATTCAAATCCAATGAAAGATTAAAGTTTTTTTTTTATTTTTTTTTTGGGGGGGGGGGCACATGGATAAGAATTGTGACTAACCAACTCAAGTCACTTTGGACCCATACAAAAAATTGGGACCCATTGCTGTGGATGTCTGGAAATACAACCAAATGCTAACCTCCTTCCATTTTTACATTAACTTTAGATTGTAAGTAATAAAATATTTTACTTTTGCCCAATATCCACTTATATTTAGGTCTAGCTCAACCACTTCTACAATAGTTCTTTTAAAGGCTCAGTGTAAAGTACAATGGTCTTTGTGTATAAGACCATTGTATTGTTCCAACAGACATATTTTTGTAATATATAGAACGCTGCTGCAAAGAAAATCATTTTCAAATTCTATTCTGTTGTTTGACTAAAACAAATACTTTAACAATATGCGCACACATGTTGTTTTGATTGGATTTTTTGTTTTTTGGTGGTTTTTTTTGCAAAACTGGCAGCATTTCAAACATATCTTTATTTTTCCTTGCATCCACCCTGCAGCTTATAGTGATAAGTAAATTGAAATACAGCAGCAGATAAAAATGCATCATGCTGCATTTCTATAAATGAATCATGCTATGTTTATATACAGTTCACATTTTTACATCAAACCTCTCACTGATTTAAAACAGTTGTAATTTTGTCCTGATAGCTATTCAGTAACTTGTACTGTTATATAAAGATAAAATAAAAAAGAAAGCTACCTACATCCCAATAAATGAAGTTGGGACTGGTGATATCAAAACTGGCAGAAAGGAAAAACATCTGTATTGTCTAAGGAAGATATTTGTGTATTGTGTATTCTTTACATACATTGGGGGGGGGGGGGTCCCCACTAAACCGAATAGTAGAGTGAAGTGCAGTCATAAAAAAATGTGTCCCTGAGCTGCAACATAGAAAAATCTCCAGCCCTGTCTGACATGGTGATATGTGATATGTGTAAATCTCAGGAAGGTCAGAAATACAAATCCTTTAGAAGATAAAATAGTTGTGTAGTTGGCTAACTGAAGAACAGTTGAACACTGATGTCCCCAGTTGTAAACTCTGGTGAAATATACAAAGTCCCACAGTTTTTCCCAAGGTATATTATTGACTATAACAAACTATTTTGTTAAAGAGTGATATGAATAAGCCTTGTTTAGTTCACAGTATTTATTGTTATATAAATGCAAGGTTATATCACATAAAAAGCAGCTACTCATGACTCACTATGGCTTTGTGACAGACTAACAAAACATAGAAGAGAAACAGAAAATGTGAAAAGAATAGAATTCCTCCGGCTAAATGTTACAACCCCATACCATGTGTTCTTATCTCTCTAAGTCTCTAGAAACATCTGTTCATTATTTCACTGTCTATGCCTTGTACACATAGACCCTTGGTCATCAGCAGAGCAGAAACAAATATCACCAAAATACAATTGCATACCACATGGATCTGTGAAAATAGAACTTAAATAATGCCTTCATGTTGTGGAATGAATTGCAACTGATTGCGATGAATGATGGGAAGTCATCATATTAATAATGTACGGCTGATTCAGCCCTTCAACACACATTAATAAGCTGTTGCTGATTAAACATCCTGTGAAAATCCCTCATACAGTTTAAATTTGTAGAAGGGACAAAGATAATTGTTTAAAGAGCTAGAATTTCTATGCTACAAGATGGTCACTCCACTAATGTAAACCCTCTAAGTTGGCTGTATAGTTTGTATTGTAAACTTATACTTGTTGTTACATTGTATGTAGTGGCTGCAATGCCCTTTCCCAAACTAACCTAAACTGGAACTAGACCTAATTTTTGAAAAAATTATTACCAGTCCATTTTTTTATTGCATAAGAGACGGGATATGTTCTTTCTGCAAAAAAATGTATCTACCTGTTCGAAATCCACAATGCACATCTACAGCTTAGTGATCAATCCCAGAACAGCTAGCTGTTGGGAAGCGATATTGAAATGCATGTGCACATGAGTTGGATCATTCTGGACCAACAAATCAAGAAGGCCAAGTATCCCAAACTCGGGAAAGAATGAGATAAAGAGGTTGGAATGAGGAAATGTGTGCAGTCAACAGGCAACTTTATTTTATTGAAAATAGACGTAGTCTTTCCTAACTGCAACTGCAAGAACTTACCCTCACCCAACCTCACTTTAGGCAAAAGGGTTTGTCTTTGTTACAAACAACTGAACAAGCTAAGTGTTGTAGCAGCACCAATATTCCTGGTGGTCTTATTGCATTCAGTGGGCAGCGTACAGAAAACCTTCATGATAATATCTTCTTAACAAGGAAGCAATATTTGAATTTTTAGCGTGTTTTAACAATATCATAGTGACTGCAGAATTAAAAGAAAGGTAATCATCAATAATATTAATGTGTCTTGTGTCTACACAATTATATGTATTGTATTAACTGTTTAGTAAAAATGGATTTTTACACACAAAGTAAACCCCCCATCGTTATCAAAAAAACACCTGAAAATCTCTTTAGGATATTGATGTAATAATGAAAGTCATTCTGAATATTTTTAAATCTGCAATATGAATACAACTTGATGGATCTGGTCCTTGTTTTAGTTATAGATGATAACGCTTTGTCTTGTCTCGTATTCAAAATGTGTTCCTGTTTGTCAGTCTGTCACACAAACATCTGATGTAGACTATAAGGAAAAGTTTCAGCACACATGCGTAGGTTTGGTCCTCTGTTGTCCTCATCAGGAAACCTGCCCTAAGATTTGTCATGTACCAACTGCTGAAGTGAAAGCATTTATACTGGAGGAAGAGGCTACAGGAGATCAACAAAGGATGAAAAGTTCAAAGAGTTTAAATAAAAAGGAGCATTTGTGTATGATAAATAGTGCTACAGAAAATAAACATCACACATTTTAAGTGTAAAATGGCATTCAAATTTAAATGGGTGAGCAAACTAAAATGGAGAGGACCTTAGGTGAGATATTTTCATGGATGCAGCTAAAGTAATAAAGTAAGTCTTTACTACATCTGAAATGGCTGATGGCATGGGACATTTGCTAAATAATTAATTTTGAGTATCTCAATTTCTTTTAAGGTATAGAAAAAACGTTATGGAAATAGCCTCATGAAAAATCATTACCAGTTCTTTTAACATTAAGAAAAATGTGTGTGTGAATGCCTGTATAAAAAATGTATAATTGTGGTGGAATGTGTGGATAAAGTACACAACAATAGCAATCCACAAAACTTGTAATAGTAACATAACTGTTTCTGTGTTGACAAGTCAAATTATTTATCATGATTGAGTTCCCTAAAATAAATACAAGTGATTCAATAATTTAAGGCTTGAGTCTTTGATTAGTAACCCCTATTATTGTTTTATCAGTATGATTTACATAAAAAAACCTATGGGCTATGGTGAAATATTTAACCCAAGTGTCGTAAATGACTTTTGTGGTATGTGATTATCCACCAATGTCATAGTTTCCTGTAATATTACTATTATTTACAATATTGCTGAATGCAGATGGTGTGCTTATGGGATCTCCAATCATTTTTATCAACGAAATGCTTAGCAAGTATGAATTTCACCTACAACATGATGGATAGACTGCTATTCTGTTTTTATGAGTACATGGTGGAAATTCATAGGTGCAGATGGTGTTTTGCTAAATTTCTCCCAATGGATCATCCCTTCCTGCTGCTCAGTCCTTTGAGGAAATCAAAGAAATGCAATGAAGTCATTTTTTCCTCTAGCCCACACTGGATCTTCCTAATTATTTTTGTTATACGACTAGATGCAATTCTTGCTCGAATAACTGTGAAATAGAAAGAGGGCACCTCTAAGTGTATAAAAGTAAAATCTCTAGAATGAAAGTGGTAAACTGCTTGAGATTCCATGTGATATTCAGCTGCATGGACTAAGATACACTGCCATAATGCTTGACAGATACTAATCTATAGGAGTTGACTGTTGGGTGTCAGAATGTATCATGGTTGTACAGTATCAGGGAGCAGCACCTGAAAAGTATTAGCTATTATTTATTTGACAACAAATTAGACAAAGGTTGACAACATATTGGGCCTGATTTAATAAAGCTCCCCAAGACTGGAGAAGATAGATTATCATGGGAGAACCTGGTTGATTCAGCAAACGTAGGACTGAAAGGATTGCAAACTAAAAAACTTTTTAAGAAATCCATTTCAAGTTTGCTGGATCACCCAGTCTTGGGGTGCTTTAATAAAGCATGCCCATTATTTTAAAGGTAGGCTTACTACTGCCATTGTCCATGGTCAGCTTTTGTTTACCTCCAGTGAAATGGCTTAGATAAAATGGGTGTACCTACTATAAGACAGCATAGGTTTTTCATTGTATGAATAGGTGAAAATAAAGCTTAAAAAGACACAACAAATATACCTATTACATCTAAGGTCTGGTAAGCTGCAAAATACTGTGGTTGTGTGTTTAAATATACTTTGAAATTTTGGTTGTGCGGCTTAGCGATTTTTGAAAGAAAGGGCAGCAATAAGACAGGTAAGAATACTTATTGCAGAAAGAACATTGTCTTTCCCTTTCTGCAATAAAGTACTGTCTGGTGCCAAATTTTTAAAATGGAACTTTTATGCCGCTTTATTACCTAAAAAAATGACAATTCAGAAATATTTTGCAATTTATTTCCTAAATTAGGCTTAATGTACCAAGCAAAGATGCACCAAAAACAAAGCAAAACAAAACATCGCTTACTGCCATGTTCTTCTAGTAAGCAAACCTTTCCAACCTAAAGCAAAGCTTTGCATTTTAATTAGTTTAAATAATTTAATGGCTCTATACAAACTTTATTGACCCATGGTTTAGATATATGTTTCTAAAAATATATTACAATCTTTCCTATCTTTCCTATACTAGAAACTTTGTGTTTGTTTTTCTGTCTCTGCTTAGCAAATTTAACTGACTTGCATGACATTTTTTTAATGAGTCAAATGACGACTGAACTCTTTTGAAGTTCTGTTCTACACATTAAAGACTATTAATGAGATATTTAAAAAAAATAAACAGGGTAAAACAGACTCCAAATACACTATTTACCACTAACCAAAAAAAACAACTAATAAGCATTTTACTGTGCTAATGCTAAAACAAACATTATTTTTTAAGTAATGGACATGTATGAGCGAATCATTTTTTTGTAGTGAGTGGCAAAATATTATAATGTGTGGCAAGAGTTCACTTCTAAACATGCACAATGCACCAATAATATATTATATGTTGTTGAAAATACAGTAGTTCTTAAATTAAGTACTAAAGGGTTAAAGTAAATGTCCACTAGTGCCTAAATCTGTCTGCAAGGTTACTATTCCAGCTCTATACATGAGATTATGGAAGCAAGAAATTTTAATGTGCAAAACACTACTACTTTTGTAAAGGGCAGACAATGCTCAAGGGGTCAAGATGTCAAAATGATATAACTTAAATACATATACATGTTTCTTAAGGGTATTGTAGCCTTAATGTTGCCCAAACTGTATTTCTTGTGTACATGTTCGTTATTTTTTACCAAGATGTGCTTTAAATCAAAACTTATTTATTTATAACCTAATTTTACTCTTTGTAGGTAACAAATAATTAATAAAAAATATCCCAAAACCCTTTATATAAATTACATTATAAACACAGATCACTGTACTGCACTAATTTAAGTTTTATATATATATATATATATATATGTGTGTGAAAATGGAGAAAAACACTATGGCTGTGTGGCTATATTTTTAAAGCTGCGAATGTGATATTCACCAAACATAAGAGAAGAACAATGCAACAATAAAAATGCAGGGTTTATGAATACGGGTGCGCAAAGAAGGTTTACCTGACCAATGTAAAACCACTGTTTAATATAAAATTCAACTCAAAGATCTAAAGGTAATGTTGTACCATATATTCCCATGGGAAATATGGATTAAATTGAGTTGATAGTATTCAAGAAATGCAGGTATGTAACAGGTCTTGACCTCCTCCATACCATGTTTCTCCTGTGTAAGGCTTCTTCAGGGCAGTTTTACAAATGGAGACGCACTATACAGGGACTATCTAATATAACAAAAATGTATTAACTAGAAATAGATAAGGAATAGACAAAGAAAAAGAGCATGTTCATTATAATATCTACAATCTAGATTTATACTGAAGAAAAAGATATAAGAACAAGCTAAATACCTCAACATGGTGGTACTAATGGACATACACTGTATATCCAGTATTCAAGCAGTTAGAAGGTTAGTGTACAAAAATGTTCTATTAGGATGTATAAAATTATAAATGCACTGTAGTTTATATTTTGTATGGGTATTGTGTACATAAAACTATCTAGTATTAACATTTATCATTGTCTATTTACTATGTGTGATACTTCATTAAATTTCCAATTTAATTTATTTAAACTCACTTACACATTGGTGTCAGTGTGAAATTAAGTAAAGTTAAAGCAAAACTAAACCAAAAAAAAATCATACTTAGGTTTACTCGCGCAGAGCTTCAGATTCCTCTGGTGCTGTCCTTGTTTGGGTTCCAACTTCTTCGCACCAGGCTCAACCATCTTTCTCCGTCTGCCTCCTCTTTCTGGCTATGTCACCTGATCTCGCACTGCACAGGTGCAAAATTGGGTGACGTAGCCTGCTGTAAATTGGAAAAAATGAGTGTCGATCTCACTACACATGCATGCATGAAATCACAGAGCAAGAGCAAGAGCAAGTCCAGAAGCAGCTGGCCATTAATGTTGTTACTCATTTACCAGAGTACCACCTGGAACTAAATAAATGTGCTACCTCCCAACTGCACAATATACACAGCTTTGTGTGGACCAAAGTGGCACATGTCCATTAGAACTTCAGGGGGTTTTGAGTTAGCCTCTGAAGCTACTAATCCCTCATGAAGCTGCAGTCTATGTGCCCTTGATTGGGTAGAGGCCAGTTATGCAGAACACCTGGACAGTGGTAGCATTAAGCTGTCCTAGCTGCTGTGAGTGTGATTTGTTAACCACTAACCTGTTGCTGACTTTCTGTCTGACCTTTTGTTGCTTTACACTTAGAGCAACCCTTACCTGATAAGTGTCAGGACATGAGTAAGCACACCTAACAATAAAGGTAATAAAAATCAAGCATAGGGAATAGCATGTCAAAAGTCCAAAAGAGGAGTTTCTGGCAGTTCCCTTACTACTTAACCCGGTGATTAAGTCTGCTTGGTGCACAAGATTAGCATTTTAAACAGAAACAGACACTGTGTGCTGGTAATGGGATTTGCACTGCCTTCTTCAAGCACAATGATGTCTCCCTCGGGATACACAGTTTGAAGTGTCCTTTGCTTTGTCAGGTTTATTTCTTTACTTTTTAAATGACTGTAAAAGGAATATAGCTGTGATTTTATATGTACTGTAGTCCAAAAAAACCCTGTGCTCCCTCACACTAGTTTTGCTTGTATCCCAATCTCTGCGAAATATTTATTTTGAAATGTAAGCAGGAAACTACTAAAGCCATTCTTTTTTTTACCAAATTGTTTGAACAAGCTACTTAATATTATCCTACTGAAAATAAGCTTTAAATGTAACCTCAGGGCTGAAGCAAATAATTTAAGGTTTAAAAGAGATAGAAAAAGAAAATGTCAAATAATAATATTCCATTAAATAAAGTTTTTCAAACTTGTAGCATTTCCATCAACACAGTTTATTGAGTTTATGCACATTAATGCTTCAGTCTAATAATAGAACACCCAGTAAATATTGTACAAAAACATGGATGCAAATGGTGGTTTTTAGGGGCCATTTCTTTTTTTAACATATAACTTTTGATAAGGATTTACTTTATCTTTTTTTTTCCTTTGACATTTGGTATGAGGACAGGGGTGTATCCAGGTATTGGTATAGCTTTCCTTGCTTTTTAATTTATTATTAGGGCAAGTTCACACCTGCCTCTTCATTGCTCAATTTTGTGCAGCTCCTCGCAGCCTGCACCTTGCCAGCCACTCAAGCACTCGCAGGACATCCCTGGTTCAAAAAGAACCGACATCTACATTTGTGACAGTTTACGCAGTCACTGCCGCCCCTTTTCGTTCACTATGAGGCTGCTGCAGAGAGATGCTCTCCCAAAGTGGCAATGTTTCCTGGCTTTCGGAAGCAGTAAATGCACCACAACCTGCCAGTGCAAATTAGCCTTTGCATATATAAATTTTAGAATTGACTATTGGCATAAACTTTATGCACTGTACTAGTTTAGCTAGTTACAATTGTAACTGTTCCTGATTGTACTTTTTTAAATCCTCAACTTAGTCTGTATTTGAAGCATGGTGGGATTTTGTATTTTTTTCAATTATTTCTTCTGAAAGTTGCTGATACAGCTGGGTCTTGATGGATTTCTGTAGTAATACAAGCAATCAAAGTTAGACTATGATGACTATAGTGTTCATGTACGCAACCTAGAAAAATTATGTATTGATTTTCTTCAGTACATCCTGCAGACTGCTAAAATACATGCTGCTTCTAGTTATCTGGTCAAATATTTTGAAAATGTCACTTACAATGCTGGAAAATGATCTATTTTAGGATTTTTAAAAGTCAAATAAATGTGCACTGCAGTATGCCTAACTGTTGATATTCACTTATCTGAAATCAGATTTTTAATGGGCATTGGTTATAGATGTTTGTAATGAGACAGCTGTTGTTTGTTAAAGTACCTTATTCAAGTGCAGGAAGCTTTATCAGTGAGAACTATTAATAATAATAGTATTACCATTGCTGTTGTTATAAAAAAGGTAAGTGTTGTATGCAAGGTTTTATAAAATAAAGTTTTTTGTAAGCCAAACCCTCCTAAATGATTTAATCTTCTGGCTCATGCAGCACAAGTCCTATATAAGTGTGAGTTCTACCATTGAGCCTTTACCTTGCTGTGGATATTATGACAGATTCATTTAATCCCTATTAATTTTTGTATTTGTTTTATAATATGGAAAATGTAACAAAAGATGCAGGGACACACCAGTATAAATGGAAACCCCAAAACTTCTGGAAGAACAAAGACAACAGTTATGGCAGGCAGATCTTGCTGCTGTAGTAAAACAGTGACTGGTTGGTTGCTACAGTTTGGGTTTAACACTGGGATAAATAAATATTGTCTAAAAAGAAGAGATCTTGCTTGAATCTGGGTATATTTGTGTATTTCTATTTCTAGATCTGTACAGTAATCCAACAAGAAACATAGCCCCTGTGCAGGAGCTTCTTATAATAAAGACCCAAATGTGTTGTTTTTTCTCCTTTTGCAAGGTCTTGTATCTGCCCCTCCTCTAGATTTCCACAGGCAGCCAGTAGGGGGTGGGCTTGCTTGGTTCCTCCTACTGTGCAACACAATGATGTGACTGCTAATTGTACAAAGTAATAATTGAGACTGCAAAATCAATGGCACACAAAGGGAAATTAAATCCTTTGTAGCTGTTAATATTTAAATTATGTTTTTTTTCCTTAGACTTTAGCTTTATACATTAGCTAATTTATGTGGGATAGATACACAATCATTATATCAGGTGTATATGTTGATCCATGCAAAAAATGTGACATGAAACAAACTAATCACAAGAAAGGGTAGTATTAGTATTTACGAATGTGGTTTTATGGCAGTTGGTATTTACTTACACATGTACTGTTTATAAGGAAAATTCATACAGCAAAATATTGTAATGATTTTAGCAAAACTAACACACTTGCCCTGATGCAGTAACTAATTTGCAACGTTTTTCAGTTTGTACTTTGGAAAATCATCTTTAATTTCTGACATTTTATAGACTTAGCTGCAATTATTTAGTGGGAAAGGAAGCATTCTGGGTGCACACCAGGAAGTCTGTCACACCTGTCACAATAAACTGTCAAGAGCAGGGACTTCCAGGTGTGTGGCTGATATTTTTTTTTTTTTTTTGAGACTGAGATTGCTGGATTTTAGGAGACATGTGCCTTGTAGTCAGAGCAGAATGCTGCTGATAATGATAAGACTTGAGACAAGGGAACTCCTTTGGGGAGTTTTGTCCTTATTCTTTCATAGTTGAATTAGGAACTCACCTTTTTTTGCAATTTTATTAACTATACCATTTTTCTCCAGTTCTAAAATGAGTAAACTTATTTACCATACCACAAACATGTTCTAAGATACACCACCAGCCTAATAGTGTATACAATATATATATATATCATTAAACCATTAAACGGGTGATACTCCTGTTGGGCGACCAGAGGTTACCTAGGGAGTGAAGTCTCTATGCTTCTCTTCAACTTGTACCCAAAATAGGTAAAGGGTTTTAAAGAGAGTTACAATAACCTTAGCGTTCATGATTTAAAGAAACACACAGTACCTTTTGTCTATACAATTCATTAGGTAAACATATTTAAATTTACTGTAGTTGCAGAGATACTTGCTGTATGCTTTTGATGAGATGATCATTGATGTGACAGTTTTTCTTTAATTTGTCTATATTTAGCTAATGTGTTTCACTGTTTACCATTGCAAGTAAAAAAAATCATTATACCTTGAGCCAAGATGTACTAATTAGACATTACTCATCACACTGTGAGCAGTAAAAATATAATTTACAACATTTTAGAAAAATATCATTGTCTGACAAACAAGATTACTTGTTTGTATAATTAAATGCTTTGAAAAAAGAAAAAAAAAGGTTTTAACAAAATGCTTTCTTTGGACAAAACCCTTTTGTATTTTGTTTAACTTGATTGCTAAACATTCACTGTCTCTATTCTCATCTCCAACATTATCTCCTTTGTGAATGTTGTAATTGTAGGATACATACACCTCTAGTGGTAAAAAAAATGGTAGTGATATAAAAATGCAGAATGTTATAAAGCTAAAAAGATATTAAAATAGAAAATATTACAGACCTGCATTTTTTATTTCATCATTATTTTTTTCTTTTAACTGCAAAAAGTACTTAAATCTCTTAAATGGTCAGCACAGGTATTGACCAGACACCAGTGCCCCAACCTAACAGCGCAGTCTTTACCTTTAGCAAGCCCCCGCTCAGCCTCGGGAGACTGGTTGTGTCTCCCAGCACACAGTTGCACCCAGGATATGACTGACAGATGACCAGGGGCCCACAGATTAAGCAATCAAGAACTACTAGGCAAATCCCAAGTACAAAGCCAAAGTCATTCATGGGTAATCAGTCCACCAAACAAGGTACAGAGGGATTAGGCAAAAGCAGAGTCAGGGTTACAGACAGAGGTCTGTCCAGGCAGTGTCAAAATGGTGGGTCATGGAACAGGCAATGGTCAGCAAGAAACTCCCCACAGATTAGCCCAGCTAATTGCTACAACAAGGACTGCGATCTGAGAGCAGAGAGGCTATAAGGACCCAGCAGCCAATGGCAGCATGGGATAGACCAGGAACCACTCTACTAATCAGCTGCAGCACAGCTCCAAATCCCGCTCAGCAGTGCAGTCTGAGTGCAGGGGATGCCTAGAGGTAAAAACTCAGCTAAAGGGAAACAAGGATGATGCAATCTGCAGACCCCTAATTCCTAGAACTCTTCTGCTGCTGCAAGTGCTACCGCTGGAGGGAATAGGCCGAGCGCTCTGCTGTGGTGGGACACCGCCCGCGATTGTCGGCCAAAAGAGTGATTCCTAACATCTGTGTTGCAGCGTTTTCATGCTCTAAATAACTATGCTATGCTGTTATTGAACTGCAGCAGAAAAATATCAGGACTTAATGGAGAGATATACAAACATAACTTCCATATATATATTTGTATTTAGCTGTTAGCCTGGAGCTCAGCTTTAAATATAGCAACAGCTGGAAATCTATTTATTTTTTTTCTTTTATTTTAATAACTTTATTTTAATGTGTCTTTTTATATTATGGTAATGGATAAATAAGACAGGACTGTATATTAGTTTGTTTTCCTTGATATCTCACTAATAAAGCTTATAGTGAAAAATAATCTTCTACAGAAAATGAAAATCCAATATCTATCTACATTTTAATTCTAATTTTTAAAAAAGCAATTTACAAAATAGTTTGTTCTATCAATACGCAATATAACTCCATATCATTATTAAATCAGCCACACAATGTGCAATTAGAATTTTAATATTAGCTTGCTGCTAATTATCCAATTCATAATATGCATATGAATGACCTCTGTCTTTGTGTTTGCTTTGAAATCAGTTTAGGTCCAATTAATTAAAATTGTATTGTCTAATAGAGAACACTGAGACTGTCTCTCATCCAAGAATGTAACTGTTTATAAAATATTCACTTCCTTTCAAAATGCCACAAAAAATATTTTACTTTTTACTATTTTTTGCATGCATTTTAACATTCCTTTAGCTCTCTTATAAGTTGTGATGTGATTAGGTTTTATTAACTTAAAGCTTATCGTGTTAAAAAAAAACGAAAAGTTGAGAAGTTTTTATTATATGCATCGAATAGAAACACATGTAATAGGTAATTGGGTTGAAAGGCTAACAGGCTTTTTGCATGTTACTGTGGGAAAACTTCTGTTCTGGAATTCTTAGTTCTGCCCTCCACAGCCAGGATGGAGCCCTGTAAAAAGTTTGTCTTTAGCAGCAAAAGTTACAGCACTACTTTTTTATGTTAATGTTTTTTTATAAAAGAATATTAGGTCTGCAGTTATTCCTATAACTATTTTTTTTATTTGTGCAGGGAAATAAACTGTACTGAAAGAAATTGTTTGTTCAAATGGTTATAGATAGGAATAATGCATTGCTTTAAAGTGAGCATATCAGTAATTGCCTCTCTGTTCAATCTCATGGTGACAACTGGCAACAGATAGCAACCACTTTGTCTTCTGATCCCTCCCATCACAGAATGCATAGTTCCTATAGTCCCTGTCTGCAATATGTTATCGTTATCCGCCAGTATCAGCAGGGCACATGCCAGTGAAGGCTGTGCACTGCTGAGTATTGCAGCCTTGCTGTCACCTGTAGTGTACTAGCTGCTTCTGCTTGCAATGTCTGAGGAGTGGGAGCTGGGAGGTATAAGTGTCAACTAACCTGACCTGCTGATTGATATAGCACTCACTCTGCAATCTCGCCAAGCCTGGTAATCAAACCTCCATATCTAGTCAGACTCAGACCAGATGCTCATTGCTCGGGATAGTGTAAAGTTCCTGTCCTTCTGTGGGTGCAATATCGTTTCATACTTTTTGCCTACCCTTGTTCTGTCTACCTATTTGCCGCCTGGACCAACCTCTGCCTGCATTCTAACTTTAAGACTTTGGATACCTTGCCTGGCTTGTTGCTTTTCCATGTATACCCTTGGCATTGCTTTCTAGCCTACTGTTGCCAAACGATTTGGGCTTACGCTAGCCTTTGCCACCACTGTTAGCCTGTTTGCCCGGAGGTCCTGTCTGTAGCTGTAGACTACAGTGAAAGATTGAGGAATCATACCTGGTTAAGCCTTGGCATTTGACCCGAGGCCTTGCTATGGGCATTCAAGTACTATATATTTTAACAAGCAGTAAATGAGCTTAGTGGAAGTAAACCAGCGATACTCACTTGTTCTTGTTCGGTTGCAAGGCACCACCATCTTTTTTGTTATTTTTCTTCCTGTAAATGATCTTCAGCCATGAAGATTCTTGATTGGCCAGGCCAGAATTCAGTAACTCCTGTGTAGGTACATAGGAGTTCATTCATTCCTGGCACATGCAAAGGATGCCAGGATTGCCAGGTATCCCTGGTAATAAACAGCTGGGCAGAGATCAAACAGGTAAGAACAGTTATTGGAGAAGAGACACCTTGCCTGCCCTTTTTTGCAATAAAAACCTGCCTGATATCTAGTTGTTCACATTCCAATAAACTTTAAAAACAAGCCTTCATAAACCTATGTAACTACAATCTTCTGCTCTGACTATGCAGTACAACTATCCTAAGATGGGTACACACATTCGATTTTCATTACTCAATACAAACACTATTTTATTCTAGTGACGAAGCTTGGGGTCTCTTGCTCCACCCTCTCCTGTTCATAAAACAGAACTCCACCATCTATGCAGCTCTCATTTGTTCTACTTTTGCTGGAAACAATCACTACCAGGCTTTAGTTTTGGGTACTGTGAAGCAATTTATTCCCAAAGTACACAGCAGAAGCAATGCATTATGCTTGCAGATTGGATTTCCCTCCCCATCACCCGATCCACCAAAATTGAATCCAACCTCCAATGTAAGCATGAAGTGTCAGCTTTGGGAGTGAATGAGTGGGCTAAGCTGATGGAGTTATACCATGGATGACTTAATGATTTTGCCGTAAGGCTAATGGTAACCATGAGCCATGAGTCATTGAAATGGCCTGCATCACATAATGTATAGAGTCAGGATAGAAATCATGGGCCTGAAAAGGAATGAGGCTAATAATTCATATGAGCTAGTAACTTTATATGCTTTCTGCTTCGTAGTGGACTACATCATATTTTCCCCTAAACCATAAAGAAGGGGATGTTTTGTAGTGCTACCGTATAACCTACAACCTATGTTGTAGTACTTTGGACAAGTTTTGTCACCCAAGGACAGGAAAGGCATTGGCACAGTTACCAGTGACCAGTTACCAGTAAAATAAAAAAAATGAAAATAAAGCCAATGAATGTTTCCCCCAAAAACTGAGAGGATAAAAAATATTACATTTTTTGGGGTTCAGGCAAGATGTATTGTAAATATATATGAATTAGTGTATGTAACTTGTAGCTTAGAGAACAAGAGAGCTGTTTTTCAGGACCAGAATTTTTTTTTGAGAATAATAAATTTACTTTTCTATGCTGGCATATGCCCTTCTGATTAATGATTTTTTTAAGATTAGATGTATTTTAATATTAAGTCCACTTACGAACTTTTAATAGCCATATTGTGTTTGCTAAGTTATTTATTCTATCAATGTGTGATGATAAAAAATAAAAGGTCTGCCTTTTCAAACAGTATAAGTTGAGGAAACAGGTATTCATCAGTTTCCATTATATGACCTGGATTTGTCACTAATGAAATCAGGTAATAATGGGATCCACTTTACCATACTTGTCTAACTTAATCTTTCACTGTAATGAGGCAAGTATGTTCAGCTGTATCCTTGAACTGGTACACACTAGAGCAGAGTGATGTGCACAGTTCATTATTAGATGGAGAATTAGTCACTTTGGAGCTCGTTTGCTAAAACTGTAAAAAAGTTGTCCAAAAAAAAGTTTTTAGCAACAGAAAGTATGCGCTAATGTTGAAGCTGTAGTATCAAAAAATATAGGATAGAAATAAATCATTTTTTTCTGTTACAATTTCTGCTATAAAACCAGGTAGTACCAAAGGAGGACTATAAAACATATAGCATGTCCCTCTACACATTTTTGAAATAGTAAGGTCTGTCATTCCATTGGAATTTTTTAACTACAACATGCTGGTGGTACACCAAAGCCCAAAGGCAGGTAGCCAGGTCACCAAAAAGCTACAAATCAATCTTCCGTTTTGAAAACATTTGTATTTAAAAAATAAAATAATTTGCTCCTAATATGTTGTCTTATCACTTTTCCATGTATGGCCTTGGCCCTGTTTTCTGACCTGCTTTTGCCTACTAATTTTTACTTACGCCAGCCTTTGTCACCACTGTGAATCTGTTTGCCAGCCAGACTTCCTGGTCATTTGCCAATCCTTGTATACTTAGAGGTGAGTCCTAGGGTTCCTATGTTTGGGGGGGAATGGTATGACTAGGACAAGACTAAGCGGTGGCTTGTCTTTAGGTGAGGACTGCTGTGATAATTTGACCCAAACTTTTTTTACAAACATCATAGTAGCCACATTGGAAAAGGCTGTTGTAAATGATATGGTCACACCATTACAAAATTCTGAAACATAATTATTTATTCAAACTGTAATGACACCTGTAAAAAGTACAAGTTTTTATGAAAGCCAACAAATTTGGCAGTTAAAATTCCTGTTTTTGTTTGTTTCTAAAAATGAAAAGCAAGTAATTAAAATTATGTTTGAAAATTACAACATTTTTTGTCCTTTGTGTTGCTATTTTCGACCTCCTAAGTGTTCACTGAAGAACAACATAGCAATTTGGGTAAATCCCAAGGGAATCTTTGCATAACTTTATCTGAAAGTAAAAACAGAAGTATCTGTATTTCCCTATGACTACATACATTTCTGACATTTCTTTAAGGGTCTTTCATTTCCTAAAAGCAGAGCAAAGAGCGAAATTTTAGTAGAGAGTTAACAGAATTTGAAGATTTAATACACATTGGTATATTTATTAGTACTGAAGGGCTTGTTCAGACCAGCGGTAAAAAAAAACTTGGATTTTGCCACTGCTGGATGCCTACTATGCAGAGCTAGATGTTCAGGATCATGTTCAGGCAAAAAATGACAGATTTTTGCAGGTACAAAATGAGGGAACAATAAAAAATACCTTTCAGGTCTCAGAAAATCCCTACCAATATTGACGATATACCTAATTCATGGTACATTAACCTGGAGATGAATGGGGTGAATTGGGGTGAATGTCGCTTACATTGCTGGCCAGTGGAAAGAATGGCCCCCCTTACAGACATCCAAATGGATCATTGTTGTCGGTGATAACTGAACTGAAAGGCACAAATTGCTCATCACTCAAGGACCCCCTGGCAACCTCTGGAGAAACCTCAGGGTTCCAGTAAAGACAGTATATTGACCAAACTTAAATTGCATTTAATAAACGTGAGGTCCCTAACCTGGCTGACCTATCCTATAGGGATGTGTAAATCTCTGGAGTTTTGGATACAATCGTAAATCTTGGCAGGCAAAATAAATCTCTCACACATATAAATTTATAAATGTAAATGTAGCTAGATTCAACCTTTATCTACTCAAGAACAGTTTGCTATGTCCAAAAAGATAATCAAATGTGCAAATGAGTGATCAAAACAAGAATATATAACAATACAGTGAATAATTTTAGAATTATGGTCCACATATAATAATGTAAACGTTTATTCTAAAAACAACTGCAAATTGCGGTAATTTTTGAACCAGTGTAACCCATAGAAACCAATCGAATTTCACTTTTTACTAATTTAAACATTAAATCTTAATCTAATTTAGATGACAATGTCATTTTAATAAAAGCCACACAGTGTCATTGGAATCAATGTGAAAGCTTGGAAGCTCCTGCCAATTTCAAGCCATTTTTTCTAATGTCTTGATGTTATAATTTCATTGCAGTAATTTTATGGTGGCTGTAATGTGTGATGACCTGTTTCATTTGCTGTTTTCTTTGAGTATTTTCAAATCAATAGAACTGTTTACTTCCTACAGTCACATCAACTACTACAAATTACAGTTTGTGTAAAGTGGAATGCAATATCATTTTGGAAAAATTACGACCTCTTATTTTATACATTTGTATTTCTATGTATTTTACCTAAATGCACACAAAATAAAAATTTGTGTACACCTGCTGATCCAGCAGCTTGACCTGAGCCTCTGAAAAGCACAATTTCAACACATATGGCCATAAATAAAAATTGGTACCTGAGCCAAACTTCCAGATCTCACAACGGGAGAACACTAGATTATTATTATTAGTGTATTATTACCATATAAACTGACAGATCGGCTTAACATTTGACTACATCTTTTAATTCAGCTGTTTGATAGCATATTGGACTTTGATTAACTGCAGGAGGTTTTTTTTCATTATATGTATATATATATATATATATATATATATATATACACATATAGTAGCTATACCACTAATTTGCAAGTGAGAATACTCTGACTCCCAGGTCGTTGCCTGCATCTCAGGTCACAAAGCAATATAGCCAACCTTGAAATGATTGCTGATATTCTTTATTTAAAAAGTCTTATTGTAACTAAAGAACATAGATAAAGTTGTCTCAACAGACTATTTGCAAAAACTCAGATGAAATAAAAGCTTTCTAGTAATTTTGCTGCCACCAGCAACTGTTTACCCCTATAAACGTGGCACTCCTTGTATGACCCATTTTCTTGGTTCTCTTGGAGGTCTTGGTATTCAGAAATCCAAGATAACAGTATCAGAAGGCATTGGAAATCATATCTTTATTTGGTTCAGGAATTGTGGGGTGACTTTTTAGTATGAAATCTTATTGCTTCCTTGAGGCAGCTCACAAATAATAGCAGGGATTCCAGAAAGGATGTCAGGGATCTAACTACAACACAAGTGAAGAACCAATAACACTTTGTTCAACAACAGCCAATATGTCTTGGGGGTTAACACATGACACCTTCATCCGAGTAGGTTTTAATGATCTTTGAGCAGCCCGGAATGGGCAATCCCAGTGTAAAAACTAAGCAAAGTAACCATTTTTAAAGTTGCAAAGAAAATAATAAATTTTGTAATATTAAAATTGAGTTTTCCGATATCCTAAAATCGCTATTAATGGGAATGGATTAGATTGACCACATGTTTTAAAATGATTCCCGTAACAAATAGACTAAAGCATGAAAATGCTTTATTCACAGTTTATTTGTCATTGTATACCAAAACAGTTTTTATCTGCATCTTTTTGTTAAATTTGCAGAAATCTCTATCACATTCTGTTAGCCATTTTAAAACAGTTTCTTTGAAGAACCAAGCAGAAGTAATTCAATGTGACTTTTTTGGAAATGATGTTGTATTTTTAGCAACAAGGAAACATTTTTTTTTCAGTTCTTGTATTTAAGTTTACCATGCAATGTAAGATGAGGACAAACAAGAAAACACAAATTGTGTGGTGTGTTTGAGATAAAAAAAAACAGGTATACTGAAGCAATAATAAACATTTCCCAAGGTGAACAAAATTTCTCAACAGTCAGTTGAATACCTTTAAACCAAAGAAATGTAAAAGTAACAAAATTGACACAAATGACAACAATATGCAATGTTTAAATTGGTGCCAAAATATAATGAAAATACTAAACTTCCCTTTTTTTGAAGTATACCTAACAAAACTAAAAAAACTAACTGATGCCTTTGAAATGTGGTGATAGATGGTGAAAGAGAGATGTTTGAGAATAGTGACAAGGAAATAAAGAATGGTAAAGCATGATGTTTATTTAGTCATATTGCTTGGGGTTACTAAAATGTATCTGTAGTTTTCTTTGTCTTCTCTGTATGCTGCCTTGGAGTTCAGTGTAATTCAAAGGCAAGTCCTTATTAAACAAAATGATGTAGGTTTGCAATAAAAACTCTGATTAACATTAAGCCGTATTCCTTGAATCTTCATGTTTTTTTTCTGTAGGAAAAAATTATTTCTCTTGGAGCTTGTTTTGTATTAGGCAGTTTCATATCTCATTTCACAAAATAACCTGCAGTTTTTCTGATACATCAAGCTAGGATCACTTAAAAGATTTATATGTCTCGCTCCAGAAGACAATTACTTGAATATTTTCTTACAGTAGAAAAGGTAGATTCTTTATGTGAGATGTGATAAACTACTGTGATTTTGAAATATACATAGAATTTTCTTAAAGCTCCTTGTGATTTTTTGCTGTCGGGTGAACGTATTAGAATGAACCACAGTAGAAGGCATATAATTATGACATGTGGATTAAAGGAAGCCCATTCTATGAGTCCACCTATGAGTCCACAGTAGAAGGCATATAATTATGACATGTGGATTAAAGGAAGCCCATTCTATGAGTCCACCTGATTGATTTGAGAGGACTTGCATACACTGGGTTTTTGTTACAGGAAACCATATGTATTTTGAAGTTGTATTTTAATATGTATTCTTATATTAAAAATAAATGTCTGTATGCACAATACAAGAGGTAACAATGGTAAAACACAAAAATCTATCCTGAATAATTTGTTTTAAGTGTTTTAAAATGGTCTGGCATGTTTATTTGCTTGTTTATAATAATTAAAAAAAAAACAGGGGCCTCAAGGTTATATTTTTTTTCCTGTTCTTCAAAGTAAAAAAGATATATTGATGTTTTGGCAGGAATGGGTTTGAGATGTATAAGTTCCTAGCCACGGCAAGACAGGAGCAAAAAAACAAAAGGCTAGTAAAGCTGAGTGATCTAGAAAACCTGGAACGGATATTCTAAAGTCATTTGCTATTTGCTAGCAAATATTTTGAATCCTGGACCAGATCCTTTTTTAGGATTGCTGGATCACCCAGATTCACTGATGAAAGTGTATCATCTCAGGTCTAAAGTGTTTGCTAAAATTTGATTATCAGTTTACTCTCCACTGTGCTTAAGAGTAGTAGCATGAGGACATTATAACACCTGACCCTGACCACTTCAAATATAAGTGAGGGGTGCTTAACAAAAAAACCCATCAAAGGCTTTTTTAATGACAAAATAGACTATAAAATCTACCTCTTTCTTTTTCTGTACATTAAGACAGGGATTAGTTATTGTTGAGATTAGGTAGACCCCATACATTTCAATGGGAGTTACCTTATACATATTCTGGTGGAAATGACAGTGGCAGCGCTAATGTGGTAAGAGACATTGT
This sequence comes from Pyxicephalus adspersus, assembly GCF_032062135.1. NCBI lineage: Eukaryota > Metazoa > Chordata > Amphibia > Anura > Pyxicephalidae > Pyxicephalus > Pyxicephalus adspersus. The sequence goes on along the minus strand of NC_092858.1, from coordinate 73,527,425 downwards.
GGCTGCTGCAGCTTTGGAGCCATAAGGTGCAAATCGCTAGACATAGTTGCACAATATGGAAATACCATGGGTGCTGGCACCCAACTTGGAAAGAATCAGGCAATTCAGTTTTTTCAGGCTTTTTCACTGATTTGCAAATCAGTAAATGAAGGCTTTTTCAAAAGTTTTTTTTTTAATTAGATTCATCTTTAGATTTGCAAACTGACACAGTAAATTAAAAAGTATCTACTTTAATCAAGAACATTAAGAGATTTGAGAACACAATGTACCAGGTTACGGTAGTATGTGTAATCAGCATTATGCATTTGTCACATACATACATATTAGCTAGTAATAAGGTCCCTGAGGATAATAAACGTTTGTCTATGTTTTCATGTCATATTTTATGGCTTTAAATATATTGCACAGCTGGGTAGATAAACAAAATGCTGCTACTGCAAAATTGTGTTTTTAGCAGAATAGGTTTTAAACACTTTATTGCTTTGGTTTGTTTCTGTAGACATGTTCTATTAAGATCCACTTGAACAGAAGTTGCCAGCTACAATGCTACACATCAACCTAGTGTGGAATGACTTGAATTAGTATAAATGTAAGCTACAAACTGTACTGAAAAAACAAAACCTGTTTTATAGCCTGCCCTGTCCCAGATTTCTCAGATAACATACTTACATAACAATAAATTGTAGCTAGGTAAAGTACATGACCATGCCTGCATTACTTGCCAATATGTTAATGATGTAGCTAATGGTTCATTAAAGTCATTATGGGATAATAATGGCCAGAACAACATGCATATTGCATCATGCCACATGTACATTATAGTGTGTAACTGCATATTAGTAAGGATCCACATGTCATTTTTTATCACATTTTAGCACAATGGGCAGAGACTTCTCTACATTATTTTAGGAAGCCATTCTTGTTTTCCTCTGAGCTGTTGATGGAGAACCACTATTTGGAAGCACAAACATAATCTAATATCAAGGATCCATTTACTAACCATCATCAGCACATTTTATAAAATCTATGAATTTGGACTTCAGGGGTTATGAGAAAATATAACAAGGAATAAAAAACTGTCTACTAAACCAGCTCAAAGCACAATAGAACAACTTAATAACAGATGGTATCTTCATTTAGGACAGTGGGCAGTGCCATGCAAATCATCTTATGTGCTCCTTGGCTAAACATGCATCTAAAAATGCTGGTTAACATTACAACTAAAGCTTTTTTATAGAACCATTTATTTCAAACTGAATACAGTTTCGGGTTGTTATCATCATTGTTGTGTACAGAAACCATAAGGGCTTGTGTGTGTATGCCAAAACATAGTCATTTTTGATAAAACCTGATATGAATCCACTTCAGGTCAATGTATGGGCCATGTATAATCATGTATCTGTTTTTAGCACAATCATTTTGTTAAACTAGAGCAAATACTGGGAAATAGGGAGGAAAAAATGTAAATAGTGTTCATTCTAAACTCTGAATAAAGAAATGAGCAATCAAACAACTGTTCCTTCACCACCATTTTTAGTGCATGGTGGCAGAACTTTCAATATTTCAGCCATGGCATCTTAGAGGCCTCTTACCAAACATATGGGTGAATGTAAAGAAGTTCAGAGTTTACCTTTTCTAGTTATTGGTATATTTAGATTATAATTGTGTCCTAATAAACAGCCTTGTAGATATTTTATTACCGAAGCCAATAATAAAATTATATTAGTAAAACACACACACATACCACAATTAATAATGCTTTTGATAAGGTAAAACTCTCTGGTAAGGACTCAGTGACTGCTGCCCTAGCTGTCCTTTACTATAAATTTGGCTATCACAATATAATTTAGGCTACTATTTTTTTTAACAGCCTGTTATGATGACTTTACCATTTTGTACAATATCTTGAAATGTTCAAATTTAGTCATTTAGCCTGAGTTGTCTATTTATCGATCTTGTGATGATTTTCTGTTCCCCCCAAGGTACCTGAACTAAGTGGATATACATCATTGACTAGTAACTCTGCCACTCGACTGTAATGCAAATTTTACAGTGTTATTTATGCTGATTATTAATTATTAATGCATCAGGGAAGCTCATTAGCTTTGGGTGCTGCTGTCATATCTTAAGTAAACTGGCTTCAAATATTTTTCTGAAGTGGGGGAAACTCACTGTAGTCAGTGGCAAATTACTCATCAGAATGCAGCTCACTTTAGAAAAGCATGCTTCAGAAATGCCACCTTTAGGAAATACCTAGCAGCATGCCATGAATCTGTTCAGCTGCTTTCTGTAGAAAGCATTGCACTTCACTCAAAGACCCTGTTTTCTCACTGTCCTTGCTGCAAAGAAACAGGTGCTGCTAATACTGATGTACTGTTTAAGTTTTTTTTCCAAATGGAAATTGCATGTATGAAAACGACAGATGGAAGAATAAGCTTAAAATGAAATTGATTAATGTGCATTCAAAAATCTTGCTGTATTTTAAAGACAATCTTGAGTTGTAAAACAGCTGGGAATAGGTAACATACTTTTAGGATCAAAATGCTTTCTTTTTTTGCTAATATATCATATATCAAAAAAGAAAAACCTCTACCTTATCTTCCTTTATTGCTACCCAAATGAGTGGCCCAACCCATAAAATATAAAAGGGGCTGTATATCTAGGGACCTGGATAATAACATGTGAAATCTATAACACTCCATAAGTTCACATAGTTAAGAAAAAAAGGAAAAACAAAAGTGCAAAATATAGTAACAATAATAAAATTATCATATGAGCAGAAGGAACGAGAGTCATTATCAAGCAAACGATAAGCATACCATGTAGTTTGGTCAAATAACAGGAACAGAGTAGCAATATATAATTCCCACACCTCAAAGAACATAATAACACACAATTATTTTTCCCTGGATGCTTCAATCCATTGCATTTTGAATGCATACCATAGTTTTTCCAGAACTACAGCTTGGGTGGGTTTTTAGCTGTTTTAAAGTATAATAAAAAGTCAAATCTAATAAAAAAAAAATCCAGTAAGAATAATACTACATTTAAGCGGAAGTTGACCGTCATATGACATTTTTTGAATCATAACCACGTGTAAAGTATTTACTTTTTATATACAGAATGTATACTCTTTTACCATCTTTATGGATTTTGTCAAAAACCATCAGTGAGCATTTTGTATATTCCAGCTGACACGTGTGTTCTGCATAACATATCTTTTCTATTAGCATAAATAAGCACGTAGGCTGGCACAGTTGTCATAATTCAAGCTTCATTGCTTGCTCTTAATTAGCACCTCGTTATGCACCTTTTTTATGATGTGATAATTATGTACTGTTGGGAAAACAGTAATATCTTGAGTCAAAATAATAATTCTGACCAATCACAGACAAAACATGTAAATGGTTTTTTGAACAAAAGCAGATAAATAACAAAAATAGTAGACTGAATAGATTTCAGTCTGTCTTTCAGCTATAACTGCTGGGGCTAAAGGGAAAATCTAACTGACAGAATTGTTTTAAGCTTTGTCCAGTAGCTTTGTTTTTTTTTAAAGGTTTTTCCTGTGTTATTAACCTCATATTTAAAGTTTTAGGATAGCACGTAACTCTGAATGGATTGGATATAAATGATATATTAAACATGTCCTCATTTGATTTACCAAATACAAAGATATCTATTTAACCAAGATTTAGACTTAGTCATGCTCGGTTTCTTTTCCATTCCACAAAGCACTTGAAAAAAGAAGTCTAATTAATGTTAATAGAGTTAGCCATGAAGTGTGTGTGCTTTCAGTGCACTTATGCATACTTGTTCTCCAGGTGTGCTATATCAGTAGGGCCATAAAATGTTTTCTAGTGGCACATAGTCATGAAGAGGGCAGAGAAGAAACTATACTAAATCTCATGCTGAACAACATCACGTGATTGGAGACTAAAGCTGCGTACACACTTGCAATTTTTCTCGTTGGAAAGGATCTTTCACGATCCTTTCCAACGAGAAAAGACTGCACGATGCATGAACGATGCTGTACATACAGCACCGTTCATGCTCTATGGAGAGGGGAGGGGGAGAGCGACGGAGCGGCACCCTGCTGCGCGCTCTCCCCTTCCCTTTCATTAGGATCGGTCGTCGTCCATCGTCCATGGATCCGCCAGGATGGTCGTCGGACGATGGACGACGACCGACTGTACACACGGCAGATTTTCGCCCGATAATTGGCCGATACCGATTATCGGGCGAGAAAAATTTGCCGTGTGTACGCAGCTTAAGACTGAACAGATACAATTATCTTATTTCCATGCCAGATTTATCTTTAGGTATTTACCTATACACAACAGAGATGAAAGCAGTTGATGCCTATAAAATTAAAACCTCTGTTTTCCTAAATATGTTTATTAACCACCTGAGCGTTACACTGAGGTCTAGATTTCTGTACCAAAAGTGATCCACTGTTTTTCATGAATTTTTTTTTTTTTAAATAGTAGACCTGTAACTTACAGAAATATGTCCGAACAGGGGTTCTAGTAGATAATATGAATATAAAAAATGTATTTACTTTTATTTTATTTTTTTTTATTTTTTGTATTGGATTGGATACTGGAGTTTGTATTCAATCCAATACAAAATGAGCGTTTGAATTTACCAGTTATGTATTTTGTATTAATTTTATATTATTTTGTATTGGATTGGATACGCAAGTTTGTATCCAATCAAATACAAAATATAAATTTGAATTTCCAAGTTATTTACTTTTATTTTATTTTTTTTTATTTTTTATATTGGATTGGATAGGGAGTTTGTATTCAATCCAATACAAAATGACAGTTTGAATTTACCAGGTATATACTTTGTAATTATTTGAATTATTTTGTATTGGATTGGACACAGGAGTTTGTATTGAATCCAATACAAAATGTTTGAATGAGTTTCAATTTGAATTTCCCGCACATGCGCCGACGTCATCACGCACGCAGGGAGAAGCCGTCCGTTTTTTTTTTCTCCGCCGGACGGCTTCTCGTTTCAGAGATCATCCGGCGCTGGAAGAAGAAGGACATGGACGATCAGCGGGACCACTGGCTCCCGCTGGCACCCGACGAAGGCACCCGACGCTGGAGAGGGAGATCGACGGACGACGATCGACGGAGGACAACGCTGGAACACGAACACGACGCTGGATGAGCACAGCGGGACCAGGTAAGTAAGGATGGGAAAAAACTCGGGGTTAACCATCCTAGCCATTTTTTTTTGCCCGTACGAAGGTCGGGCTTAACGGCTAGGAGGTTAAAGGTTTATTTAAGGTAATAACAAACAATACAGAACAAGAAAACAGGGAAAAGCTAAATAAATGCAAACGCAAAACACACAACAAAATAGTCAACATTGAGTAAAAATATAACTCCGGACTTTAACCACAACAGGGGCATAACCCATTATGACCTTTCTGCCTAAAACTGAGCAATACCCATAGAGCCAGTAGATAAAGCTGTTTTTTTGGTTTCAGTAGTTTCAGACATACATCTGATTCATAAGCATGGGGTAATTCTGTGACAAGTTCTGTGACATGTAGCTGATCATCTAAATTGTATGCTTAAACTATGAAAGGAAGATCAGAACACTGGCTAGGCTTTTTTTTGTAAGCCAGGTCGGAAATGGCATTTTACATAATCTCTATTGATATTTTGTTTTCCTTTTTTGGAACTGCTACATTGTTTATGGATATATTAGTTAATACCTAATATGCTATATGAGATCATTTTATAACAAGAACCCAATGTTAGGCTAGACTTTGTTATTGTCCAACTCTGCTTAAATTTATTCAACTACTTAACCCCCCCAGCGTTCTAATTCTGTCAGTTTTTTGATGCAAAAAGTGATCCTATTTTTTTTGCATAGAAATTTTTGTTGTTTATATTGTGGGCCTGTAATTCTTAGGATTACCTCCTGGGTATGATAATTATATTTATTTATTATATGATAATCATAAATTATAATATAATACATATGTATAAATAATAATTAAAAAAAATAATGAAATAATAGACAACAATGTAATCTAAAAATAAAATTAAAAATGTACTTTTATTTTTATTTCATATTGTGTGGTGTTTTTGTACTGTAAAAACCATTTAAAAGCAAATTACATTGTAATCCTTTTTTAAATTTCCCTCCCAGACACACCCCCCAATACATCACCACTCACATCACCCGGAAGATGACTCATCCTCTGGGGCGATGTGAGTGAGGATGTCCCGCCCGCCTCACACAGACGCTGCTGCTGCTCTGCATCTCACTGCTAATGCAGGCAGCGCGGTGGCCGGGACCCGAGTGGTATTTAAAAGCAGATTACTCATTTTTTTTTTCCCGCCCAGCCACGCCCCCCGACGGACCGGCTCCCCGGCATCACAGTGGGACCATCCGATCGCCGCTGGAGTGCGGGGTAAAGGTAAGGGAGCTCCTAAAGTTGCCCCAAGTGTGACTCGGGATTACCGCTTTTTGCATGTAAAAGCCCCCCCGAGTCACACTCGGGATTACCGCTAGGGGGGTTAAGATGAGCTTTTGGCCCTGATTTAATAAAGCTCTCCAAGGCTGGAGAAAATACACTTTCACCAGTAAAGCTGGGTGATCCAATAAACCTGGGATGGATCTGGTCCAGGATTCAAAGCATTTGCTAGCAAATTGCAAATTACATTGAGGGAATCCATTCCAGGTTTGCTTGATCACCTAGCTTCACTGGTGAAAGTGTATTCTCTCCAGCCTTGGAGAGCTTTATTAAATCAAGCCCTTTGTGTTAGCATGTTATCAAAAACATTTTTATTTATTCTGCTGCAAATGCTCAGCTGCTGTGACTACTCAGTTTACCATTGTCTGCAATGGCATCCTCAAAAGATAGAATGGAAAAGAGCCTGCATGTTTATTTTATTTTATAAGCATGTTTTTTTCTGAGAACATACAAGTTGGATTTTAGGCAGCTGAGACAGCTATTAAATACCAAAAAATAGGATACTATTGTTTTTGTGGTAAGTATCTACTGATAAAAAAGTGATGGTGTAGAGAAAAGTATATCTTTATTGATCTTGATTGGTCTTACATAAAAACTATTACTTAGATATGATGTGTATAAGTAAACATCATTAAAATAGCATAAGTGTTTCTTTCTGTGAAAAGGAACTGCACAATACCACACGGAACAGGGTTTAAACTGATTGCTATATTGCCCTTGACATTTCTCTTTAGAAGGCAGAGCTCCATGGTACATAAGGAATAATAACTTGATGAGTACATCCCTGTATTGAGAGGCGTATGTTTACATGATTGCTTTCTACATTGGAATAATAGATTTAGATTGAGATATTTGGTCTGATTTATCAAAGCTTGCCAAGGCTGGAGAGTATACACTTTCATCAGTGAAGCTGGGTGATCCAGCAAACCTGGAATGGATTTCATAAAAGTAATTTGCTTTTTGTTAGCAAATGTTTTCAATTCATTTATACTGTATATCTAAGCTCAGGAAGAACTACAGTAAACTGTCCTCCAGATACAAATACGGACTTGGAACAGCCAATTTGAGCATGTTAAACTAAAAGTATGTAATGCAATGTAAAAATGTTTGGGGCAGTTTTTCCACTCAAATATCTAAAATTTTGGCTAGGGTAAAAGTTACATTTTAAAGATTTGCTCATTTTAATGTATTTTACTGATGTCCTGATATACTGTGTATCATCTTACAACTGGTAAAACTAATTATTTTCAGATGGATCTTTCTACTGTCTTTACTTTTTCAGCATGAGGTACTGAGGTCTGTAAAAAAAAAGTGCTGAAAGATTCAGAGTACTGTGTTGTTACAGTGACTTTTCCCTCTTGTTTTGGTCTCAATTGTCTTTCAGACAAGACAGGGCCTGGTGGCAGGCTGTGACTGTTAAGCACTTTCTAAGAGAACCCTTAGTTTTTTTTTGTGTTGGTATAACATTTAATTGTAAGGAGTGTTTTTAAAACAGTAAATTTTACATTTACCAAACATTCTCTGGAAGTGTAACTTACCATTTTAAATAAATTATTTCATTTTAAATTATTGTGACACATGCACAGCTTTAAAAATATGTTCATTAAGTAACAATATAAATATATATACAGATATAAAACAACAGTTCTTATTTATTTATTCTGTGTTTCACTTTTTTTACATACATTTGACATTAAAAACCTTGCAGTTTAACTATTATATAAACAATAGAACAAAAAAAATGGTGAAATTGGAGAAGAATGATGGAACAAAGCAAAAAGCACTACTGCTGCTGATCTTTATAAATAGATCCCAGTAGAGTAAGCTTTCGATCTGCATCTAATCAGAGTATAAAACTTAAATCCACAGACAAAACACTAATGAGCTCATCTTTAAACATTTGTAGTTTATGCAGCAGACTAATAAGTCACATCATTGTTAAGTACATGAAACATTCCCTTTTATTTTGAAGAAAAGAATATTAGTGACCAGTTCTGGCAACCTTAAGGTTATTGTGTATCATCATTTAATAAATGTAAACGAACGGCTGGAAAATATCAAGGTCATCAGCTACAGCCTTTTTGTTTCTAAACAAATATTAATAATGAGTGAATGTCTAAATATACTAATTGCTGCTTGCTATCGCTTTTTGTTATTTTTCTAAAGATTGCTCCTGATATATTTACTTTTCCATATTAGCTCATACAAGTACTTTTGTGGACATACCCGTAAAAAGTGGCAGTGTTTCAATTGTCTTTTCTTAAACTCCGAGGTGTTAGCTGGAGGGCAGCATAAGCATCCAGTCATTCAAACTATAAAGACATTGAGAGAAGAGACTATAACAGTAGTCAGGATCACTGAACGGTGAAAATTTGTTTTTTAATATATAAAAAGGACTATTTTTAGAATTGCCAGCAGAAGAAAACTCTTTTTATGAGTAAAGTGAATCCCTCAACTGATAGCCTGTAGTGCCATCAGTGTAGTTTTTTTAGCGGGTACACTCCATCTTGGGGACCCAAGTTGCACTTTTCCCCTCTCACTAGGTGATCTACATCAATCTAATTGGATTTACTGGTTGTGATCTAAGCTCGCTTGTTGGGTTCTGTTGGTGGAGACTGTTCTTTGCTGGTTTTGCTGACTAGCCCCTGGAAGTGGGGGAGCCACTGTAATCCCTCCTTTTATGGTTCCACATTTCGGATTATCTTAGTCCCATCCAGTCAACCCACTTTTTGTGTTTTCAAGGTTCCTCTGTTTATTTCTTTCTTTCCTTTACTCCCTTCTGTCCTTCCTTGTTCCCATCTACCCTCCTTCCCTTAAAAAGTTTTGAGTGCACTACCATATCCTTTGCACCTCTAAGTGTTTATTTTGCTTAGTTTGTTAAAGTTATAGTATTAACAATCACTTTCTATTATTGACCTCCTATGGTTTCACTCTATAGATAGGAAGAACATGACTAACCCTATTGCAAATCATTGCTTATTTCTGTGGAATAAAGCCCATTTATGTATGGTGCCCATTTGTCCTCTTATTTTAATTTTTTTAAGTGTTTAGTAATCATGATATTTGGAATGAAAACATTTCTAATGTTACAATCTTATTATGATCTACTAATTGATGAAGTATTATGGTACCTCCAACTCAAACATGTAATTTCTCATTTGGATAAGCCCCCTTTCACTGGTTCATTTTATACCCAGTTTAAATTTCTATGCCTTGAAATTTCCTATACTCTGTTCTCTACATATACACACAATTTAAGAACTACAAGGTAAAGGTTCAACTGCCTTGTCATCATATGCCCAACAATGACTCCAACACTTGAATGTGGAACCTAAATCGGAGGAAACAAATTTGGGTTACCCTTCGTCATCTTGCCCTAAAAAAGTAACCATAAGGTACTCTCTTGCTGGTATGTTTTCTCACCCAGACTTGGTAAAACAATGCTGGGATATTTACTTTTGTAAAATATAATAGCTTGTAGGGCTGCCGGACCCTAGCTTCTCATTTACATATTTGGTGGACCCACCCAGTTTTAATACATATTATTATTAATTGGGTTTTTGCTCTTTTGAACCTTTGGCTGGCAGAGACCAAGTTTAAGCTGATTACACTACGCAAACTATTTCTAAGGCAAGGAAAAATAATACATTTCAGCCTGCAGAGGACTACTATAGGTTGACCTACTTATATGATTATTATAAATATAATTTGTACATGATGTGTATTTAGTTACTACTAGATATAAAGTTGCCAGTGCTTGAAAACTAAATAGGTAGCATTTGTTAGTGCTTACCTACTACTGTTACCTGGAATATGAAATAAGATAATATGCCTACCGGTAAATAAACCAAATTAAGCAAATCCTACTTTGTTGAAGAGGTAGTTGCTAATATTTTATTGCCATCATCATAGGAATCCTAGCAAATTCTATCTGTAGTATTTTTATAATGTTTGCTCAGTTTTGCTTTATTTTTTTCCAATGATAATATATTTTTAGAATTCATCTATAAGGCATTCATTATAGTAATTATAATCATGTTGATTGACGGTAAACTTTGTTCTTGGTAGTACTGATTGTTGAATAGGATTAGATAGAATAACAACTGGTTCATGATTTCCTGTGACTATACTACTCTGCATTATTGTAAATCAATGACCATGGGCCACATAATGAAAATATGAGCGGGATTATTAGGTTTGGATTTCCCAATTCTGCTGCTAATTTTTATTCTTTGATATTTCATCTTTTGAAATGTCTTGTTTGGAAATAATTTTGTTCTCCAGTTGTAAAATGTACATTGTTAACGACACAAATGATTCTTTTAGGCAAATTTCTTAAGAAGAACCAAAGAATGATGGCTTTGCTTCTTCCTACTGGTAGTTCTTGAGGACTAAAGTTTAAACAATTTTTGAATAAATATCAGCTTTATTAGTTTCATTCCTGCTTCTTAATGAAATTTAATGATTGTTCTTGGAGAAGCAAAGCATAAAATGAAGTTTAAAGGAATAAATGCCTTTGATGTTGAATGGTATTTGGTGCCTGCCTGGACTGTCAAAAGGACATTAAGACTTTACAATGCATGACTAAAATTACTAATCAAAAGATGTAACCTGCTAATTGGTTCCTACAGGTGTTAGAAATACTGTTTGTTCTGAGCAAAACGCAAGAATTATGTGTAGAAAAGTAATTAAATTTCAGAATATTTTGGAATTTTTAACATGACAACATGCCATAGCAATTGCTGCTACTTTCAATGTAATAGTTGTATAGCTTTTAAGAAGTAAAAAGTAAAACAGAGTAAGACGCAATAATGATTTAGAGTATGACGGGGTTCCTAAAAAAATTTGTAATCTTTTTCTTGTGTATTTTGGTTATTTTTTTAAAAAAATGGCCTTTATGTATCCAGTTCAATTTGCAACAAAATGCACAGCAACTGTAGAGATTTGGATAGTCAAATAATTAATGGACTCAGGATGACTTGTCTATACACTTAGTAAACCTGTTGCCTTCCATTCTAAAATGTGCAAATGCTGGTTCCTAAGAAAACAGCACAGTGGTGCAGGTCAATGAGCGATTGGCAAAGCGCTATCCCAGAGCTCCTCGGAAACCAGTTCCAGATGCAAGTGTGCCTTATTGAAAATTTCACTCAATAAGTCTGTAAAATGTTACATAGTGAACATTTATTGACTTTTTTTCTATTTTTTTTCTAGAAATCTGAAAAAACGTTTAATTATAAATTTTAGGTCCTCCCAAGAGTAAAATTACCAATAAATTGTAGGTACAGTATTAATGTCTACTATTTGCCTGCTATATCTGCAGTTGGATGAGATTTGTATTGGCTATTGTACTACTTTTGGTCTTTACCACAGTACAATGGAACAAGAGAATCTAATTAATTTCTCTCAAACTGTGGTAGTAAACTAAGGATCCCTATAATAATAGATGTTTTGGAATAGTATTCCATGCTTTAAACTAAAATTCTAAAATTAATAAAGTAACAATAGGTAAAGTAATGGTCTACACAATAGTCTTTAGAGATTAGTGCAGAAAATTTTGGTTTGAAATTTCTTTTTTCAAGGTAGGAATCAAAAAGTTGAATTTCACAGTAATTTGACACAAAGAGATTTTGACTTTTGCAGGCTAATTGCAACATGTGGGTCTATGTCCCATGACAAAAATAAAAGTATAACAAATCAAATTTTAATTTTTTAAATATAGGTGGAAATAGTATTTTTTTTTTATTTAGAAGCTAGGGATTGTTAGGCACCAAATTGCAAAGCACATAAACATAGTATTGCCACTAAAATTGTTGGGGGGGGGGGGGGGGTAGGTTAGGGTAACCTAAAGGAGCATTTCCCAAGCAAAATAAAAAAAAGTTATAATGCAAAAAGAAAAGGTGTAAGGGATAAAACACGTAAATATAGCAAACAAGAGGTTTATTCACAACACCATTCATTAGCATCCCAATTCTTACATATACAACAGCTTTCTATTTTGCAATGGGCTGGGAAGGCCAACATTTACTTTTTTGTTTGTTTTCTTCTCTTATTTGCAAAATACTAATAAAAAAAGAAAAAGTCAGGAACCCCCCCCCCTCCCCCATCCCTGTAATATTGAAACTTTGATATGGGTTTGCAAAAACAGAATGCCCTTAACATTGTGTAACTCGTTTCAAACATCTTGCATGATAGTATTCCACTCTTTGGATATCCAAGTTCTTTAAAAAAAGAGGTCTGTTGAATTGTGCACTACATCAGCGGTCACCAACCAGTGGTCTGCCAGAGAATTTTGGTGGTCTGCGGCTCTGGCCTCAGTAGAGGCACCCCGCTGGTGGGGCGCACTGGCCAGAGCTGTGGACCATGTTCCCCGTACAAACCCCTGGCTCAGGGAAGTGGGCGAGTTGTCTCTGAACACTACCAGCCCACTCTCCAATTGCAGGCTCAGATCTGCGATGGGAGAGTGGGCGGGATAATGGTATTATGAGGTCACTATGAGGGAGGATTCTCCCCCTTTGATTGACAGCCGGCTCCCCGCGCATGCACGGTCTGAAGCCGGTAATTTTAGTGGTCCGCGCGACCGAAAAGATTGGCAACCACAGAACTACATTATCTTTTAGAGAAAGGCCTGACGTTTATGCAGTTGCGGTCCAACTTTAGTGTATCATTTACACAAAATATTTATAATGTTTTTTGGAGACCACAGGGTAAGGAGAGACAAGACTTATTGTTGAAATGTTGACAGATGACCTCCTATCTAACCTAAATGTAAACTGTCAATTTTAACAGAATTCCTGTTTTTATTTTTCTGTCTGGTTAGCTGGTTGTTTCACTTTAAACTAAACAAAATAAAAAAATATTCTTCATTGGCGTATATGCCAGTGTTGTTTCAACAATCCTGCTGTTTTAAATAACGTATATAAACTTTTCATTATATCCTTTCTTTCTTGGTAACTTTGTAGCAGAACAACCAAAATGTAAAAGTAAAAAGTAGCAATACTGTTATAGAAAACCCACTTTTGGCTTTTAATGCTTTTATCTGAACACATTCGCTTCATAGATGTGTAGTTGTAAACTCAAGAAAGAACACCATTTCTTTTATTATGAACAAAAGCTATTGGTATAAAAGCAAATAATGGAAAAGTTTGCCAATCAAAGCTTGTGAACTGTTTTCTGCTAAATGTATCTCACAGTGAACTGTTTGAATCATCACAAAATTGATTTTAAGGCATCCATTCATCTTTTTTGGAATGTTAAAAGTAGTAGTAAGCCATAAGTTTGCAGTTATGCATTAACCCTTGTGCTGTATAGCTATTTCAGTGGAACATTTTTAACCTTAAAAATGCTGGCCAAGAAACTGCATATTTCAAGATTGGATGAAAATTTACCTGCTAAAAATAAAGCATACTGCATCAACCAATCCTCTGCACAATATCCCCTTACTGCAACAAACTAAAAATCAGAAATCAGTATTCACGAATACTTACCTAGTTTCTGCAATTTCCTGTTGTAGTTTTATAACCAAAAATGCACAAATGTGATTTATCTGAAAATCTCTTGGTGCATTGATCCCAATGGGAACTGTTAATAGACTTGTATCTGCTTTAAAAACGAAAAAGCCTTCCATTGTTATGTTCATGAAAGAATAGAAGATTGAGGTGACATTCGCCTTCAAAAAAGTTTTTTCCAAATTAAAATCACACACAGTGGGTATTTTTTAACAACTGCTTTTTGAACTCTAAAACGTATTCAACTTTTTCACACTAGTGTATATTCTAATAATGCATGTATTATAAAAATTAGCTGGTTTAAACCAGCTATGCTGCCAAAAAAACATTGATCTGTTGGGCAAATGTACACATGTGCTCCATTAATGTATGTATTAAAGTCCAAGATATTTTATTCTGTAGTCTGAAGACACAAAAGACAAAATACTGAACACCATTTTTTCATAGTAAATTCCAAATCGAATCCTTAGAAAGCCACAATTGTCTTGTTGTCCATCAAATAACATTTTTAATTAGTTTAAAAATAGGAACAAGTTTAAACCCACTTAATCATGATCTGTAAGTAACTTATTTATTTAGTAATTATTTAATATTACTCAAATGCACATAAGTCTATGACAGAATGACTTAGCCAAAAGCAAACTGTATTAGTTTTATCCATATTTCATATGACATTTGCAATTTCATAATTATGCAGTATTCAGTGTGGTTCAATATGTTCTTATGATAAATAGAACTTATTAAAACACTAGAAAATCATATCCTCCGTTGCAAAATCTAAAATGTTATATATGCCTTTCTACACCAGTCTAATACCATGGTAATTTTAGCTTTCTCTTGCAACGTTAAAGTGTATTTGGGTGTGCTTCCAATAATAAAATATGATTAAAACACCAACATTAGTCATTATATGTTTAAAAACCATGCTATTCGATCAAATTTAGGTTGTATAAAAAATGGAGTTTGGGAAAAAAGATTCTGTATCTTGCAAACATTTTTTGATAGAATTAGTAATATTGTAACTGTATTGCCCTAACTTTAAAAATCATCATATGCAACAAAAGAAAGTACCATTATTGATACAATTTAACAATTTTTTTTCAGTTTGGGAAACCTCCAATTGAAGATCTGTTCACTGACCTTCAAGATGGACGAAGACTTCTGGATCTTCTTGAAGGTCTATCTGGTCAAAAGCTGGTAGGTTGCAATCATTTACAAAAATATTGTAATCATTTGTTGATCATCAAAAATCCAATTTTGTGGCAGATTTTTCTTATAATGTTTGTTTTTCGTGTATCACTATAGTAATTAGCTCAGACCAAGAATTACTTACTTATTACCTTTAATAGTACAACTGATGTAAGATGTGTGTGTGTATATATATATATGTATATATATATATATTTGGTTAGAAACATTTTACAGAGAATAAAGATACAGTGCAATAACAAGTTACCTCTTCTGTGCCTTTTCAAGTTCTCGGTGTTACAATATCTCTTATAGTGACACTATAATTTTGCTCATCCGGCACACACGGATACTTAACTTTCTTATCATCAATGCTCTAAGTGGAAAGATGAAAGATGTTGGCTTTATGCAATAGAGCTCTACAAACTGAAATGAAACTGTGAAAATTACATTTAATCAAATAAACGAAAGATGCCTCACCTTTGATCATTATTGAGCAGTTGAGACAGTCAATTTTTAACTGATTGTTGTGTGTCCCAATGCCTTTTTGGATAGTGATAGGCAATAGTGAGTAAGATATGTAATTGTAAATATACAGTAATTACCACCTCTCTGTTTTCCACTTGGGATTTCTTTATTTTCCTCAAAAATGTAAAGAATCTTGTAGGTTTTACAGTGTGTGTGTGTTTGTTTGTCTATAGTACATTCCTACTCAATTTAAAAAATTAAAAAAGGGGGTTTTGAAGACTGAATTTTAATATTGATCTTTCCCTAATTATGAAGTGAGGTAGGAGCTTACATACCTGATAAGCGAAAGGTGAAAAGTATAAAGTTACATTTACTCACGTTACTGTGAGTACCTTTTTGTACTTTTGAATGTATTTTCTAAAATATGTGGTTTTACTTAGGTACACTTTTGAGTTTCTAAGTAAAATAAAAATAAAGATGCAAAAAAAAAAAAAACTTAGGTGGCTCTACTTATTTTATTCAATGCAAATATGTGTCCGCAGCTACCAAAAACACTGGGCCTGATTTAGAAAGCTCTCCAAGGCTGTAGAGCAGGGGGGTCAAACTCAAATACACAGTGGCACAAAATTAAAAACTTAGACAAAGTCGTGGGCCAAACTTGAAACTGAAATAGCACCGCTACTACAATTCCCTGCGTCAAGAAAACACTCCAATGCGGGGCTTAATGTTATGAGTGGCTGGAACTCCCTCTTCACTGAAATAGCACCGCTACTACAATTCCTTGCAACTATAAAATAGTCC
This sequence comes from Pyxicephalus adspersus, assembly GCF_032062135.1. Lineage (NCBI taxonomy): Eukaryota > Metazoa > Chordata > Amphibia > Anura > Pyxicephalidae > Pyxicephalus > Pyxicephalus adspersus. The sequence goes on along the minus strand of NC_092858.1, from coordinate 73,510,961 downwards.
AATGTGGGGTCACGCATAGGCAAAGAGGACAGTGGTCTATAGATGCGAGTGATGCCGCTACCAAAATTCCCGGCATTATTTGTGTCTATAAAACAGTCCAATGCGGGGCCACATGTAGGCAGAGAGGCCGCTGGTCTATAGACGCGAGTGATTGTAGTAGCAGCACCATTTCAATGCAGCGGCAGGCCAATATTTAGGGTTCCTTTTGGGGGCTTAAAAAAAGGCCAGATTTGGCAGTTTGACTCCCCTGCTGTAGAGGATACAAGTTCATCAGTGAACCTAGGTGATCCAGAAAATCTGGAATGGATTTCTTAAAATCATTTGCTATTTTTGAATCCTGGACCAGATCCATAACAGGTTTGCTGGATCACCCAGCTTTACTGATAAAAGTGTGTCCTCTCCAGCTTTGGAGAGCTTTAATAAATCCGGCCTACTGTATCAATTTTACAAGTTGTCTGAATCAATCTGGATATAAATAATACTCCCGCCTGTAGGTGGCACTATTTCTGCCATGCACACCCTACACAGGGAGGAATAAGTGCCTGGTTACTTCAGTGCATACCCCTAAAAGCTCCAAATTCTTTCTCTTGCCAAGGTGGGTTTTCAAACATAATATGATTTATTTTCCCTGATTAGTGGCAGTTTTGTGCGTTGTCTCTGTGCATGTTGGTGTAGCAGAACCCATCTCTGTCCTTCTCAGTTCTTCATCTAGCAGACACCTTGAATCTGCTGCTGAAGTTCAATCCCAGCATTAGAGTATATACAGACAATTGTCTAAAAAATGAAATTATGCAGAGGGACTCTGTCTCTGTGTGAAATTGCTTTGCAGCAGGAGACCACATTGGGTGTCAGTCCTCTTAGCTCAAAACAGGCACCTGAGGCTACAATTCACATGTTCTAACCAAATTTGAACAAGAGAATATTGGAAAGTCTTTGCCTAGTTTTAATTTCGGCTGTAACGCGGATGGAAGGGTGAGAATTTGGCATCAACAGTATGAAAGGATTCACCTTGCCTCGTAATCATAGTTTATACAGGTGTTGGTTGTATAATGTTTTGGAGGATATTTTCTAGGTGCGCTTTGGGCCCCTTAGTATCACCTATGTATTGTTTCAATGCCGCAGTGTACCATAGTCTTGTTGCTGAACTTGTCAATCACTTTAGGTCATAGTGTCCCCATCTTGTGATGGCTACTTCCAGAAGGATAATACACCATTACAAAGCTCAAATCATCTCAAACTGGTTTCTGGAACATTACAGGGAGTTTACTGTACTCAGATGAAAATGCCTCTACTGTCACACAATCTCAATCCAATGGAACACTGTTTGGATGCATTAGAATGGGAGATTTGCATGATGAATATGCAGCTATTAAATCTTTGTCATGCTATCAAGGTCATATGGACTAAAACCCCTAAAAAATAATTCTGGGGGAGGGGGGGCGTTGGCGCCAACCTGGTAATAGCAAGGTGAACTTAATGAAGTGGCTGGTAAGTGTTTATTGCAATATATTAAATCATAACTCCATATCATGATGTGAAATATCACCAGATTCTTGCCATTACAAAGCTCTATTTTGGGTAATGCCAAGATTTCCATCCTTGGCAGGTGCCACATATTTGTATTGAAATAATTTCACATGTGATCAGGCACAGAATGTACAAATTGGATTCTACAATTCTCTGACTTTTAACATTTTAAATCCAACTGTTGCTTCAACTTATTAAGATATTCAGAGAGTAATGTTTCAAAGATGGACTTACAAATAAAGGAACAATATTAAAACATGTTTACATTATCTGCCACAAGGTTTATTTGACATGTTTTGAGTTTGACATGTTTTGTTATTTAACAGGTGGATAACAATCTGATATAAAAAATGGCACAGTTTTGTCTTAAAAACATTTTGAAGATCCCTGACTTTCGTCTCTTCTGGGTGATTTAGGGAATGTCACATTATTTGTGATCTTGATTCTTTTGGATACATACAGTACATTTGCAGTATGACTGTTGCTGTTTTTTGGTGAAGAAATAAGGAATGCAGAATTTACAATTTAGGGCACCCTAAATGGCTTTGCTTGAAACTGTTTTATAGTATGCCTTTTACTGACAACACAAAATATACCTTCCTAAAAGTTTAAAATATTGTTTTCGACGTTTTATTTTGTTATTGCACTTTAATTTTTTTCCCTTAAAATAAAAACTAGGTTAATGTTTCTATCCCTTTGTCCATTTTGCACTAAAGAGGAGATGTTCTCCTCTCAGTTAAAACTAAATCTAGTAACTTTTACTCTGAGTTTATTTTAAATGAGCTAATTTTAACTTTTATGTGAGTGGAATTTTAACTTGTACTTTAGTAAAATTTCATCAAGGTAATAGTACGTTTACTTGAGTAGAATATTTTAGTACTCTTTCCACCTCTGTATGACTTTACATCCTTATTGGCTGATCATTAGAATAGTAAATTGGTGGCTAATTGGCAATTGGAAAGATATACTAGAGATGTTTCTTTTGGCACACACAGCAGAAACCCTTTACAAAATTAAATGATATCAGTAGAGATGGTAAAATGTGTGGTTAGCAAATAGGGTATAGGGGTCAGAGGAGAACAGACTTGCATGATTGCCTGGACGCAAGTAAATGATGACAGGAGTTCCAGCCACCTGCAGGTGTTTCTCCCATTGCGTTCAGAAAATTCAGAATGAGGACAGCTGGGGCATCCGTTGGATTAACTGAAGAATATTGTGGCTATATTGGTGTTCACAATAGTGTGGACTTCACAGTATGTAAATGTATGAATTGTAAGTTAAAAAAGGATAGTGGGAATAAGTATCTAAGTAATATTTTTATGCCACTTAAACAGCTGTGCAAACAGAATTGATGGATTCAGTGCCACATGTAAAAATTCTCTGAAACATGCAGAAGCAACTGCTGTAGGATAAATCAAATGTTCATTTTTATTAAAAAAAATAATAATACATTTTATTCTGTAAGCTGTGTGAAATTCCAGCAATAATTCATGTAGCTACATTGTGGTTTTGCTTTGTAATGAGTTTGTGATATGCAAAATTGTTAAAATGACTCTGTGAACGTTATGTTTAAAATTTAGTGCCAAAGTAACAATGACATTGAATGCTCTCTTCGTCTGTACTTTGTCTCTAGCTAGAAATCCTGCATTTTGGCCCATATATCACAACTAGTGTAGGTTGAATATCTCACTATTCGATTTGACAGGTATTCGAATAGTGAGATATTTTTCGGGTGATCGAATGCTGAATTCGAACACCATTGAAGTCAATAGTGAGGGAATTGGGGTTATTTTTAGAGACTTTTAAGGGCTGCAAGAGCAATCAGCTTGCTCTTGCACCCCCTTACTAGTTGTATGTGTTTTTGGATAGAGTTTCTCTATCCAAGAACACAGGGAGTCTTACAGTCCTACACATACTACAGGACTGCAACAGTGATCCTGATTGCTGTTGCTAGTAGTATGTGTTCTTGGATAGAGTTTCTCTATCCAAGAACACAGGGCACTAGATGTGATGAATGGGGAAACTTGTCCCCATTCAACCTCTAGTGCCCGGAGATCGCCTGCAGTCACAGTGACCGTGGGAACTGAACTGCAGATAAACTCTGCAGTTCCATTACCATCCCCAGGGTACTACAGGTTAATAAACCTTTAGTGCACCTGGGATCGCCTGCAGTCACTGCTGTGACTGCAAAGTTCCCAAGGTCAAGTGACCGTGGGAACTGAACTGCAGATGAACTCTTCAGTTCCACTACGATCCCCGGGGCACTACAGGTTAACTAGCTCCAAGGATCGCACACTTTTCTCAATGATTGCAGACTCTGCTGCGATCATTGAGAAGATGCCCGGCTGGCAAGTAGTTTTTACTCTGTAACACACACAGTAATATGATACTTTTTTTTACATTTTTCTTGCAGTGGATAAAAGAAAAATGTAACAAATGTATCATAATATTACTATGCTGGAAAGTGTGTTGCAGAGTAAGGGATATCATGTCATTGTAGGATAACCTGTAAAAAAAAAAAATTAGTTAAATACAAACACTTGATAAATTAATTTAACATTCATTTTTATTTTTTTTAACACATTTTTTTTATCCAAATTTTTACCATCGAAACTTGTTTTTTCATGTCAGGTCTACCCAAATTCAAACAGCCATTTTCGTGTCGAATATAAGGACAACCGGAATTCGAACACCAACACTAATCACAACTTTGTCCTGTAGGTCAGCCATCTTGTACCCCTCTCCCCCCAATAAGTAACAACTTTAGATGCTTATACACACAAAACACATCTTGAAAGCTGCCCCACATGAACAAAAGAAAGCAGGGAAAGGAAGAGAGAAAAGGGAGCAGGACAGGGGAAAGGGAGAGAGAGAGAGAGAGAGAAAAGAGGGTATAGAGACAGAAGGGGGGGGAGAGAGAGATGTAGGATTAGTAAGGGAAAGGGTAAAATGAGAGGAGAGAAAGAAGAGAAAGAAGGAAGAGAGAAGAGGAAAAAGGAGAGGGGAGAGAAAGAGAGAGAGGAGTAGAGTGAGGAAGAGGGGGATAGTGAGGGAGAGATGTGGGATTAGTAAGAGAGAGGATAAAGTGAGGAGAGAAAGAAGGAAGAGACAAAAGGGAACAGGAGAGGGAAGAGAGAGTGAAGAGTGAAGACAGGAAGAGGGGGAGAGTGAGGGAGAGAAGCCGGATTAGTAAGGGAGAGGTTAAAGTGAGGAGAGAGAGAAGGAAGAGAGAAGACGGAACAGGAGAGGGGAGAAAGAGAGAAGAGTGAAGAGAGGAAGAGGGGGAGAGTGAGGGAGAGATGCAGGATTAGTAAGGAAGAGGGTAAAGTGAGGAGAGAGAGAAGGAGGAGAGAGGGAAGGGAAGGAGAGAGAAGACATTGAGAGATAAAGAGGAGAGAGATAGAGCATGGAAGTGGGAGGGAAAGGAAAGGGGAGGGAGGGAGAATGGAAAGGGGGGGCAGAGAAAGGGGGAGACAGGATGGAAGGAAGAGGGGGAGGTTGGAGACAAAGGGAGAAGAGGAAGGGGGCAAGAGAGGGGAGAGAGGGCCAAGTAAACAGAGGGGATGATGGGGATAAAGGGAGTGGGAGAAAAAGGGAAGAGAGAGAGTGAAAGGGAGAGAGGCAGTGGGGAAGGGGGATGAAGGAGAGGCAGGGGAGATATTAGGAGGCAGAATAGAATGTACAGGGAAGAGTGATACCATACATACAGATTACAGATGTCACCTTGGGCAGATCTCTGCATTGTATGTGACCTCAGTATAATCACTTTTACTTTGTGCTTCCTGTTACTGTAGACAGGCAGCAGCAGAAAGTTCAAGTTCCACATACAGATGTTCTAATGCCACCCCCTAGTGGTCATGTTGCACTAGGCCGCAGCCTACCTGGCATTGTTGTAATTCTGGCCCTGTAAACAGTAGAAACCATGACACATAGTGGGGACTCGGAAATTGATACTTCCAGACATGCTGGATTCTGCATGATCTTCAACCAGGGATTTACGTCACAGATCAGCAGCATAACAACATAGTAACTTTTAAATCCTTGTTACTCATGGCTAGTAAAACAATTTTAAGCAATTATAAAGTGTACATGTAATGGTGTTTTGATTTAAAGCAAACCTAGCAGTAAAATTGCAAGTCATGCTTAATGTATATGCCCCGCTCCAATTTAGGTAATAGCTGCTCAGTAAAAAAAAAAAATAAAGCTTAAAATACTTCCCTCCTGCAGCAAATAGCAGAGGATGACTGCATTCTCCTCTCAGCAAGATCCCAATGAGTCCCAAAGAATTCTGAGTACTACAAATCCTATGACATTATGCCCCTGCGCTGTGTTGTAGCATCTTCTTGTGAGATTTAGACTATTCTGCGTTCCCCAGGATCTTGTTGGACATAGCGCAAGTCAACCCAAGAGTACAGAAGTTGGAGAAAAGGTAAAAATATGTACTAAAAAAACTTTTTTTAACTTCTTTACTAAAAGGTCCATTTGAATATAAATGTAAGATTTTTCAACATAACATAATGGATCTTTACTAAACACTAAAATATTGTCATGTCTTGATGCAGCCAGGCAAGCCAAGGACAACATACATACAACTACAGATATTTTGTTAGTTATGTAGGAACTATAGGGAAGTAGGTTCAAAAATTTTACATATGCTCAACTAAAGTAAAAAATAATATTATTGCTGTATTTTTAAATACCATATCGTAAGCCCACAAACATAATATGTGTTATTTTGTAAAATGTATATGCTGTACATATCATATTAAATGTCAGCCACAGTACATTTTCCAAGATGTTTTGAGTCTGTTTTAGGCTAAGACCATTTTAACCTTAGCAAGTACGGGAAATCCCTGTTGATTTTGCCAGAAATGCAAGATTATTTTAGCTGTCGCTTCCTGCAGGCTGCAAAGATAGCACAAAGAACCCATTTTTATTTGGTAAGCTACTAGTCCTATCAATCCACCATGTCATAAAAAAGAACAAAGGCAGACATGTTTAAAGTCCAGTTTAAAGAGACAGAAAAAAAAATCAAATATTTGATTGGATGCATTTGTATAGCCACCTTACAGTATTGTGTGTTCATTCCAAAAAAAGAAAGAAAACTGCCATTTAGAAGCACACAAAATGTATGGCTAACCTTTGTGTACTGAAAGCAGATAAATAGGTCAAACATTTTCAGGAGTTGAAGTAATTCTAGCACTTTTATGATTGCTGTCTTAGTTAGAACAGAATGACAAAACATAACCCAAAACAATCAACACCAACTGTTTACACCAATCTAAGCCAAAGCTTGCAGAAATATTTAGAGTTTACAGATAATCTTTTACTCCCTTTGGGCTCTCATTCAACCACAATTCAGGTGCTGCGCTCCTGCTGCTGACATTACTTTCACTTGTCCTTTGCTGTGTAGTTCTGCAAGTACTGTTTTGCTTAATCTTGGAATAAGGCAGAGATGCTGTGCTCTGTTCAAAGCATTGTTGAGAAAAAAAGGTGGAGCCATGGGCGATTAAACAGGATTTCCAAGATTGCAAGTGGCACCTGAACACAAACAACCTTTGCTTAAGAGTCTATCATCCAAATTGTTTTTGATGCCCTTATGCCTACAATTGCTTGATGGCGTCTGGTCATCACTGGGACAGAATGGCAAAGGGAACAATGAAACCACTATCCCTAAAATTTCCCTGTTGGAATGGAACTTGAATTATGAATTCTCATTAGTTAACAGAAAGTCCAACATTGTAAATTCAGTTTTTTATTGTCACTGGTTCATGTAAGTTAGCAGTTACTGTTTTCTCATGCCAGTAAGACACTGCCTCAGGGGAGACACTACATCACACCAAATCAGCCACATAGAGAATAAATGGGGGAGGCAGTGAGTAATTCACTATTGCTCACGGCTGCCCACTGTCAAATCTGCAAATGCTGGCAGTGCAATTAACAAACCTGTAGGAATAGTGCAGGATCATTTGATCCCACTGCAGGTCGGGACCTTCCCAAATTTTATTTTCAGCTAATATCTGGATAACATACTCAGCATAAACAAATATCAGTTACAGTCAAGCTACCTGTTAGCAAGCAGCCATTGTCCCACGATGTCTGAGTGATTTTTGTTTTTACCATATAAATTAATTCCATTTAGCTCTCTGTACCGTAAAGGTAAATCGTCAAATTAAATAGCAGCTGTGAGTTTTTCTGACCTTCAATAATTTGGCTTTTATTTTAATGAAGAAAAAAATAAACCAAAGCAAAATATATGGAGCAATTATTACTAAACATAAACACTAATTGTGTAAAAAAAAAAAAAAAAATATATATATATATATATATATATATATATATATATATATATATTAATAGTAATAATTAGTAGTAATAGTAATAATTTCTATGGGAAAAAATAATTTCAGACATCACATTCATGTTTAAATTGAAGAAATCTACATGCTGAAATGATTCTCGTGGTTCTTTTGACTATAGGAGAGCCATATGAAGAATAATTCTATTCACTGTGTATATTGTTGACTCATTTTTAGTGTTTGCTATTCTGAGAACAAATTTGCCGAGTGAATGCCTTAAGCATTATGCAATCAGACTGCTATTGTTCCGACTTTCATCAGTCATATCGTTGAAGAATGTTTTCTCTAAAGCAAAGTATTGGCCTTGGTCTAAGGGCAAGATGTCCCTGAGTAATGGTACAATTCTAAATTGAAATTCTAGTTGCAAGCTGATTCCAAGCTTGGGAAAAACACACACACAACGGGTACAAAACAAAATGTTCTTCTAAAAGACATGTACCTTTACTCATTGTTTGGGTATTGCAAGGTAAGGTTCTCTTGGGCGCATCTGTTTCCAGGGCTCCAAGAAATGCACTTTCTAGTCCAGTTCTCTCACTCTGTGGCATATATTATCTAAAAGTTTCTATAGAATATCCACCAGGGGCAGTGGTAAAATAGTTCACACACATTTATTCAAGGTTGGAATTATTTTTTTTTCCCCAGCCTAGAAAATTTGCACCAATAACAGGGCAAATAAACAGGAACATATTTGGAGAGACACAGTACCACAGTGACGCAACAATAAATGTGTCAAGTAAGACAAATTAATGCCCACTGACTCAGAAACTTGTCCACAATGACACAATTAGTACCACAGTGAAACAATCAAAGACACACTTTCAACTATCGCCTGTAGTTTGGCTTTTGTTGAATGCTATGGAAAAAAGAAGAAGGGGGGGGGATGATTGCCTGACAGTCTGTGTTAGCTTATATGCAGCATATATCTGTATATTTGTATTTACTACTCAAATACGAGGCCCCTGGATGGTGTGTGAGAGCAGTGGTCTGACTCACCAAAATCCTGCCAGCACAGAGTATTTACCCTAAAAAATCATGATTTATGGCAGTTGTTCCCTTACTCCCAACTTTTCATAACACTTGTTTTTATATTGGAATGTGACTTTCAGAGTTTTTTGGGCTAATACCAGTAAAACCACCCCAAATAGTGTTTACCCCAGGGTGACAGGTATATAGCTCAAATACCTACATCTACAATGTATATGTTAAATATTTGTAATTTACAAACAAATTTTTGATTGATGCACATTGCACAGAATTGATCCACACTACAAAGTTTTTTTGAGTACATTTTTTGATATGTAATTGTTCTAGCATGTGGCCAGGTTTGACATGTGAGTAATAGATTGTTTGAAATACACAAATATAGATTTTTCATAATGTTGGCAAGTTTTGTGATTATTGATTGGGATTTATTTTTCTATTAATATTTTATTTTATTCATTGATCTCTATTCTCAACCTTTTCATAGGACTACTTACAGCACTAAGAATAATATGTTGGCGTTAAAAGTTAATCCTTAGACACAAGGTGAAAACCTAAGCTAGGAACTAACTTTCAGGCTTTACTAAATGTATACAGAAATTTTTCATTTTTTCTGGTGTGACTTTAAAACATATGATCTGATTTTTAGACAATTCAAGGACTGTCTTTAGTGTTTCCGAACAACTCATTGTGTATTACTTATCTAAGGAATCTTCCAGTGTTATGAGACATTTATGTCATTCAAATGCCAAAGAGCAATAAAACTGTACAATTACTGCTGTTCAGCATGGCAGACAGCAGTTATAAAAAGTAAGAAATGGGACGTGCCCATACAATCACCGCATTCACTGCATACATTTATGTCTTTATGGAATTAAAAATGCCCCTGAACTTTGCTGGCATATGGGAAATTGCTGTTGCCAAAAATGTAAGCAATGAAAAATATGCAAGTGAAACAACTCCATATGCCATTGTTTGTCTGATAAACTGTCATGGAAACCAAACCAAATTTACTGAATGTACAAAAAGATAAAAGTACTGAATTGACTGACGTGTTTCAGCTTCTTACAGAATACTGGGCTCAAGGAAAATGTATTTGATTGTATGAAGAAGCTAAAAAAAATATGTCATTCTAGAAAAGGGTTCTGTGAATAGATATTCCATTAAATAAAACTGCTGTATATTATTCAAATGTTATGGAAGTAACAGCTGAGGTGCATGTACATTTTGCACTAATTGGTAATATACATCTTGTAAATCTTTGTCTTATCTCCTTTTATTTCACTTTTTTTTTTTAATTTATGAACTACTGCAGCCAAATACAAGTTTTTAATTTAAAAAAAAAAAGCTGGGTAAATAATTTTGCCACTACATAATTTTATTGTTAAATTAATAAATAAAGAATGTCTAAAATGAGAAGTAGTAGTAGTTCGCTATATTCAGTTTGATTTAATATTATATATAAAATATGAATTAAATCTTGGAGATATTTCACTGCTCATACAAGTGACTTCCTTCTTGAAATGAGAAATCAGTCAGTATTATTAGCAAGACAAGTAACGCTGGCATCTTGATTTATTCACCCTGCCTGATGTCATATGTAAAGGCAGATGTTGATTGTCTATGAATATGACAAGGGGTGCAAAAATTTGTAAAAAAAAAAACACAGACTTAATTTAATCACCATGGTGCAATTAAGCAAGGACATATGTTAACTGTGTTAAGTAACATGGCTAAAGGTGGAGATTGTTGTCAAATCTTCAGGATAAAGATGTTACCCTGGTGACTGAAAGCTGTAATTAGAATAGAATTGTATCAATAACTTCCTCACTTCCTGTCAAGTTCTTGGGCAATCATAATCTGCCTTGACACATTTCATGACACCATAGTGATAAGATCAAAGTCATTTAGTTAACTATGTATCTGTTAGGTTGGGATATGTTCAGGGCACTTATGTGTAATGAGAAAAGATCCTCAACATTACTAAACAAAGCAAATCAATGGTAGTTTACTACTATTAGTTATACCATGATCTTACCATGCTCTAGATAAATGAGGGCCTTCACAGACAATGGAAGACTTAGGCCCACCAGCCAATCAGGAGCCTATTAATTATCCCTGGCTATTTAGCTGGCTTGGACACAGCACCCAGCATTTATGCAACCTGCCTCCACAAGTGCCGAGCCCCCTACCTCTGCTGAGCATTTGGTTGCTCGGTGTGTTGTTTCCCAGCCAGTTCCCCTGTGCTGTTCCAGTTTTCTATACTGTCTGTGGTTATCCCTGTGTTACCTGTGGCTCCTTTTGCTTCCAGTGTTCCTTGTGACTTTTAAGAAATCAATTCCAGGTTTGATGGATAACCCAGGTCCACTGATGAAAAAGTATCTTCCCCAGCCTTGGGGAGCTTTAATAAATTGGGCCCATAGTATCCAACCACTCTCTGGACAGTAGAATGTAAAATGCAGCAGTGCACTAAATTCTGCATATATTAATTAGGCTGTTGAACTGAAGACTTTCAAAAGATTGAATAAAAATGTGAGGAACTAAAGCCTTTTTTTTACACAATCACTTCATTTCAGGGGCTCAAAAGTAACTGGACTATTGACTCAAACGCTATTTCATGGGCTGGTGTGGGCAATTCCTTCAATATGTCAATACTAATAAAGCTTTTAAAAGGCCTGGAGTTGATTGGGGGGAGGGGTGGCTTGTATGTGAAAGGTTTTGATGTGAACAGACAACATGCGGTGAAAGGAGCGCTCCATGCAGGGAAAACAAGCCATCCTTAAGCTGCAAAAACAGAAAAAAATCCCTACAAAATTAGGAGTGGCAAAATCTACAGTTTGGTACATCATGAGAAAGAAACAATGCACTGATGAACTCAGCAACGCCAAAAGACCTGGACGTCCATGGAAGACAACAGTGGTGGATGATCGCAGAATTATTTCCATGGTGAAGAGAAACCCCTTCACAACAGCCAACCAAGTGAACAACACTCTCCAGGAGGTAGGCGTATCGATATCCAAGTCTACCATAAAGAGATGACTGCATGAAAGTAAATACAGAGGAGGCACTGCCAGGTGCAAGCCACTCATAAGCCTCAAGATTAGAAAGGCTAGATTGGAATTTGCTCAAAAACATCTAAAAAAGCCAGCCCAGTTCTGGAAAAACATTCTTTGGACAGATGAAACCAAGATCAACCTTTACCAGAATGATGGCAAGAAAAAAGTATGGAGAAGGAGTGGAACAGCTCATGATCCAAAGCATAGCACATCATCTATAAAACATGGCGGAGGTAGTGTGATGGCTTGGGCGTGCATGGCTGCCAGTGGCACCGGGACACTAGTGTGTATCCATGATGTGACACAGAACAGAAGCAGCTGAATTCTGAGGTGTTCAGAGACATACTGTCTGCTCAAATCCAGCTAAATGCAGTCACATTCATTGGGAGGCATTTCATAATACAGATGGACAATGACCCAAAACATACACCCAAAGCAATCCAGGAGTTTATTAAAGCAACGAATTGGAAAATTCTTGAACGGCCAAGTCAGTCACCTGATCTGAACCCAAGTGAGCATGCATGTCACTTGTTGAAGACTAAACTTCAGACAGAAAGGTCACAAACAAACAGCAACTGAAAGCCGCTGCAGTAAAGGCCTGGCAGAACATTACAAAGGAAGAAACCCAGCATCTGCTGATGTCCATAAGTTAAAGACTACAGGCTGTCATTGCCAGCAAAGGGTTTTCAACTAAGTATTAGAAATGAACATTTTATTTTCAGCTTTTTAATTTGTCCAATTACTTTTTAGCCCCTGAAATAAAGTGATTGTGTAAAAAAGCCTTTAGTTCCTCACATTTTTATGCAATCTTTTTGTTCAAACCACTGAATTAAAGCTGAATGTCTGCATTTTACCTGCATCTGAGTTGTTTCATTTAAAATAATTGTGGTAGTGTACAGAACCAAAATTAGAAAAAAGTTGTCTCTGTCCAAATATTCATGGACCTAACTGTATATGCGAAGGGGCGCTGTGAAGTTCCTTGCTTTGCCCCCTTCCAGATGAAATAGAAACATGAGTATTGGGGCATATGACAGCCTAAAGTCTTAGCGTGTAACTTTGCAAATATCAGATGTTTGCAATTCTTAAAGCGGTTTTTTCTTTCAGTGAGAAGTTGTGATGGCAGAGGCACAAGCAAGTTTCACGTCATTGGAATTACGGGCCATCATTAAGTTTTTGTTTCTCCAGGGAACGTCATCAAAGGACATTCACACTGAGATGTCACAAATACTGGGGGAGACGTGTCCTTCCTTCAGCACTGTCAAAACCTGGATATTTTGTTTCAAGACATTTCACCGTTGAAGATGAGCCCCTCTTTTGGCTAGTGACTGAGAATGAAACCTGGCTTTACATCTATGATCCTGAAACCAAGGAACAGTCAAAGGAATGGCGCCACTGTGGGTCCCCGCAGTCAAAGAAGTTCTGAACCCAGAAATCAGCCAAAAAAATCATGTCGTCCGTTTTCTTGTACAAAGATGGTATTCTGTTGGTGGGCTATCTACCTCAGGGCTCCAGTATCTTTGGATAGTGGTATGCTAACCTCCTGGACCAGCTGAAGGAGCCAATTAGGACAAAATGCAGTGGAAAGTTGACCAAAGGGATCTTTCAATAAAGAGCAAAATTCAAGGTTGTTTAATGGTAACAGCAATAATGTGATTTAACTGATTCAAAATCATGTATCAACATCATTCCAGTATGAAAATATAACAATGAACCTTTTTTTTTTTTAGGTAAAGGAAAAAGGCTCCACCAGGGTTCATGCTTTAAACAATGTCAACAAAGCACTTCAGATCTTGCAAAAAAATAATGTAAGTACTTAAAATCTAACAGTTATTATTTAAATTTATTGCTTTATGTCTCTTTACATATCATGACAATGACATTTTACATTTTTCAATTAAACTAACCTCGGGAGTGGAATATCAACACTAGGTGAACTGGGTGCATTAACTAACCTATCACGCTAGGTACAAACCCAATTCCAAAATGTCACTAGGAAAGTTTGTTCACATAGCACAAACTTAGTCACTGCAAAAAACAACAAAGAACAAAACATTTTCTCTGTCTCTCTACACTAATAGCAATAATCATTAGAGGGCAGGAAACTACATTCTGCAGACCTGTAATATGCACTCTTGTGTCACCCTCCTACATCATCATTTCAAATTTGCTGCTGTTAAATATATGACTTCCATTTTGATGCCTGTGTCACTGGCCTAGAACAAGTATGATGTTCAAAAGTTTTGATTTTTCTGAGGTTCAACTCAAAGTTCTGAACCAAGGCAGCTAGCATTTTCAGCAAGAGGTTAACAATGGCAATCCACATGTTTCCCTTATGATAGGTTTTCTTTAGTAACAGAGGCATAGGGTCATGAAGATATCCTCAATATGCTTTTGAGAGAGACCTGGTAATTACACAAAATGTAAACCTATATATGTGTGTGTTATGGGTTAGGAATAGTGGTAATGTTAGAAATATGGTTGATACAAGGTATCCATATTCATAATTATATTTGGCAGCTTTTCCGTATTAGCATGACAACTTTCTTAGGTGGCTGCGCAGTATTATCTAAAAAATAAACACTGTAGGCAGTTAAAACTGATAGTATAAATAAAAGACTACTGCAAACTTTTGAAATAACCTTTAAAAATAATCTTTTTTTTGGTTTTCTTTTAACCTCAAGGATAAATTCAAATGAATGACATTATTTGTGAAAGAATCTTGCTGCAAAGTAGCCAAGCAAAAGAAAGATAAATGTTTCACTGCTTGACGTATTGTAATACATGATAACTTTACTAGGACACTGCTTGGGATGCGTCTCCACTATACTGTATATATTGATTTATAAGTCTGTAAAGGACATATTTGGAGCTTGCATTGCACAAAATGCACTCATAAATCTTTGCAAATTCATAAAATGCTAAATTGACCTAGATTACCATGTCAGAAAGTTACGTTTGGCAAAAACAAATGTTTTCTGGCTACCAATAAAGGCCAACAAAATATTTTGTACGCTATACAGATGAAGGACCCCTTATGTAGAAAGGCTTAAACTCAAGGCTGTAGTTTGAGTTATTGCCTAGTTTGACAAATTATAGTAATGCAACATGTTGCCATCTTGCTTATCCCTGTATAGCACATCTTCTTAAATGCTTTTCATTTTTTAATTGGTTTTAAATAACAGTGATTACTATTAAAAAAATAAATAAAAAGTGGAAAATGAAACACCTGCTATAAATTATAAAGTTTTAGGAATTTGCTGAAAATGCAATAGCCTTCAAGTGTATATCCAACCAAACATGTTTTTGTAAGAGAGAGGGCTATAATCCGTAAGAGATTAATTTAATCTGAGCACCATTAAAAAGATTTACCCTCATTTCTTGCCCTGCTAATGACATACTGGGATGGAAAGTGAGTGAAACATATTTCCAATGGAGCCTTCAACCCTTTGATTTTCTATAGATAACAGGAGACAATTTTTTGTCTTAATATACACCTTAAAGATATGCAATAGCACAATTTAGATGTCCCTGAACTTCATAATCCAATTTAATAAAGTTACCAGAACAGTAAAAAGTACACAACTTTATTTTCATTATGCACCAAAACCTGCTACCTACCGAATTATATAACTTCAGAATCAGCTAGCTTTGATTTGTTCGGTTTGATTAAACAAATTAGCTTCTCCGTTCAGTTATTAAGTGCCCTATTGGAGGATGAAGGAAAATGATTTGTGCTATTTCCCTGTTTACTTAAAAAATTTTTATGTAAAAACGACTAGTGTTTGAATTTGCTTCTCCTTGGTTCACCAACAGTTTGTCCAAAATGACCATAATCTTCATGTTGATTCATTGCCAAATTCAAACTCTATTGAAGACAATGGTCCTGATTTATTAAAGTTCTCCAAGGCCGGTTCAGGATTGAAAACATTTGCTAAGAAGTAGCAAATGACTTTTAGGAAATCCAATCCATGATTGCTAGATCATCCAGCTTCTCTTATGAAAATATATCATCTCCAGCCTTGGAGAGCTTTATTAAATCAGGCCCAATGACAGGCAAACTTGACCAAGGGAACATAGCATATTACTTAGTGAATCAAGCCAACAAATGATGGTTTTCTTGAACAGTCAAATTCACTGCTTATTTAATCAGGAGAACAGTTCACTTCACAGATTGGCTGAGCAGCACTATATGGCTATATGTGCTGGCATATGGTCAAAGTGCTGTCTATGACAGATATAGTGTAAGACTTAGTGACATATCTGATCACCAAACATCTGTGATGTTCAGCTTTATATTATTAATACCATTTAATTCTAAATGAGCGTAGCTTTTTGTCTATTCTTCCATTTTATGTTTAAACAAGTGATTCAAACAATAAACGCCTGTGTTTAAAGATCATGGGCCTGATTTGTAAAAGCTCTCCAAGGCAGGAGAGGATACACTTTCATCAGTAAAGCTGGGTGATCTGGGCCTGGCCATGTCACAAGAAGGAAGAGAAAATGGAAGAAGATGGCGGCGCACTGCCACGGGACAGGTGAGTATAATGAGGATTAGTTCCTCTTCAACATGGTTATCGTTTACTGAATGAGTTTAAAAAAATCTTCACAACATTTGTAATCTTTGTAAACTATTTTGAAAGCATAATATGGCAGTGGCAGACACAGCTAACAATTGGCCTCTGTGACGAACTGACTTGTGGATTCCCCTTGCCCAAATCCCTCCCATGACTATCCCACTTGTATGCAGCCAGTTTCTGGGACCAATATTTATGCAGACCAGGACAATAGGCTGACCTGTCAACTTTAATTATATAAATTTTTATAACTTGTATTTATATAAATTGTATTTATGGGAGGAAACTCACACAAAGGGAGAACATATAATGAACTTGGGATCCTGGTGCTGCCACCATGCCACTTACTTATAGCAAAGCCATGGTGAATAGTGGTTAATGCTACCCTAAAGGTAGGAGTGAGGACTTAAAGATAACAGTGTTGGGAACTTTCAGGGATATAGATAAACATGTGCATGTTCCCTGCATGAAAAATGTAGATGTAATGCATTCCTATTTACCAAAAGCAGATCAGGGCAAGAGGCTGACCTGGACACTTTAAAGAGAATAGTGATAAATAGTGCCCATGCCTACACTAAAGCCCTGAACAGGAGGGACATAATGGTAGCAGTGGGATTGGCCTTAAATGATATAGTTAAATAAGTGCCCTAAATAACAAGTGAAGATATCATGTCCCATGTATACCAAGTTCAGATATTATGTGCCCCCAAATCAGAAGTCCTCTTCAGCTCTACAGTCCTCGGTGGACCTTGGCTTGGCTTGATTCATTCGAGCATTAACAACTCTTTTATGAGGTCCTTAAACACATCCTTTATTGGAGCCATGATATTATCATTATTATTATCATTATTACACAGTATTAATATAGCCCCAACATATTATGCAGTGCTTTACATAGTCCATAATCATGTCACTAGCTGTCCCTCAAAGGGGCTCACAATCTAATGTCCTTACCACCATAGTTATATGTCATTAATACAGTCTAAGGTTTTTTTTTAATTTTGGAGGGAAGACAAATAACCTAACTGCATATTCATCCAAATCTGTTGTATGTTTGATTGGACTTTGCTGAATTCCGGCTCTGTACGCATATGGTTCCCAAATATCTGTAAAATGTATTATTCATCCTGCTCTCTCTTTGCTGGCACTACTCCCTGCACTCCCCTGTCTGATAACTCATTGTCTCTCTGCTCTTTCCATATTTCGGGGAGTTATACCTAAGAATTATAGGCAGATGTAAAAATATAGTACTATACAGTATACAGAATTATTGAATTTTCAGTATTTTCAGTATTTTTGATTTATTAATGCATTCTTGTTTAGGTTGATGTTTGTGTTTTTTATTTAAATTTAATATTAAATTAATTTTTTTTTACATAATTGTGTGTTTAAAACTTTATTATATTCAGGATATCTACTAGACCCTTGTTTGGACATATTTCGGTAAATTACAGGTCTACAATATAAAAAAAAAAGATTTCATGAAAAACAGTGTACCGTTTTTTGGTACAGAAATCCAGACTTCAGTGAAATGCCCAGGAGGTTAAATAAAACAGGGACACACAGACATGTTGGACATTGGACAATTCTATTTCAATAAATACAAGACCAAATATAATGTTTATTTTTGTTTATTTGTTTTACTATGTTTTCTTCATCTACTTTTAGAACTTGCTTGAAAATGACACAATGTTTTAACTCATTACATTAATTTCATTCACTTTGATTATAGTATCATATATATAGGTTTGCTTCATCTAGTGGTTATCTGTAAATTAGGAAATAGAATCACTAAGATTTTAATAATTTTCTCCTAAATCTGTCCAGTTTACAATCATAAATAACTTGCATTAAATCTCTATTTTTCTATTGACAGGTATTGCTAAATGCCTTGTTTTTAAATGATACTTTTTAAACTCCCATCTGTACCCCTTAATAGACACCTCATTTAAAGTATAGTTATTGATATATTGAACTTATCAGCTAACAATAACCAATTTATTAATGTGGTAAATACCTTTGAAATCAATTTTCAATCATAAAGAGCAAATATTACAGAATAATGAAAATACTGCATGTGGTAAACCTTTGTGAATTGAAGCTGATATGATTAGTGTTTCTTCTTTAGAGCTGCCATTTAACTCTTAAACTTCATTGTACTGATGTTGGATTGGTATGAGCAAAGCTGAGAGTTTGCTTTTTCGCAATATTTTTAGTGAAAATGTAACCATCTGAATACAAAAGAGTCAATAGGGAAAGGGAAATTAGGTATGTTGGTGGAATTTATGGGGGAATTCCATTTAAATAGTTAATGTGGTATGAAAAATCGACTTCTAGATGTTGTTCACCTGACATTGTGCAAATACCAATCCAGTATGCAACAAACAAGAAAAATGCCAGTACAAAGAACACTAAACAAAATACACCTCCTAATCAGTGATGTTGCAGAGAAAATAATATTACTATTCTGCTCATCCCTTGGTGTCAGGTTTTACACCATAGTCAGCAAAAGTTTACCATTGTCCTAATGCAAAATATAGATTCTATAGCAAACAACAAACCTAGTCACTAGATGATGGTCAATATATGACCAAAAATAAAATGTAAAAGTAGGTTTTTCACTCTACAAAGATAAACACATGGATTATGTGT
>NC_092858.1:73488777-73490756 GCF_032062135.1 Pyxicephalus adspersus | reverse complement strand
CATAGAAAATAATAGGTCATCAATAGGGGCTATTTTCCCTGACTGAGTCTGAATTTTCCCATTCTGTTTTCATTCCATTCCATTTCCCATATTTCATAGTAATGTATAGATTGGACCTCGTTTGGGTTGTTTCTAGTCTTCCCAAGTTGATACAATGTTTTTACGGTATATGTGTTTGATAGTATACAAAAGATATAATATAAGTGATTAAGTATTTCTGTTTGGAAATCTGTAATAAAAATGGATTCTACTTTACTTTATTCTACTTCTTGTCTGTTCAGTGGTTGCTAGTCTTTTTAAGTGAGAGATATCAGTTATTTCATATAATCAGATTGTATATCTTGCTATGTATGCCTGACTTTACAATGATATATTCCATCTGAAGCTAGTACAGAATGAGTTGTGAAAGTTATTCCAGTCATTAGGATGGAAATACAAGGTAATTAAAGTGTGTTGGTTGTGCTATGAACAGTAGTCCTTGCTTTCAAATTGATAGGTCATTTTTAGAGAGAAGTGAGCGTGTCTTTGCAAATGAGATGAGTAGATGTTTTAGTATTTGCTCATTTTTAGCTTTGTTTGAATCCTTAAGGATAATATGAAGGATGGATTTGTCTCTTAGCATTAGCAAGTTGGTTCCTAATTATAAAGAGTCTCATTTCTTCCATTTGGTATTTTATTGTAGTGTGGAATTAGGGGGTTGTATGGATGTTCCCTGAAATAGATGCCTAGGGTTCCCTAAAGAGATGCTATAGTGAGGGATGTTTAGGGTCTGTCATTGCTGGTCTCCTGATGAATTATTATTTATCTGTGTGTGTCTAAGCCCCAACACAGATTACTAGTTTTAATATGAACTGGCTGCATTGATTTTCTTTCTCAAGCTTTTTTTACCTGACTCCCTCTTATAGGGCCTGAATTATCAAACCTCTCTAAGACTGGAGAACATAGACTATCATGAGAGAACCTAGGTGGTACAGCAAACTTGGAATGTATCTGGTCCAGGATTGAAAACATTTGCCAAATAATAGCAAATGATTTTAAGAAATCCATTCCAGATTTGCTGGATAATCCAGGTTCACCCATGATAGTCTACCTGCTCCATGGGCATTGCCATAATCCTTTGTTCCATGTACATTACCCCACTCTTCAACAGCAGTAACATATACTTATTTTTTTTTTTGACTGCGCTGAAGCACAATCCTGGATGCATCGGACCTGATTTATTAAAGCTCTCTAAAGATATAGTGGATACACTTTCATCAGTGAAGCCGGGTAATCCAGCAAACCTGGAATGGATTTCTTAAAAATCATTTTCTATTTGATAACAAATGTTTTCAATTCTGGAACAGATCCATTCCAGGTTTTCTGGATTACCCAGCTTTATTAATGAAAATGTATCCTCTCCAGCCTTGGAGAGCTATAATAAATCAGGGCCATTTTCTAATAAATGAGTGCACTTTTGGTAGTTTAAAAATAAATGAAGAAAACCTTTTTAGATTGTACCTGCATTATGAACTGCTGTCTTTTTTTTTCTTGCGGCCAGTTTAAATTACCAGAGAACAACTATAAAACCTGTGCATGTAAAGGTATTTACTTAGATAGCTGAAGAGCACATGCTTTCCTATATATTCTCCTAACTCTCACTTTTCATAGATCAGCAAAAGGGGATACAGTACATTATGAGTAAATGCTCCATTTGCAGACAAAGGATTAATATCTCTCCCAAACATTCCTTTTTCACGCCGTGAAATCATTTTATTTTATTCTATTTTAACCTTAAATTCTGATAATCTGCGTGACTGATTATTTAGTAGCTATGGCTGTTGATAAAATATATCTTAATATACAGTTTAAAACACTGATGATTGTATTTCCTATTCAGGTGAAGGGTGTAATGAAAGACATTATGGCTGACTTGCAGCAGACGAATAGTGAAAAGATCTTACTTAGCTGGGTGCGCCAATCCACTCGCAATTACCCAC
>NC_092858.1:73486434-73487837 GCF_032062135.1 Pyxicephalus adspersus | reverse complement strand
AATTATACTGTAATGGACATTTGAAACAATAAACAACCCTATAAACAGAGGCTATAGATCAGTGGTTGTCAATTTAGTACATATAAGGCATCTCAGGGGCAGCCCTCTTATGTTACTAAATATGGCATCCCCTGATGGCATTTATTATTCAATATATATATATATTGCTACAGAAGACAGTCATAGACTACACATTTAGGAAAAAAAGATCAAAAGCTGTGAACATGTTACAAGTTCAGTTGGAGACTAAAGACATGATATAAGAGACGATTAGAGACTGGGAACATGAGACTGCTAAATGAAAGCGCCACATATAAAGCACAAAAGGACTGCATGTTGGGCACCAAGCCTATTGATAATGTTTAAAATGTGTGCTAACAAGAACATTTCTGCCCTTATAAACCAGCTAAAGCCCTTGTTTTATGTGTTTTATTGTTTTAGCTGAAAGCTACTTGATTACTATAATAAAAAAAGTGTTTCCACATTTTTCATGCATACTTTCAAAGATGCATGGAAATGTTCATCTTGTTAGCAAAGTCTGCAGATCTAAAGCCAGGCAGCAATGTTGTGCTTTCCATGTGGTTACTTTTAATGACTATAATTAAAGGGTCCTTTCATACCATGTTATCAATATAGTTTTTTAAATAGATGCAAAGAAATAGTACTGAGGGTAAACTATGTCAATTGAAATGATTTATTTACAGTCCATATTTAGCACTATATGATGCATGAAAAAATTGTATTCTGAAATTTGGATGTTGTTTCATGATGAACATATATAGATATATCCCATCAAGGCCCTCTGTGAAATCAAGAACAAAGTTTAGGAGTTCTAAATATCTATACCTATAAGGGCAGCATGGTGGCTTTTGCAATGCTAGCTCCCAGTTTTGAATCTCAACCAAAACACTATCTGCATGGAGTTTGCAGATTCTCCCTGTGTTTTCCTCAGGGACTCTGGTTTCCTCCCACATTCCAAAAACATGCAGATAGGTTAAATGGCTCCCTCCCACAAAAAAAAAAAAATGACCATCAACTTTTTATTAAAGACATTTGACTATTAGATTGTGAGTGGGGATGAGCGAGAATGACTCTGGCATTCTCGCAAAAATTTCCTCAAACTTCCGATGGTTTCCCAAAATTTCGGCGAACCGATTTCGCAAAACCATTGGAAGATCGGGGAAAGCACTGGGGTTTCAGGTTTTAATCTCAACTAGGACTGCATTACTTGTGTATACTGTGTCCCTGTTTCCATGTGTTTCCTCCCACATCTCAAAAAATTAGGGTAATTGGTTATCCCTATTCTAGGGACATTGAATTGTGAACATCATTCAGGAAAAATTAGTTTAACAAACATGGATTAAAGCACTGCATATTGTGTTTGATATAATAGATATTTTTAT
>NC_092858.1:73484618-73485841 GCF_032062135.1 Pyxicephalus adspersus | reverse complement strand
TTTTTTGAAGGTTCTGCTTTAATTTTTAGGTATTTGGGTGACAGTATAAGTCTTGTGTGTTCCCCATCTCCCTCTGTTTGCAGAAAATGATGACACTATTCCCTAGGTTATAGTAAGCATATATTGTGCAAAACACAACACGAAACACATTAACCTTGGGTAGGATATAATGATCACTTTTTTCACCTACCCTGAAGTGTATATTACAAAGTTGAGTAATTAGCTCCAAATGTCGATCAATATGACAAAACATAATTTTTTTTTTAACATAGTAGCCAATTATGCCCCTATGATGATACCAAAATATGTATGCCAATATTATTCAATTTGACAATATTTTTTTACAGATGTATTTTTCTTACAGCAGTATAAAAATGTCACCAAATATGGCAAATGGAAAAAGTTTGTATCTTGCCTTATACCTGCCTAGCTGCTTTCTGCCATTGTAGACACTAACAGCTTAATCCATGACTAAGGTACGCGGTGTGCGGATACCATGCCCCCGCGCATTTCCTTCTCCCCCCCTTTTTTTATTCACTCCTTCCTCCACTGATACTTACCCCTCTCTTTATACTTGAATCATTTATTAATCTACCTTTTGCTTGCCAACCTCCCCCCTCCTTACCCTATTCCCGTTTATAAAAACACAACACCTTTTTGGACTTACAATTGGCTGGCAAGCAGCCGTTTATTTATACACAAACAAATAATTTAACATAACATTTGCATAAATAACCATAAGTACAAAATAACCATAAATAATATTAATTAACCATAAATACCATAAACAACATTCATAACATTAATAACCTTAAAACTGTAAATAGCTATAAATAACTATAAATAACTCAGATTATTAACCTTTTTAATAACCCCCAACATTTCAAAATATTAACAGCCCCCAAACTTTAGACTATCTATTTTACTCTACTTCCTTGAGTTATTTTACCCAGGCGGCAGGTCTTGGAAGGTAAAGCTTGCCTCCAGTTGCAATGGTGCAACCCACCATGACCACCGTTATGGCCCCTAGGCCTAACCCTGCCTCAGGGGCCCACCCAAACCAACTTAAAGGGGTACTCCACCACCCGGGATGCCCCTTCACTACCGAATTACCACAGGGCACTTACCTTCCCCCAGACCCCAACTGCCAATATACTAACTCACCTAATGTCCAGGGAGGGTGGGCGAGAATTTTCTTCTTGTAAAAACTGTGACAACTTTGG
>NC_092858.1:73454928-73482475 GCF_032062135.1 Pyxicephalus adspersus | reverse complement strand
ATGTGGCAATACCGGAACTGGCAATGAATGATTAAGGGGAACAGGCCTAATTGCAGAATCAAGGCTGGGATATACAATTTTGTGTTAAGTTTTGCCTAACAATCTACTTTTGTTGACGCGGCAAAAAAAGCAGTCGATTGAATGGTCTGGCGGTTCTCTCCACACCATCGGGATTGCAAA
Source organism: Pyxicephalus adspersus (assembly GCF_032062135.1). Classification (NCBI taxonomy): domain Eukaryota; kingdom Metazoa; phylum Chordata; class Amphibia; order Anura; family Pyxicephalidae; genus Pyxicephalus; species Pyxicephalus adspersus. The sequence goes on along the minus strand of NC_092858.1, from coordinate 73,482,295 downwards.
TGGCATTGTTGCTTTATGCCGATTTAGCCAGTCACACAGTCCATTGGAACAACTGGTACAGATGACATGTGGAGCCAAGAGTTATCCTGGTCACCAAGTGGACAGCCGAAATATAATTGGTATATCTTTTTAAGTTCTGTGATAATTTGGCGACGTTGTGCTTTCTTTGTGAATGAACCACACACGTAACTGAATTTGACTTGTCATTTAGGCAATTTCTAGGCATGATGACAAATGAAATCAATTGCAGTTGGTACAGTCTGTGACCTTCAAAAAAGAAAAATGTTGTTAAATGTTGTAATATGTTAAGGCTATTTATAACGAATTTCACATAATATATAATTAGCTGCATCACAAAAACTATACGTGCTAGAGAAAAACTGAACATAGATTTGAAATCCACATCAAAAATACCACGAAGTCCACATAAAATTATATCTGATTAAAATTACATTTTGACCTGTGTTATCAGTTCTAATCAAAGAAGCAGCCTTGAAAAGTAATAAAGTCTGATTCAATCTGAGTTCAATGCATTTTCATCTCGATTTGATAGGTAGGATAGTGGTCACTAGTGATCTTTATTTAGGGGTCAAGATTTTTCCATATTACTCAAACTGCCAGTTGGTTACGGTGAAAATCAAGTTTATCTTATTTTGTGTCTTTGCATGTTTGAGTGTTTGCTTTATCTGCTCCACTATTCATTCTAATAATACCTCCCTTGACCTCTTTTTTTAAGCCATATTCCTTTTATTTCCTAAGCTTAGTGGGTGCTAGATTTTCATTACCCAAGACAAATATTTGTGGTGTTTCACAACAAAAATCTAGTGTCTGTACAGCTGTCCCTTGATGTCATTTAATGGTAAGTCTGGCTGGATTAATTCCATTATTATTATTATTATCCTTTATTTATAAAGTGCCAATTACACAATGTTGTACAAAAAATAGGATTTGCAGATGACAAAACTGTGTAATAGACAAGCACAAACAATGATGCTGGAGAGGACTCTGCCTAAAAGAACTCAATCTAAGAGGTGGGGCAAAGTAGTATGCAAAATGATAGGGATATAGAATTATTGCTATTTAGAGATAGGTTAAAAGACAAGTGAAAACGAGATGGTCAGTTTGAAAAGTTGGTTCTTAAAGGCATGGATACAAGAACAAACAACAATGTCTACTTAGCAGTAGTTCATTCATCTCCTCCCTGCTCTTTCCTGTATCTCCTACATTATCACTTATTTTTTATACATGCACATACATAGGCAAAAAAACATTTTAAAGATGCTGCATGTTTTTTGTGTCTTAAACACTACACACATTTTGAAAGTAGCTTTGTAGTATGATGTGCAAAAAAGCATGGTTATGGGGTATGTTTGTAAGTAATCTGTATGCATAAACATCTCCTAGCCTCTGCGGTTAGTTTTGTTTTGTTGACTTCTTTGGGAGTTTCAACAAACCATTAACATAAAAATATGACATAACTATGTAAAAGTAGATAGCTATTGATGTCCCAGAAATGGAATGCTCTTTGTTCTTTTTAAATGCAATACAAACATCAAAAAGAACATTGCAGAATTATTCAGACTCCTTGATTGCATTTACAAATGAAAAATATTGTTGTGTTTATAGTACTGTAGCAAAGTGAGAAGAATGAGAACGGTGTGAGGGTATTTGGTGGTATTTTCCATCATTTTACCTGGGAAAGAGAATAAAGAGCCTGAATAGGGCTGCAGGTAGTAGTGGTGCTGCAGATTTGCAGATTGTTTAGAGGAAATCAGGTCTACAGTAGATTGGAAGGCATGGGAGCACCAAAAATGCATCCCTGTCCCAGGCCAGGATTTGGAGGTGGTTCTGGAGCCCCAGGCCAATGAAAGGATAACGGATTCAGGGTTGGTTAGTTGTGGCTCAGGAGGAGAGGCCTGTGTGAGGTCTGTATGATTAAAGGAAGCTTGTGTACTGGGAGAGCCAAGAGGTCTGGTGATGGCCCTTCTCACAAGGACATATGTGAGTGACTTTGAGTTTTAATTGTGTTAAGAAGCTACCTCAGGGGCAAGGTAGGGCAAGGGCATGAGAGAGTGGAGAAAGCTCCTAGAAACTAATGATTGTAATGTCTAATGGAAAATTGTTTTTGAAATGCCAAATCTGTATTTTCCTTTCTTGCAAAAAATACAAAGAAAGGCTTTTTCACCCCATTCCCTAGCCTGCTAGTTGAACCTCTTGTCCATTTCTGAGCTAGTCTGCCCCCCGGATATTACAGTACTTATATTTTCTATTTCACTAGTAGGGAAGTAATTGATTATACAAATGGTTGTGGACTGATGAGAAATCTTTGATAAACCAGTGGTAACCCTTTCCGGTATTCACCAAAATGTCTTAGAAAATCATCTAAAGTATTATAACTATTATAAGTTGTTTGTTAGATGCAAAATAAAATACATTTATGAAGAACGGATTATCAGTAATGCATTTTTTTTCCAATAGGAATCTCAAAACCACACCTAAATGATTGATTTGGATTGATTGGTTAGATTAACTGATTTTAAATATTCCAAGAATGTTACATATTGAAGGCAGAAATGGAGTACTACTTGTTTACAAATAGTCTTGCAAATCTACTTTTTGCATGTAAATGTAAAACCAAAAAATAAAGGAATTATTACAGTGGTCACAATATTGTGGAAGCGTCCAGCTCATATCCGAGATCTTTAATCCCCCTAGCGGTATTTCTGAGGGTGGATTTTACCTGCAAATAGCGGTAATCCGCAGTCACACTTGGGGTCGCTTTAAACTAAAAAAGAAAAAAATTACCTTTACATTTACCTTACCTTTACATTGTCATCCCCTGTCATCCTGCTGGTCCCCGCAGGTCCTGGGGACATGTCCTTCCTCCTCGATCTCCAGCCAGCGAATGCAGCGACAATCTCTGGGGTTTCCTGGGGACGTTGGTGCATGCGTCGGTGTCGGCTGGGGGATCGGCGGGAAATTCAAATAATTTTGTTTTGGATTCAATACAAAATAGCTGTATTGGGTCCAATACAAAGAAATATTCGAATATTACATATATATATATATTTATTTATATATTTTTTTTTACAGATTTTTGTGTTTCGTTATTTAAAGTTTAATATTAAATGTAATAAATTTAATAAATATCAGTAAGTTATGCCTAAGAATTATAGCCTACAATGAAAAATACATTCAGGTCTAATTCCATGCAAATTTCCATGCAAAAAGCGGTACAATTTTCACGGAATTAGACCGCTAGGGTGGTGTAATGCGCCTGGGCACACAAACCACGACCAACTCCAGATACCCTTAAATCAGGCTTTATTCAATATCATACAGCACAGCAAGGGTTAAGTCCAATAAAGCGAAGTACAGGAGGATAAGGCAAATGCAGGTCAAGAACAATCCGAAGTCAGGGCAGGCAGCAGGCAGAATGGTCATTAACAATCCGAGGTCAGGGCTGGCAGAGTTCAAGCAAGGTGAGTTTCAGACCAGGTCACTAAGGTAATGACAAACAGATAAACTTTAAACCACATAGAGACACACCCAAGCACACTGTGATAACAGAGGCTATAGCGGGCAATGGGGTGATGGACAGGCTCTCCTTAAATAGCCAGGATGACCAATCACCTTGCGCCACCTGGCACTGTCTGATGGGAGACTGAGTAAATCCCCTGCAGCTGATTGGCCGCAGGGAATTCAAACTAACTATGTCCCGCCCTGGGGCGAAGCAGCCGAGTGCCACGCCCTCGGGGGGTACAAGAGGGACGCATGGTAACACGCGCACCTCTTCCCACAGTACCCCTAGGACGTGCACTACTTTGCACTTGCACAGTGCTGGGAGCAGGAACCACATTCAAAGGGATGCAAGGGCTGCTGCCTGGCTGATCAGTAATTAGTCCAGGGCGGATCCCTCCGCCTGCAGAGACAGACAAGCTGTGAGCAGAGGAGCAGCCTTGGTTATTATGCTGCTTGCTACTGAGGGTTCTCCCTCTGTGGCTGGGAACCCCAGGGACACCGCAGGCTCGCAGGGCGGGTAAGTTCCTTACAGGTGGTTAATGCAAACATAATACAAATTCACAGATACGAATGGCAGCCTATTCTGTAGCAGCAGGGTTGTTTCTTTCCTGCTTTTTATTTATTTTATATTTTCATTGAGACATTGCTGACCATAGCATTTCCCATTTAAATCCCACTGTACCCATGTTAAATTTCTCCCACAGCCTGAGTAAGGCAGCAATAAAACAAGTGTGCAGAACTATGAAAATGTAAAAAAAATAAATTGGTTTCAAATGCATAAAACTTGTAGGCTGTGAAAGCCATTTGTCGTGAAAAAGTTGCTGCTAACAAACAACAAAGTATTCTAGAATTATGTTTCCAGTTTCACCCATTATTACCAAGTTAGAGTGCAGAGATGAAACAGATGTGAAATATGATTTTTAATAAGTTTGAAGCTTTTAATTAGTTTGAGCACCTGCATCACAACATGGTTATTTTTCCATTCTCACGCTGCTCAGACAGAAGAAGCACAATCAAAAGTGTTTGGCATTCATTTAAACTTGGTAAGATCATATGTTCTGTATAACAAATACGGAACTTTCTTGATTTAAAGCACACAACAAATCAGCCTTTTCTCTCCCGAGATAATCCCATATTTTTTTTATCACAACTCTTAATTGATTTTTTAATGTAGTTAAGACCCTTCTTGTCACTTATGTTTTCCAGAGAGTTGCTAAAGATTTCTTACGGAGGTTATTTCAAGAAAGTAATTGCTTCTTCTTATTTTTACAATAAAAAAACACTGCTAACAAACGACCATCATCACAGCTACAGCATGAAAATTAAATTACATGAGAAACCTTTTTAGAAACAAAGGTATACCACAAGGCCAGGGCATTTGTATTGAAACAGTTAGTTAAATCACTTTATTTTAAATTATGACATCTTACATTCCAAAATGACTTCCCTCAGACTATTTTGATACAGAATATTAACCACTGGCTGCTTAGGCTAATTTCAGACACATGTGGCTGACAACACCCAGGTGCACAGAAAACTTCCGCTGTGGAGCCAGGAAAGGCTAACCATAGGCAACAAGAATTCCACATGGCTACGGCAACCACTGTGGCTTTTTTTGAACCACACCATGATCTTCCACACCCGCTTAATTCAGTGTTTCCTCTGTCCAGCTCCTGCGTTAACCCCTCGTTGTCCAGTCTGTTGGTTCCCAGCCAACTTCCGTGTGCTGTTCCAGTGTTCCTGTCTGTCTGTGGATATCCCTGAGTCACCTGGGCCTCCTGTTGCTTCTAGTGTTTCCTGTGTTCCCCTGTGCCCGCAGTGGCCCCTGTGTCCCTGGTAATTGACCACTGACGTGTGACCTGACCCCTCTTGCTTGCTGCCTGCCTCAACCCTGGCTTTCTTCGACTACCCTTCTGCTTTGTGATTTGGTACCATGTTTTGCTCACCTTGGTGTGCCCAAGGACCGCAACCTAGCAGTAACCAGCGGAGCAACATCCTCACCATCAGGGGCTCTGGAGAAAACCTGGTTACTGCTTGGACTCTGCGCCTTGGCCCTTCTCAGGGCTCACACCCCCTCGATGCAAGCCATAGCACCCCCTGGTGGTCCTGTCTCTCCTTGCGTGACACATCTATATAAATAACGAAGAACTGTAATTTCATTAAAGTGTGTTTTAGGTTGTGAAGAAATCCACTAAATGAAAGCAACCATAAAAAGTGTTAATGGTTTTAGTATGATATGATAAATTATTTCAAATATATATGTTCATGGGACAGGCTTCTATTTACTGCTGAGTAATGTTGTGCTTCAGAAAGTCTGTCTGATGGGAAAAATAGACTCCCTGCAGCTCCTAATGATGTTCAACATTCAGGATGTTTCGTGTATTTCGGGAACATGTAACATTTTGCTTTTGGTTTTGCTCACATGGGGGAGCCAAGGAGCAGCAGATTTTTTTCCATTAATAATTTTTGCTATGTTTTTTTTTACCATATCAAAAAAAGAAGTACTTTTTTTAAGCTAAAATAGCATCTTGATAATGTTTGCATGTGCTGTCCTGGTTTATGTGAAGTATGAATTTAATGACAATTAAACAAACAAACCCCTCCCAACTGACAACAAATATATTTAAATGCCATTTACACATGCACAATTACTTTGTACAGTGGACCAACATAGAATGGGGCAGAAAAGCTGTTAGGGCTGCACCCCCAGGCAGGTGATGTTGGATTACCTGAGGCATGGTTTCCAAGTGTTTCCCTGTCTTCGCCAGAGGATCCCGCAAGGGATGATGGACCACGGACCCTGGTTAAGATTCCAAAAGGCAACATATAGCAGAGTGTAACAGAGAAACTCTCAGGTACCAGGTACGAAAGCCAATAGCAATACAAGGTTGGAACCAGAAACTACTTTACTCATTGACTGCTGAACATTTTCCATAATCCATTTTTAACTGTGCACAGCTTCAAATGAGTGCAGGTGATGCTAAAAAGGCACATCTTGCACAGCTAACAAGAGGCTGAGGATGCTGCAGGCTGCTGAACAGATGATCTTCTGGTGGAATGGTATCAAAAACACCTGGAGGGAGGAAAAAAGGGATGACTTTTTTTTGGCTACTGAAGAGGCACTAAAGCACTAAGAGGCAAACAGATGCATGTCAAAAAGAAAAAGAGGAGGCATTCTCTATCCAGATATCACAGATGTTTTCAAATTTCATTGGAGAAATCCTGTGAATGTAAACTTTGCACTGCAATGAGGTATTGACTAAGACTTTCTGGGAGGTAAAAGTCCTCTGCACTTTTTGGGAATACATTTATTCTCCAGGCAGTTATGTCATCCCAGCCCAGCCAAACAAGATGGCCAAAGATCAGAAGGAGGAGGGAACAGGGGCAGGTGAGTATAGTGGGGTTCAGTTCTACTTTAAGCACTTTCATATACATTGACTTTGTTAGGTAGTTGTTAGAGTTAGTACAACTACTATTTTTTGCTAGACCGTCCTTCATTCTCCTCTAAACTTCTCCAACCGAGAACCCCCCACCTCAGTTCATACATTCCTCCTTTAGCACTGATCAACAACTGTGATCCAATTTAGGGATAAGGAATTTTCCACCCAGTACAATGTAGCGAAACTTTAAAGAAATACTAGTGTCAAAATTGAAAATGAAAAATTAAGCCATGCACATGGAGCATAGTCTTTTTTTTTCCATCCAGACAATGCTGTGGTGCACTATACCAATTTATCCATAGTTGGAAACAGGATGAACTGATAATGCCCTCTTGTGATACAGGAATGGTATTTTCTAAACAAATCTACTTGTTGTCTCCTGCTGTCTCAAGCACAGAAAGTAAAAAAAAAAATAGTATCAGTAATCAAAAAACTACCAATCAGGTTTAAATATAATCAATAATACAGGAAGCAGACACAAAAAAAGCACATTCTTCTGTAATTTTACTCCCAGGGACTCTGAGGTGTTCTCAAAATTCTTGGTGCAATAAATTACTGAGTACTCAAAATAAGTATGTGTTCCAATTTTAGAACAGTTGCCAACTTCCTGAATAAGCTTTTAGTTGCTCATTGATTGATTCTCTCTCATTTTACATAACTGAGCACTTCTTCAGAATGTGGGTATTATTACTTGTTGTACACAACCCAAAAGATCCAAAAAAAGTTTTCATAAAAAGTCACAAAACAAAAATATGCCATTTTGTCTAGAGCAGGTGCATAATTACCAAAGTGTTATTTGGAATTAATTTCTACCTTCTCCTATTTTTTATTAACTGGAGCCTTTATATTCCCTGGCATTGTGAAAGAATAAACATGCCTCCTGTGGGGAGTTGTTTGAGAAGTTCTATTGATGTTGCCCTTTTTATTGCTTTGAAAATGATGAATGATGTAATTAACATCTAGGGAAATAGTTTACTAAAGGAGTAATTTCTGCTGGTGGTTCTCTTCAAATACATAATCAGGTGAAGTTTCATCTCTAGAATGGATCATTTGTTAGTTACTGAATTGTGCATGCTTGAAATGCCTGTGTGCTGTGACTTCATCTCATTTCAACTCCTATGAATCTGAAGAATATTCAGAGAAATAAATTACTGCATGTTTAGTGCATTTGTGATGCGTCTATTTGGTCTAGCTGTGACAAAAACTCATAGTACGCAGGTGATAATGCTATCGTTTGGATAGGGTAATTTAATTTTTTAATGTTTCCTACACAGTTGTTTAAAAATAAAACATACTTATAATAACATTAAATAAACAATCTAAATTTGCAAAAAATGAATTTAGAGGGGTAGTTGGTTCACACTAATACAATCAATTTGCACTATACAATGATTATACCATACTTCATTGGTATAGTGATTCTGTTTTATACAACTCTTTAAAGGTTCTTTTCGTTTTTTTTTTTTTTTTTCATTTTACAGACCGGATCTGTTTGAGTGGAACAGTGTTCTCAGCCAACAATCTGCTGTTCAGCGGCTGGATCATGCATTTAACACTGCCCAGCAACACTTGGGAATCGCAAACCTCCTCGATCCTGATGGTGGGTAAACAAACTTGTGCTTTTAACTTTCATTAACACTTATAAATTTTCCCAATGGAAATGATGCATTATGTTTGATGTACTTTGTATGCAAAATGATCGCAGCATAAAGCCTTGTGGGACATTCAGGGGGGATTCATCATTTTCTCTTGTTAGTGTTAATTCACATGCATGCTTTCAGGAGCTGTAGTCCTAATTAATGCACATTATTTCTTTTACACATGTAATTTGAAAACAATTTTTAGTAATTCAGACGTCCACGTGAACTTTTTCTAAACAAGTTTATGGATGCTTTTCCTGAAAAATAATGAATTGCTTGAAGACTAAAGCTAGTTATATTTATTGTAAATAGGAAAAGGTTGTTCACAAAGAAGTCAGTAGGCGCAGAACAACTTATATTTATTGTTGATTAACTTTTCAATGATGCAAAAATAATGATCAGGACCATTACTGGCCATTTTGGTATAAGACCCCCCATCCCCTCATTTCTACAGTGCTTCCTCTCACCCAAGTCAGCAAGATGTCTGCAGCAGTGTCCATGTGGTTAAGAAGTCGAAAAACAATTCTATCTACTGCACTCCTTTAGCTGCAGCTTAGCTCATGTTAGTCGAACTCACTTAGTCCTCATACTAAGTGTCCACTGTAGTCCATCCGCAGTCCACAACTATCTCCTATGTCTCTAAACTTAGGTGCACTTTCCAAGCTCAGTCAACTGTGCAGACATGTGGTGGCCCTTCAACCTGGCGCCTGCAGTAATCCTTCCCCAGGGGCCTGAGCTGAGATGTCAGTAGTTAGTCTTTCTTTTATGTAGTCCCAGGGCTGTGTGCCTATGTGACATTTGATTATTTTACCTTGTATTTTTTGTTTCCTTCTTGCATGACTGGTTAGGCATCAAGCTAGCAAACAACTGTGGAAATAAAACCAAATTAAACCAGCTACAGATACAAAGGCAACAGTGCTTCATGAGTAAAGTTTAAGTTCTGGCCAAAAAGACAGCACTTTTGCAAAAGATATGAACAATATTCCTAAAACCAGGATATGACATGAAAAAGTTTGAAAAATGTATACTAGATATTTATACTAGAAGAAGATTTACATAACATATATATGATAATTTATTTACTAGAGCATATGTTAAACTGGCATGCAAAAAAAAACTAAATGTCAAAAAATGTTAACTGTGCAGCATTTATCAGCTCCACAAAATGAACAGCAAGTATAGTGACAGCAGTACAGACATATTTTAGGTGTACAATGTATTAAAACATTTGTATCTTTCTCTTTAATGCATTTTTTACTTTTCAGTTGACATTTTTATTTAATATAATTTAGAGTTCAATACTGGGTTAAGAAGTTATTTTAGTAAAATATAAATATAATCCAGTTAGTTATTCTGTTTTGTATAAACTCATGCAAGACTGTATTATTCTCCAGCTTGCATAAGGTATTGTTTGAGCCCTGGTGCAAAATATATATTTATTGTTGTACAAATGTTGTAATACATTTATGTATAGGAAAAGGCTGGCCAATGGAGGGTCAGTAAGATCAGAGGTTAGTGGGCCATACATACCAAATGTTTGACCCCATTAGGTCATCACCGTTGCTTCTAAATGAAATATAGGCAAATTGTGACTAGTAGAAGAATACAACAGGTTACAAAGCTTTCTGAAACGATTGCAGCAGCCTGCATTAATGCTTCTTTTATGAAGTACTTAGTACCTATTTCTTCATCAATCCTGATGCAAGTAGTGGGCTGCCTCTTTGTAGGAATGTCTTTAAGAGTGGATATCTGGAAGTGTAGGAATTCCTAGGTTGACTTTAAATCAGGACTGCATTAAATGATGCGCTGAACCTCCATATTTAAAAAAATCCATTGACTAATTAGGAAAAGCTGGGTAATGTCAGGATATGTTTGAAAGAGCTATAGATAAATCTGGGCATCCTCCACCCAAAGGATTGGCTGTATTATAAAAGATGGAAATTCGAAAGCTCTTGGAGAAACTCAGTGTGCTGTAGAATCAGAGCAATACATGTCAGTACAGGAGACTGTACAAATGTGCAAGACTGAAAGAAAAGCTGGCTTTAAGAATCTTTAAGAAAGAAAACAGGATGTAAACTGGTAATCCGATTGACCTGGATTTTTTTGGCTATGCATATCACAGATGTTTTTCCATACTTTAGAGTAGACATTTCATTACAAATCCAAATCTGCTTATTTAGTATGGAGCCCCTTCCACTTGCTAAAATGCTGCCTGGAAAAAGAAATATACATACCTTTCTCCCACTTGTGCCTGTGGTGCCTAGGCAAAGGTGACATAACAGTACCTAAAGCATCCATTTGCTACTGAGTAGCCTAGATTTACTAATACAATTCTCCTGCATTTTGCTGAAGCTATATCTATCTCTGAGAAATGCACTACCTAGCATTTTCTAAAATTATGTTGGAAATGTGTTGTTTTTTTCTCAGTTTAGTGCAATGTTTTAGCAGGAGGCAGGGGGATCCTCATTAAATATGTGTACCTTGCTTTAAGAGCAAGTAATTGCACAAACAATCCAACAAAAATGTCAGAAGGAAAGAGGGAGCCCATGCAAACCAATTCCACATTTAATGTATTTTGGACAGGATATAAAATTATCTCTAATAATCTGAGTAGTTTACAGATCCTACAATGTAGATGTTGTTATGGTAAGCTTATCCAGTCATCCCTGCAATACCTCATGAGCACCATCATGTACTACATGTTTTTGTTTTATTTGTATTATCGTTATTGATTATATAGTGGCTGATACTTTAGCCATTTACTGTTCAAACAGGCTTCACATTCAACTACAGGAATTCCTACTTAATAATTTAGCACCCCTAGTCTTTTATTATTAATGTTGAACCAGGAGAACTACCATTTTTTATTAGTTCATGTATAATTTTAATGCTTGAAGTCACATCATTACTGATAATAAATCTGTTCTCTTATGTGCATAGAAATTTGAAACCAAGGAAACTAAGATGACAATGGCTTATTTAGATTGCTTCTTAGTGCATCATAATTTGTTGATCTCATGACAATTTACTATTCTTGGGGTAATAAAAGAGAAGGAGACTTCAGCTCTTTGTCTTTGTCTCTCTATACCAAATATGCAAACACTCAACACAGCCCATTCTTTACAAAAGGCAGGCTGAAAGAGACTTTACAACCACTTCAGAGAATGAAAAATTCAACAGGGAATCATTGTATGTAAATCAATGGACATAAAGTAATTCTATAGCCACTTTAGTTTGTACTTAACTCAATTTTTGTCTGTCTGCAATCAGGAATAAAAATACTTAAGATGTCATATTGCTGCTTTTGTTTAGGTATACCATGTTCTTTATTTTGTGGCCCTTGTTAGAACTAAACTTTTTAGAAATGTGTACTGTATACCTTAAATGTAAAATATAGTGATTATATAAATTTGAAAAATGTGTGCTGCACATACATTTTAAAATATCTGAAGTACGGCTGTATTCCTCCCGTTGTGCGTGTACATCCTCAGAAGAGCTTAATTAATTCATTTCTGTTTCTGCGCAAATGAGGTTTTTGGCAACAAAGTGAGTAATGATTTTTGGGTACCACAGACAGACCTGTTGTATCAATAGAGTTTAAATAAAAAAACTGAGATATGAGGACTGTTAGGCTGATTATGGACATTTAGCGTTCTCATGTATAGACTGGTAAATCTACAGTAATCTGCAAATAAGCTGCTATTTATTATATTTCTGTATTTAACTGAAGGTACCAGGGAAAAACCAACCTGGATCCCTTAATCCTATAATATTTCTTTTTTTTTTTTTTACCAAATATTACTTCCTAAAGCGTATTTCAATTGCTACTTTTATTGGGGTTGGAAGAAGGAGTATGCATTTCTAATACTTGTATTGGGGGTTGGAGAATGGAGTATGTGTATGCTTTTTCATTTCATAGGTAGCAGGTTAAGACACTTTTTTCTACTTTAGTAGTGCCTAATAAATCTATTTTTCTGAAGTAAAGTCAAAAATACCACTACAAGCACACTGGAAATTTTCTGAGCTTGAAATATAACAAGCCTTGGCCTTATTACTTGGCCATAGATCAGAGTTCTGTAAATACTATTATGCAGAGCGACTGTAGTATTTTTGTAGGAAACATAAATTATAACAAAGCCCTTTAATCCCTATACTTTTCCATGTCAGTTAAAATGAATTCTGATTACTGAATTATTTTAGCAGATTAGTTTTATAGTTATGAACGTTAGGAGAAAAGCTTTAGTAAGTTTCATGCATGATCCCATCATATTACCCTAAATACTTACTGATAATACTGTAGAAATCATATAATGCACATCTGGTCATGAATTTAAGTCACAAAAGGCAAACATACATTATGTTTAACAATGCATTAAATTCTCAGTACATTCCATCCTTTCCTTTTCAAAAATCCTAAATAAAAAATCTTAAACTGTTTTTCCCAATGATATGATTAAAATTGCTTTCAGGTTTTTGCATGATCTGTGTCCCATTGAGGATATTATCTATTGTGTACACATTACAGGATATAAAATGAAATCTCTGAGGAAAATCCCTATTTAACAGTTGATTTTAGAAGGTTACCACTTGCAATATCAGTGGTTAAGAGGGCAGAACAGCCGTCTGCTAGATGGTTCATAGCCAGTCTGTCAAAGTTGGTTCCAAGTATCCTTATTGGAAGGATTGCCTCAAATTTCCGATCTGGTGGCCACTCAAAATTATGAATGTTCTTTTCCTTAAAAGAACTAAAGAAAGCATATCTCCCTAGCAGGGAGGTAGACATAGGTAAAAACTTCTTTCAATCATGCACACTATTTTCAGAATTACAAAAATAGTTGTTTTTTTTATACACTTTATTATAGATTATTGTCACGTATAACAGGGAGGGGAGGGTCACAGAAAGGTGTATATACTACTAGGCCTCAAATGACTAGGGAAAAGGGAATGGTCACCCCTTGCAGACACCCTAATCCAGCCCTGACTCCTAACCATATGAGCATCCCCTGATGGTAGGAAAGCTCATACTCTGGAACCTGGGCCCTACTAGCCCTGGATAGCCCTGGCAGTAGTGTCTGGCTTGAGACTGCTGGTTCCTTCCCCTATGAAGGACCCAGTGTCTCCCTGAGGCCTAGTAAACAACTGAATACCACAAAACACCAAAAGTAAAGCAACTTATCTTTTAGCAGATATCAACAGGAACACAGGACTGCTCAACACTCCAGCTATTCACAACCCAGCAGTGAATATCAACCGCACAGCATGAAGTGTGAGGCCAGACTAAATGGAGGAGCAGTAATGACCAGCACCTGCACCTGATGGAAGGGGAGTGGTCTTTACAAACAACAACACAGAAACAAGTAAAACCAAAGAGTCTGTCAGATATTCACATATACAGCTTGTCTGACAGATCCTCAAACTTCTGTCACGGAAGGGACCGTGACAATTATAGTAAGGGATTATTATTTAGAAATGACTTTGTAGTTAATATCCCTTTATGCTTGTGTAACCCATAGAATAAAAGGGTGTGAATACATTGATTAAAAAGAAAATCTACCAAAACCCCTGTTAAAAAAAACCTTATTTAAGGTATGTTTTAGGGGTCCATGACTAAGGGTTTTAAAGGTTCTGACTAAATAATTTCCAAGCTGGCCTAATCAAATGTTAATCATAGAATGATTTGCATCCTATAACCTGAAAACCTCAAGTGTTCTGTTTTCTTGGATGCTAAATTTGTGCTTCCCAGGAATAAAAACTGTCTTCATGGCTTTATTTAATGCTTGATTCAGAACAAAAGAGATAGCTCTTTAGTTGCTTTGCTGTTCTTAATGTAAGCTTTTTAGAATGATCTCATGACTTTAAATCTAGATCTACAGTTATCTTTAAATCCATAACTGACCTCAAAGGGAACTCCAGTCTGCTAAATTATTCTTTTTACATCATTATAGTGATTTCACTCAATAGTAAGGTGTATTAGGAAGGATTTCCATCTTGGTAGACATAGTAGGTAGCTTTTTGCACTTTACAGCTTATATAACACTTTTAAAATATGGTAGAGATTTCATAAGTGAAAAAATACAAACTTTTATTCCACTTTGCTATGTCTTCCCTTTCCATCATTTTATAGCAGAATTATTGAGATGATTGACCTCTATATCATTCAATTCATTTAATCTTTAACAACTCTACAGCACATGTCTTTCAACTACTGTTACTGAAACTGGGTTGAATATGACAAGCCTCTAAATCCCAGTTTAATACTTATATATAGACTTTAAATCCTTTTCTTATTGTAGCAGAAAAAGGTGGCACCTGTAGCCTGGGATACTTGAGACAGAACATAAAATGTATTAATATTTATACATTTTATACTATTCTTATTTTTTTTACTATAGTGATTATTGTTTTTTTATGTTGTTGTTGTTGTTTTGGAAGTAATTCATTTTTTTGGAAAATTAACAAGATTTGGTTGCTTGTAGTTTGTTAACAAGTTCTCAGATGGCATGCAAATATAAGGTTCAATATTTGTAAGAGATTTGAAGTACATGCAAACCAATATTCTTTTTCTGTATGTTCCCATATGTTCTGTTTAATAAGTGAAAAAAAAATTACAACTGACATTATAGGGTACATTCCCCTTTGTTATAGGGATAAGGAAAGGGTAATTGTTCTGTAGTACAAAATATAAGGTGCATATGACAAGATGACAGATCTGCTTCTCCACAGACACAGTACAGTGAGTAATTGTTGTTACCCTACGATTGCAATTGTGTTATGGGCAGAATCAAGAAGTGAAAATAAAGGAAAACGGAAAACTAAAGGAACCACCATATCTAATGACTGATGAACTGCAGTACAGTATTGTTTTGTCAATGAGTAAAGAAACATTTTAAACATTTATAAAAATCCACGTTTCACAGGAGAATTTACCAGTAGAGTTAGATACCCCATGCCATTTTATCAAGCGCTTGCTGTTTCTTGGAGCTATTTTCCAGCTTTTGTTCTTGTTTACTGCAACCATGGAGCAAATGTTCTATTTGTACAAAAAAAAAATAATATTGCAGGGATAAGGATAGGCAAATTTCTCATAAACCTTTGGAACCAAAATTTTGAAGCAATTAATTATCATTTCATCAGTGATTTGTAATTCCGCCCAGCTATTTGTAGCGAGGTCTATCAATACTTAGCTAAGTTCTATAAATTGAATTAACAGCAATTGCCACTGGCAGTATCACTGGCAGAATCATGGCAGCAATTAAAAAGAAAAAATAGTATGCATTTATTAGTTAGGAATTTCATTTAAAAAATGCAAATTGATGCAAGTTTTTACTTCTGTGACATGGTCCTATAGGAGGTGTTATCTTTTCTGGTATTGTTCTAGCATCACACCTATGTTCAAAGATTACCAGAACTGAACTACTAAGAAATAGGATAAGCTAACTGTATGCAACTCAAGGTTTCATTCTCAGTTTCAACTGAAATTTGGTAAATAAATTATGGTATTTTTCCATACTCAATCCATGTGTAAATTATTCCACAGCGTTCATCCAACATTTATATTAATTGCTGATTCCAAATATCCTGTTTATATAACTTTTTTTCCTGCATTCTTCTGTTGACAGAAAATGCTGCAAAATATGATTTATTTGTCAAACAAGTATTGACATTTACATATATTGTACTTAACTTGCTCTAAGTATTGAATAAATCAATGTTTCCCAACCTTTGCTTGACCATGTGTTATATTCCCTTGTCAAAATGCCATGTGAACAAACAAAAGATTAAAAAAAAACCCTATTTAACTGTAGAGCAGAAATAATAATTATTGATTAAACTCCACAGGAGGCTGGTTTCCTAGTGTTACACAGTGGAACAGTATAAACAAAGTAATAAGGATGTTTTGAGAGTTTTAGTATATCTTAAAAAGTCATTTATTTTTTTATTTCCCTAATATGTTCAAGCTATTAAGTGAACCTGTGTTTTGCCAATGTAAAACAAAGAAAGCCCTTAGAGTCTATTTATAAATCCCATATCTACTGAAACATTCCCTCAATTACTGTCATTGAAACACAGGGATTGGGAAGATTCCCAAGCAGGGTAAATGTCATATTCACTGCTTTATAAACTGGCCCCTTAAGTGGACCTATGCTGATAAACGATGCAAGCTGCCATTGATGAACTCTTTGTAAAGAATGCTAATTGCCTTCCAGTAAAGGCCCACTTTAACTGTGTATATTTGTAGACTACACACTATTTTTGTTTTCTTCGCGACCAGCCCATTCACCCACCAGACTCACCAGCCCATTCACCCACCAGACCAAGACAAAAATCAATTTCCTGTGCAAGTTCGATATGACAGAGTGGCATTGTTATTAAAACGAAAAAGAGTCACATGCTATCCTGTGCATAAAATAACATATAGGTTGTTTTATTCTAATGAGCAAACTAAATGGTGGAGGTGTGGGATATATGATTAAAGCAGGGAAATTTTAATGAATTTAATACTTTGCCTTGCATGGGAATAGCACAAGTTCACTCAATGGCCTTGATATATTAAAGCTCTCCAAGACTGGAGAGGATACACTTTCACCAGTGAAGCTGGGTGATCCAGAAAATCTGGAATGGACCTAGACCAGGATTAAAAAACATTTGCTAACAATAGCAAATTACATTTTAGAAATCCATTCTAGGTTTGCTGGATCACCCAGCTTTACTGATGAAAGTGTATCCTCTTCAGCCTTAGAGCGCTTTAATATATCAGGGCCACTGTCTAGACCAGGGGTCGGCAAACTCCGGTCTTTAGGCCAGATACGGCCTAGCCAGTAGTTTGTTCTGGCTTAAGGCCCCCTGGCTGTTCCGGCCTAATTCCAGATCACCCGCGGCAGAGCTGGAACAAATTTCCAGTGCCTCCGTGTGGTGGCTCCCTTCTCTATTTAACGAGGCCGGCGTTAACACTTTCGCCACGGGGGTAAATAGGGAACATTCCCTCTCCTCCGTATGCATTGCATTGCAGAGGAGAGGGATTTCCCTTCAGGGGGCTTCCTGGTGGGGGTGAAGCCATTGGGGTGGGTTTTGAGAGAGAGTCCAGGCTAGTGTACTCCTGAAATGGCCTAGTGGCCAACAAAGTTTGCTGACCTTTGGTCTAGACTTTTGAAAAAAGAACACAAATACAAATTTGTAATTTGTCCACAACCTAAAGTATGAGATGCCAACCAGAAGATTTGAACAGAATGGAACATGGATTGGAAGGTCAAAATAATTTCTGTCACATCACATTTTTTAAGTCTGTTTTCAGAAACAAAATATGCTCTTTCAGAATATAAAATCAGATAGCAAATCAAGCAGAATGATATTTTAACCCCATGATATCCATTCTTGCCTGTAAACTTAAATCAACACATCTATGTATTGTTTGATACAATCCTAATGTATGTTGTTTAATGAAAGGTTAAATCTTTTTTTTTTTACAAAGGATGAAGTTATTGCCTTTGTCTTCCAGGCAACATTACCTGAAAACTGTTGTTTTATCCACTAGTCAATTCAGGAGTAGTTGCAACATATGTATATTTATGTTTGTATGTTTGATGTGGTCCAAGCTGTAAGCTTTTGGTAGCTAGTCCTGATTGCTTTAGGGGCAAACATTATAAATAGTGATCCTATCTTACATGCTGTAGTGTTGATTCAAATTAGGCCGTCCACCAGATTCACATAAAATATTCATTTATTAAGCTGTACATCAGCTTTGAATTTAAATCTGGGTATATGCAGATCACCTCACAGCCACTGTTTGTACTCTGTGCAGAACAAATGCTAACCTCAGGGTAACTAGAAGTGGAAGTCCAAAAAATAAAAGCCTTAGCCCTAGGTTTTCCTAGCCCTTTTGCAAAAGTTATATAGATGAAAAGTAGTAGGTTTATTTTTACTAAACTACGCATTTACGTTTATTGAAACCCTAAGAAATCATTTTTTACTGGTGTACACCAAGCAGGTAAAGCTCTCCTTTAGACAATAAACTATTTAAAGGATCAGTATTTAAAGTGTGCCACTTTCAAAAATTTTATGAGATTGATGAATACTTGTGAATCTCACAATTGCATCATATGTTACCAAGTTATGTATAGATCTTTTCAACTGTATAATTTTTAGTTATCATTTGAATTGTTACGCAATCTGTTGCTGTAATCAAAATGCACAATATGAATTTGTAATCTCCCGCATGTAATGTTTATGTTTGGTTGAATTTCTGAACATATTGATTTAAATGATGTATATAGTTTGGCAATTTGTGTGTTATCCAGAAACATTTAATAATATGGTGGCTATTCACTATCTGTATGTTTTAAAAATCATCCATTTGCATTGCAGTGATTTTGTACTCATTTAGTTTATGGCACGGGTAATAATATCTGCACCATTTAATTCCAGTCTCTGCAGTCTTAGGTTTGATGTGATTATTTCATTACGAACATATGGATTGATACTTATCCTTTGGAGCATGTGGACTAGATAGTTTAATGAAACACAGCTGGATCTTTTATGACTATCCCTTGCACTAACTGCACTTTATCCAATGGAGTTGTACTTTCTGTATTTTCAACTGAAATTCAAGCAGTCTTTGTTGTGAGCCAGGAAGACAATAATTAGGTCCAGTACTAATATGCTTCAAATAGTCATAGATTACTTATTTTCCAAGTACTGAGTCAATTATAATTAAAAATTATCAAAGTAGTAGCAAGATTAACTATCTTTTTAAGACTCATTGGAGTCCCAATATTTATTGTGCAACATGGTACATAAAAGGTAGGAGCATAATGTTCTTGACTGGCCAATGTTTGAGAATGTTCTGCTTTGTTACATAGAGGCTGTTTGCATTGTTTTGAATAAATGGGATTGCTTTCTCTTCTATGTAATCTGTATATTTTTGGCATTAGTTGAATGATTGCTCCTTTGAAATTTAATGATTATACCTTGTATATAATATAATATATGAATAATCACAATCTAAAACCACACCCCTTTTATGTCCTTTATACTCAAATTAGGCAGCAGGATGCAAGTGGATCTGAGGATTACTGAATAGGCCAATGGATCCCTGAAGTGAGCACCATCATTTTATGTTGCTGAAGGACAGAGCTATTAGTTATTACAGTAAACCCCCACATAATATCCCATTCATAAATGATAAACAGTACATATACACAGGAAAGTGAATGTGCAATCAAACAGAATTTACAAGCAGGAAGTGAGAATATAACTTTATTTCAGAAGAGGACATACACATTCTTTTTATTATTTAATTCTCAAGTTAATAACTTAAGGGAAAAACACAGCCTCAAAACCATGTATGTATCTATGTTGTCTCCAATCTAAAGTACCCATGCCAATCCAGGCTATCTACAGTCATGAGAAAAAGAAACTGCACCCTCTTATTTTAAGGTTTTACAAACCAAACATAGCAAATAGTCTGGGCTTTAGCATTTTTGTTTAAGACGAACGGAGCCAAAATGTAGAAGCCATGACTAAGCTTTATTCCCTATGATTCAAAAGTTTGTGGAATACATAGTAGCAGCAATAACTCGAAATCATACTTTTCTTTGTCAGGAATTCATGTCAGAAAAAATACTATATTTTCAGGTCCTTATCTCAATGTAATCACATAGTTTTGAGGACTCAAAATACTATTGTTTGATTTTAGCAACCATTGCCTACCAAAAAAGAATGAAACACTGATGTTTGATTTTAGCATTCATTGTTTACCATAACAGAATTGTGCTAGTGACTTTCCACATACTTGGACACCTTGATGATGCTGTCTGTCAAGACACTTTGCACACCTACCTTTTGAAAAGGTTACAAACTAAATGGACTGTGACTCAGTGTATAATAACTGCATATAGACCAAACATAATTCTGCTTTCAAATATTAATTTTAGATTTTGCAAAATAATCACATGACAAGGGGCACTGCTTGTACAAAAGGTCATCAATATTAATATGGACCTACTCTATACCTCAATCTCTAAATATTGCCATTTAGCAGGGTTGTTCAGTACATAGGGCAATATATAGCAATACATATACTAGGAAACTGTAGAGAGCAAACATGAGGATACTTACAAATGCTGTTCCACATCTGACACAAAAGCGGATGAGCAATCTGGGAAAGACAGTAGGTAAAAACTACCTCTAAAAGCATCCTAATATCTAAGTTTGAATCCTACAAAACTGTATTATTTAACACGATAATGCAACGTGCAATAACCCAAAGCAGTCAGTCAATTTTATCTTACTTTAGGCTGATCAGTTACATAAAAATGTTTGTTATAGAATTTTGCACATTTCATTGCCTTGAATGTCAGTTTTATGGCTGTCAGTTCAGGAGTGTGCCTTTTATTTAATGTATTATAATGACTTGGCTTTTAGGATTTCTGGGCACAGACTGAACTGGCACCATCAAATCCTCTAGTTTCATCACACTAGTAACGGCATCTAACATCTGATCTTTTAAGACTTCTGTTGGGTTCTCTATGTTATTTTCAGTTGCAAACTTCTAGTGCAAAACGTCCTTTTTCTTCAAAATTCACTATTACATTGTACCACTGTCAACTACAGAGACATTTGTATATTATACATACTTACCTGCTTTGCAATTTCTTTGATTTCAAACTTTTGATCTACAAATTGATTTACTAATTATGCACCATAAATTTTTGGTACTATAGCTGTTTCACTTTATAAGTCATCCCCTAGAAATATACCATGATCCTAAATGTCTGATTCTTATGGTAGACCATCATTGGAGAAAATAGGTAACCCAGCAAATCTGGAATAAATTTCTTAAAAAATGATTTGAGTTGACAAATGTTTTTAAACTTGGATCAGGTCAAAGAACATATTGCAATTACTAAAACTTTAGTGTCACAGGGATTTATTACAAAATTTTCAGCACCGTAGAAACCTGCATATAAATATTATAAACCTTTTGCTGACCTTTTAACAATTTATGAACAAAAATGACAGGTTTTCTGGATTGCCTAGGTTCTCTAAATATGGTCCACAAAATTGAATTTCAATTTATCTTTATTTCCACATATCACAAAAATACATGTAACAATTGTATGTAAAAAAACTTAATTTACAATAAAGCATCAGGATCCAACAAACATCTTGGGATAAAACCAATTACAGGCCCAGAACCTGCTGCCTACAGTACATATCGCGTTGCCCCTCACTAACAATAAAAAGGAAAAACAATTATAAACAAACCTAACAGTGAATATAACAATAGCAAAGGGTATCCCCAACTCGCGAATATATACATTAGAGCGTCTTATAGTCTGGACCCTTGATTGACATTGATAATTATTAACAATCATAAGCAGAAATATAACAATCAACAAACAACAAAATAGCCCTAGAGTGGGGGAATGAAAGTGGATAGGTATGGAAAGTATTTTTTGTCCACAACATTTAGCACCAAACATTGTTGTGACTCACCTTTCTTTTTTCAAGTTTTCAAGTTTTTCTTTTTTCAAACTTTTTTCAAAGGCCCTATGCCTCTAGCTCTGCCTTATCACTGGAAAACAATAGCAGTCCTTCTCACTAAACATTTGTTTGTAGGGCTTAGTTGTCTTATCTCTCACTATTTAGATATTAGTGGTTCTTACAGAGAACAACAGTTTGCATATGGTTGTGCAACACTGTATTGTTTATTTTATGTTAGGATTAAAACTTGAAAAAAGGAAGGTGGGTCAAAACTATGTGGGTTAATAAATGGTGGTGTGATAGCAAAACTGAACAAAAAGGGATACTTTTCATGAAAATGGATGTATCTGGCAAAAAAATGCAAATAGGAGGAGGAGGGCAAAGGGACTTGCGGAAGGGGGTGTAAGTTGCTGGTGTAGCTGTACAAGTTCAGGCAGTTCAAAAAGCATAGGCTTATCATAATAGACAGAGTCTGGAAAGTTCCATTGCACAGTGAAATATTTAATAAAGCTGACAGGAACAGGGCACTTTTAGGCAATTAAAGTGGCCCGTTGCACTACAGATACATGCAAATAGAGAAGGTAACCTTTAAACATAGTCCTTGCATAATATTACATGAAAATAAATGTTCTACTTTTACAGAATTATATCAGCTACGGTTATTTATGCTCCAAACACTTTAATTACCTCATACAGATAGAAATCATTTCAAAGGTTTCAACTAATATGCAGATAAATTAAAATGATTAAATAAAAAACTGAGGCTCATTGCCTAGATCACAAGCTGCTTTAAAGGCTTTAGTGGTGTGCTGCTGGTAATACTGTAATGTAAAAATAATTAGGATGATTTTTCAGTCAGGCTTAGGCCTATATTATGATGATGATTTTCCTTCTTGGTAGGATTTCTAAATAGCTTTGAATATCAGATTGCTTTAATTGGATGCACTTCCTCTGAAATACGAGTAGTAATAACTTATGAACTATCCTCACCATCCATGATGGTTAATTCTAGTTTCGGGATATTGTAAAGCAAGTGTACTTATCTTTTTAAATGAGGTCAACCAAGTATCAGGAGATATTGCTTGCTACTTTAGGGCAGAATACAATTTTGTAGAACCTCAAAATTGTTATTCTTTCCCAAAGTCATGTTTAGAGGTTTTGGGCCTACAATATTTTATCATGTGCACCAACAATATGGTTGATGTTCCCTCTTCTAAAGAACCTAGTTGTAATTCTTGCACTGCCTTATTGTTTTTAGGAGGGTACCCTTTGGCAGAATGTATAATGGAGAGCTGGAAGGGATCTTCTATATATTTCCAAAACAATTATTTCTTTTTTTAACTAATGTTCTGACATTTCTGCAACTATTATCTATATCTTTTACATAAAGTCCTGCATAGTTGCCAAATTACATTGCCATAAGACAAATTAACATATTAATACCATTGCATATTCAAGGAAGGTGAATAAATTATTGTTAGGCATTTTACACAGCATAAACATAAACATAACATGTGGTAGACTCTTTAGTAGAGCCCGAGTTTTATCTGTTAAAGGTTGTTTATACTTAGTAGTCTATCACTATTGTCCTGTTAGGGAGAGATCAGTAGAATTACAGTAATACCATTTACTGAGTGCATAAACATTATAAGCAAAACACCAAACACTTCTATATGCCACTATAGATTCAATTATGTGCTGTGCTTTAAACTGCTTTAATAACATGGCTGATATGTCCTATAGTGAATATGGAAAGGACAACTTTTGCATTTATATTCCAAGTGTGCTGCATTGAAAAGGCAATTCCTAAAAGACAAATTATCTATACAGATTTTTTGCTAAAATAACAAGGTTCAAAGCTTTTTCTATTATAAAATTTTATATATATATATATATAGTCACTTTTTTTAGTCACACTTTCATTAACACTAACCCTCAGCTCAGGGGTAAAATCCCCAGACCTAACTTTAGATACATTTATGGTTGCAGAAGGAGGTAGAAAATCAATATCTGAATACATTACTGCATTTAAAGCATTTATCATTAAACAAAAAAAATGACACTTCTATAGATGAAAAACTGTTGATTCCTTCACGATCCTAGTCCAGTTAGCCCCGAGTCATCCCATGTTCTTTCTGGCACAGACTGGTGACTGGGCAACACCATCTTCTTCCTGTATAAAAACACTTTTTGATATACATTTCAGGAAAGCTGCTTCTGTGCCAAAGGCAGGAGACTTCTTCCAATTTGAAAAAAAAACCTTCTTTTGTTTTTAATTATATAAAAGGATTAGCCACCCTTTTCATTTTGTTATAGGACATTTGCAATATAATAACTGTATTATATGTATCCAAGAGACACTGACTAACTTTGCAGATATAACCTGTAACCTATGTACTGGGGTATCATGACAACCACCGGTCAATTGTTTACTTTGTATACTGGCAACTAGCTGGAAACCACTGATGGCTGCGTCTCCAATAAATTGTTTTAGAATTTTTTGATATATAATGCTTGCTTGTTGACATTAATTCTCATTAATTTGCAAACTTGAAGAGTGGGATACACCTAATGTTTGCCACAAACCAAGGTTGCGGTAAACCTGAACTCCATCCCTAAAATGGACTAATAGGTTAAAATATATACAATTGTTGTTTTGGCTTTCAGATACACTTGAATTACCTGTTTTGGCCTAGGAAAGCTGTGATCTAGACCATTCACCATTAAACCATTGGGCCTGAATCTGTGAATACAGAACTTAATGCAAAGCTAACTTGTGTCTGGGGATATATTGGATCTAATAGGCTGAATTCACAAAGCTTTAACAGCAACCTAAAATACTCAACCATTTGACTGTAGTTTTCAAATGTAATTGGACTCAGCTGAAAATAAATATCTCTTCTCTGAAAATAAGGATACTTATCCGAGTGCATTAGACTTTTGAACTGAGCATTTGAGTTTAAAATTGCAGTCATCCATCTGGTTTTCAACCTACAGGTTTAATGATCACTGTAATGTTGTGAGAGGAAACTTTGTATTGGTCAAATAATCATAGACATCCTTTATATTACCTTTTCAGGGCTTATTATCATCTAGAACTTAGCACTTTTCTTTTACCAAGATAATTCCCATTTTGAAACTTATGTTGGCTAGATATTTTATCCCTGGTCCACATTGGTCTTGAACCTGATAAAGCAAGAACAAGCCACAAGTGTATTTTTACAAGTGTTTTAGCAATCAGTAACACAGTCATTTTCTTCAGTGCTCTGTGTGTAGTTTGCTTCCAGGACATTTGTCTTTGAGTATGAGTCTCAAGATACAGATTTGCTTGAATCAAATCTGTCCCTTTATAGTAATTTTCTGTGATTTTAGTTCGGATACCATATTTTACCATGTTGTCTGCTACACGGCTTGCCATTCCTACTATTCAAAGCTAAAGTCAAACAGTGTTCAGCTTCCATAAGGCTGTTGGGCATATTCAATATTGTCTATTGGCTGTTGTCTTTCAATATTTGACTTAATATATGATTTCACATAAAATATTCTCATATTTAAACTACTATAGCATTATGAATGAGATAAAAAAAAGGTACAGTACTACATTATTTATGTATTTTTTCAAGTACTGTATCTAAAGATTTTTTTTTTTGCAGTAAAAATCGTTTATTATTTGTAGTAGTATTACTACTATTAATACTAATTATTGTGCTAGTGATGGTAGAAGCAGTAGTAGTGATAATAGTAGTAGTTGTAGTATTTATATGGTTTAACCTATAAAATCAGAACTGAAAGTATACTAGCCTGACAGCACCATCAAATCAATAAAGCCAATTCTCAAAATGATTTTAGTTGATCACCAATCCAGTGACAGTGATCAACAACTAAGAATCAATTTTACCTTTTACTGCTACCTAGTTTCTTCACTATGGCTTATTTCTGAAAACCAGGATATAGCTACCATTTTAAAATAGGCACAGTCTAATGTACATGAAAATCAGCATTATCTGTGTAATATTGCTTTGAGACTTAGGACTGGAAAAAGTATATATACACACAAACCCACTTTAAGGGTAAAACAATTAATTAGTAGTGTGTCTTCTATAAATGTATGGGTTTTTTTTATAATGTTTATCTTGCTTTGTGTTTGTAATTGTTTTGTTGCATATATGGAAATATATATGGCAGCAGGTGGTTCATTTAACGCTAATTGATGCCAAAATAGAAACAAGAATAACATAGTTATTAAATAATATTTTCTTATAAATCTTATATGTATATTACTGTTTAAATACTCCCACTGTTTAAATGTACTTAAATTATAACTATCGGTATTATAATGATAGCAGACAGTGGGAAAGGCATGTAAATTGTTGCAACTGTAATTACTTGCTATGCAAGTTGATTGCCTGACTGCAGTCTATCAGTTAGTGATCAACACGTGACACTAATTTCTTTCCAGCAACAAATGAGCATCAGTAGATGCAGAAATTTACATTTTATATCAGTATGATTGTTTTAATATTGTTAAATATGACAATATAGTTACATTGAATTTAGACATATTCATTTTAAAACACTTTGCGGAAATATAAACATATACATAAAAGCCACCATAACATCAAAGTTGTACACTACACTACTGTTTTCAAAAAGAGTGTTTAGTTAACATAGGTAATGTTATTAGATTACTAATTGCCTGGATTTTAGGGCTTTTCTTATTTTTCTTTCCATAAAGCTTAAATCCTTTGAACTGTTAATGAGCAGTGTTCTAGGTATTAGATATGTAGATTAATTATTGCAATTAATATTCTTAATTCCAGCATGCTGCTCTCAGACAAAATGTTGTTTTTCTCACATAAACAATAAAAACTGCCAAGCAGTGAGTCCAAAGTTGATGTCCAATAGTAATGATTAAAAGACGTTTTTTTCTTTATCTTCAAGCACTCCCCATAGACAAGCAGGCCATACACTATGGAATATACTCAGCACGTATGCTTCATCTGAACACTGGTATCAGAAGGCGGTCACCTTTATTAAAATATAAAAGTTTTGCTTGGTCAGATGTTCACATTTAATGCATCAGAGAGAGGAGTGATGATGGGAGTAGGGTAAACAGACACGGCTAGTCCCACCTATCTTAAAGTGGAACCTTAATTCTAGGAAAAAATTTTCTTACCAGCATTGCCTCTGACATTGTTCATTTATTTTTGGCCTATAAACACATTGCCCCTGATTCATCAATAAAATCCGCGCTCGCTGGAAGCGCGAAAGTACGCGCGGCCA
>NC_092858.1:73418655-73451573 GCF_032062135.1 Pyxicephalus adspersus | reverse complement strand
CATTATTGGAAATTGAGATTAAAAAGCTATACTCCCAAAAACTGCACTCCCCCTCAAAAGATAAATATGATTATAGTAAGATTAAGTAATCAATAAGGTTTGCAAGTCGCATTGGCCAAAAATTTAGGAAAATTGCTGTCCAATCTGGCCATGTTTTGGTTAGGTTAGATGACAATCTAATGTAGAAGGTCTGTCAGACAGGTTTCAACATCTTGTACTAGAACTATTATTTTCCAAACTATAAACCATTCCTGAAGGATGCCTTAATTCTTCTTCATTCTTCATTCATTCAAGGTGGTGGTTTGGAAAGGGCTGCAAGTTCTGCTCTTGTTCTCGAACCAGTGTTTTTTTCGCGTCTGGGAACATAAATTTAAATCGGGCCAACCTCTACCCCATACAGTGTGGTGTGGTAGGCTTGCAACCTGGAAGGGAGTAAGGTTATGATTGCAGAATGGGATAATTTAAGGTTTAAGGCAATTTTTTTAATTGTTATGGCTAGTTGTGTTACTGATGTTATGGTTGTTTATTTATGTTAAATATACAGTGAAATATGTTACAGTTTGAATTGTGCCAATAAAGCAGTCATTATAGACATTTTTCCTTAAGAGGTTGTTTTGGTAGTAATGGTATGTGGGGGGATAGGAAAATAGTGGAAGGTTGGGGTGTGTGGGGTAAAAAGGGGTTTTAAGGGTGAGTAGCAATTCCTAGATACCTGGGTCATGAAAACTTTGGTCTTTAATGTATTTATCCCAGAAATTGATTTACTTATATTCTAGTAAGATAATGCACCATACTATTGGTAATAAGGCTGTTATTAGGATAATTGGCAAACTAATTTCAACTTTAAATGGCAAATCTCCAAACTGTGGTAATTATGCAGGATACCCTGAGTGGCAATATTGACAAGATTTAGTCAATAACATTACACAGGATTCCTTCAATTTTAGTGTAGTGTGGACCTGTCCTATAGCAACAACAATGGGATGGATTAACATCATAAGTTGTAATTGATGATAGATTTACATTTTGGACAAAGTATTAAAAACTGGATCTACGACTTAAAAGCTAATGTTTATACTCCAGCACAAAACAATAAATTTTGCACTCAAAATGCCATTAGAAAAATAATTTTGGCTTATACTGGGATAACACCTATTGGCAAATCCTGAAACTGTATTCATCTCTGGTTTGACAAAGCTGTCAAACTGTAAAAAGGCAGAAAAAAAAGATATACAGACTAAAGCCTATGTCATTTTAATTTGTCCCCCCTTTTCAAAACATGTTTTAAAAATACCACACTATGTATGTATTTAGGCACAATCATTTTATTGCCATTTCTATTGATTATGGTTTTGAATATGTTAGCTATGACAGCTGCATTTTGTGCCCTAGGTTTATACTTTTTCCTGTTCTAACCTGGTACTCTGGTTTATATTCAAGTATATACAGTAAATTAAATGTATGTTTAAAAATTGGCATTTATGTAGACTTTTTCATGATGTTTGTGTATTTATTTACTATTTATGATAATGGGTTAGAGATAGGCTGTTTAGGTTTTATTTGCAAGCAAAAAATAAACCTGAACATCTGTCTTCTTATCCAGGTTCTACAGGGAACTGATAATCACTGATAATCAAATTTGTTCAGCTTGGTGGGCTATCCAAAAATGCCATGGTCCGCATGCAGACAGCTTGGAGTGCACAAGGGGCATTCATAACCATCTTGGTGGTGATAGGCATCCCATTGGATGCCTTTATTACCTGTTATTCCCCACCCAAGTTGTAAAAAAAGGGCAATTGTAATCCAGCAGCCATCTGAGTTGTTAAACTACTGCTTACTGATCAGTCCACTCTGAGCTGACTCTCTACTTTTCATTGACAAGAAAATGTCATATACAATACAATAGTGACATAGTGGAGGTCTGTAGAGAAAATAGGAAAAGAATATGTAGCCCTGTTATGGGGGGGGTCATGTAAATGGCTCCCACAAAACAAGCTATGGCGCTAACCTGTAGATAACAAAGAGGATCCCGAGGATTCGCTATGTGGAAGAGTGAGGATGATAATAAAGTTGGCAGTGCCTCCACCCAGGACAGGGTCTCTGTTAGCAGAGGGGCTCCCTTCCTGGGCCATTAACCAGAAATAATAACAGCAATATAAAACAACATCTGAGGAACCACTACACCCAGCATACAACATTAACCATTGCAGCTAAATGAACACCAAACAAGTAGTCACAGTGTTTTATGATTACATTAGAGAACCACTTACAGAACAATGTGTCTATCCTATCATGCCATAATACTGTTTCATCTTGAATACATTTTGTAAATAAATGTTCTTTTCAAACGGCAGGATGAAATTCATTCTGAGTATGTGGTAACACAAGGTTTTAAACTGTGATGTAAACAAAGATGTCCCTTTTTCACAATGGCATATTTCTGTAAAATGCTTTGCCTGACACCTTTGTTAATCTTGATTTCATATTTACAGGTACCACTTGATGTCTTAATAACATAGTAAATATATAATCTACAGATACAAAAGTTGGAAGTTGTCCAAATGTTTAAGTTACAGTAAATACTTTGCTGGTATCATAAGGCTGAAGAATCTACCAGTTGGAACTCCTCATATTGTTTTTAAGAACATTTTTTTATTAAAAAAATAAATAAATGTAAATTATACCAAGAAGTTTTAAAATTGTTGTAAAGAAATCTCTTAAAAAATACCCTTCTATGTTATCTGCTTAGCACAATAGGCATGTGCATCTATAGGTTTGCTTTTCACTTAAAATAAATGTATGTTTTTTAAAAGGTTCTCTTGAGCACAACACAGAGCAAAACTGACAAAGATAAAGAGACATAATGAAGCCAAAAGTTGCAAGAAAAAAAACACAGTCCATAGGGTTTTATATCTGGGATATGTTTATTTTCCTAGTGGTTAACTTGATGGCTTTTTTTCATCCTGACTAACTATAACTATTTATAACTACTATGGTTATAAAAAAGGTAGGTACGACCTTCCCTGTTTGAAAAGTCAATGAAAAGTACATTAGGGAAGACCTGAAATTTGTATATATAAATAGAAAAACAAAAAAGAAGCTAATTATATAGTATTTATGATATATTAGTTCTGACGGGAGAGAATCTGCACAAATTGTCAACCTAAATTAGTAACAATAGATCAGAAATGAAAAGTAAAAGGCAAATGGATGCTTTTGTTTAGATGGCTCTTAAAGTTCTTTGAGTCATCGGCAAGCACATGAAAAGAACAGGGACAGGATTTTGATGTATAGAAGAGCAAGACAAATGTGTTTAGATGTACAACAGAGTGGACAAACTAAAGAGATTAGGACTATGGAATCACAAAGGGCCTTAACGTGTACAAAACCCACGTTGTAAGCGTGGATTGTCTTAAAGTGAACAAAGTCAACAAGCCTATTTGGAGATATATGTTTGTAATCTTCTGAAATTCGTATTAATTGCTTTATCTTTGTGATTACCTGATTACTAATACAGGTATTTCAAAAAAGGTGGATGTGCACATTTCTAGTATGTAGGGATGATTAGTTTAGCAGCATTAAAGAGCTGAAACCTGTTTTTTTTTATATATTTGGGGATGTGCAGGTATAAAGGCCAGAGTACTACCTTTTATTGTAAAGATCTATTGTTTGGCTCTGATGAAAGTAAATGGATAGAGTATGGATGTAGGAGATGAGGACCTCTATCCCAATGGGGAATGAAATTTACAATTATTTTTTGTGTATTTACCTTAATAGAATCTTTGATAAAGATTTTTGTTTTTCCCCTTTGGTTTGTGAGTTTTGAAGTTCCCTTTTTACTGTGTAATTGTTGTCTCCTGCTGCAAGTCCCTAGTAAAAGCTGATATAGAGTGGAAATTAAGTAGTATAGGCTTGAGGTTGAAGAACATACAGTTTTCCAAAATAGTAAGAATATGGCAGCATCTGTGACATGTATTGGGTCATTGGGGATAGGACCAGAGTGGGAAGGTAGATTCGAGTTTTTTCTTTTTATCTTCTTGTCTGTCACTATTCTGGAAATCAAAAGAATAGATACAAGGTTGTAAAGCTGCTGTAAATTCTCCAGTGTGTTATCTTTAAGAGAATGTTCCATTTTTAGTAGGCTAAAAGATTCCTGGACTAATCAAGGTTTGTAATTTAAATGGGTTAGTCTACAAATCTGGTGAATTGACAATTGTCACTCAATCATATATTTGCATGTCAGATCAGCCAATACATCCTCTATGCTTATGAGAAGTTAGGTATTGCATTGCTATCCGTGGTGTTTTGGGGCCCCAAGGGAAACAACAATAGAGAAAACATATACTTTGAAAGAATATGTTAGGAAGTTGAATCAGTAAAGGTTATTAGAGATAAAGAAATCCAATAGCTTCATTCATTCGTATTACAGTTGCCATACCAAATCAAGACAAGATAGGGATGTCTCTGTAAGGCCCTGGCCAGCACCAGTCCTCATCAGACACCAGTCTCCCAATCTAACACCGAACTCTTCACCTATAGCAAGCCCCTGCTCAGCCTCAGGAGACTAGTTGCGTCTCCCAGCACTCGGTTGCCCCCAGGACTTACTGCGCAAAGGATGTTGTCTGGGAATGAGCTGGCAGCAAGCCAGGAGCCCACAGATAAAAAAGTACCAATATTCCAACAGAGCTAAGTCCAGAATACAGAGCAGAGGTCATACACAGAATATCCATCCACCAAACAAAGTACACAAGGGCAAAACACAAGCAGAGTCTGGGTCACAGGCAAGGGTCGGCCCAGGCAGCATAAACTCACAAGATCAGAAACAGGCATGGTCAGCAACAGTAAATCAGCTATACGCTACAACAGACACTGGTGACTGGGAGCAGAGGGGCTATAAAGTCCCAGCAGCCGATAGCAGTGCAGGACTGAGTAAAGAGTTGATCAGCCTCTAGAATCCCCTTCAGCTGTGTACAGCCTAACAATGGATGCTGGGGATGCCATAAAATACATCAGCGCGCATGACTAAAGGGAAGAAGGGGGTTCGATTTTGAAGCGAATAGGGCCTTTCTCGCTTACCAAACATGTAAGCGGGAATAGCCTTGTGATTCGCCATGAGGTCGTGTTCTCGCCTAACGAACGAGCAGGGGAGCGGTAACGGCGACTGTTTCTGCCGAGAATCGCAGCTGGGAGCGAATCATTTGCTCCCAGGATGCACAGCAAGGCCCAGCAGCCAATCAGGAGAGATCTGAGCACAGGCATATATATATAGGAATGAGGGAGGGGTTAGTCACTCCATATTGTATTCTGTGTGAAGGATAGAAGCAGAGAGAGACGTGGATTGTGACAGAGACAGTTTAGGAGCCTTCTGTATATATACAGATATTTCGGTTTTTGATGCTACCTGTTCCTATTTACCAAAGAAGCTCATTTGGTACAGAAAAATGTCTGCCCTACTATAAAAAAATACAGATATATGGAGATGCAGAATCTTTCATCTATTGTCTCTCTTTCAACCTCTTGTCCTCTTGAGTCTTCTACTGGTTCCACAGAACATTTTGCCCAAAAAACAGCATTGCTCCTCTCATAGCTTCACCAGTCTTCAAATCCTTGACTTTAATTAGGAGAACAGTGTGATCTGCATGAGCACCAAGTAAAACTCCACTAAGGGTTGTAATTTTAATAGTCTTCCCAATAATACAGCTCAGAAAAAGTTCACCAGAAGTGGACTCCATATAGAAATGGTAATTAAATGAATGCAAAGTAATGTCAACTTTCTGCAGCTTCTGCTGTGTGAGTTAGGATGATTGCAAACATCGGGGAGCTGCAATACAGATATTTTAGTGTTTGATACCTGTTCCTATTTACCAAAGAAGACAGTTTGGTACAATTAAATTTCTGACGAAGGACTACACCCAGCTCTAGATGCCAGTTAACAATGCGGTCCCCGCTCCTTCTTAAGGCCCACCGCCTCCTGCTGTTGCTGCCCCCTATCAGTACTTCATTCACTAAAATTGTATTACACACTTCTGGTGGCATTGACAATGCACTACAGCCAGCTCTCCATGACACTTACCAATGCGGTCTTCCTGGAGATAGCTGACCAGAGGCCACACACTGCTACTGCTCTCGCTGACCCACGCTCCGTCTCTTGTCCTTCATCCTTTTGCCTAATATCACGGCGCACCTTCTCCATAACTTTATGGGTGGCAAAAAAAGATGCACGGGCATGCATAGAAAGAGTGCCCAAGAGCCCCCTGGGATGCCTGAAGTAGGTATGTGCTTTATGTTTACAGAGGTTGTGTAATAAAAAATGGAGAAGGAAAAGGGTAAAATAAAAAAAGAGAAAACAAGTAGCACAGTTACTCAATTTTTTTTTTTTTCCCGAATCTCGCGATCCGTGCTAAAACACACCCCGTGTACAGTAAAAAAGTGTATGTGCAAAAACACCACAGAAAAAACGTGCACTGGGGTACTATTTGGAAAACCCTCCTCTAAAGAGGAAGGGCCACCCTTTTCTCCAGACCCTCCGAAGCAAAGCTTCAGACGAGGGCTGGATACTAAGCCCACCCGGTCGGAACCGGAATGGACACACTTGCCCCCCTGACCGAAGCCAGAGAGGGGCCTTTTCTCTCTGGAACCGCCAAGGCAGGTCCCACAAGATACTAAGCTGGGAGCTCTCCGGAAAAGAGACTCCCACTGAGGGAGAGCGCCTGGTTTTTAGGCCATGGCACTCTCCAAGACGTCAGGGCTAGCCTATAAGGGAAAAGCACCCTCCATCAAAAAGTGGCACACAAATACCGCACTAGTGACTGTGACAAATCATAAAAACATTTAAATATTAGATGTGCACTGTGCATAACACACAGGGCAACAGTTTTAAAAATTGCCCATCTGCACTAGCCTCAGCTAATGCAGAAAAAGGCGATGTGCCGAATCAAAGTATAAACCGGGCATGCATAGAAAGAGTGCCCAAGAGCCCCCTGGGATGCCTGAAGTAGGTATGTGCTTTATGTTTACAGAGGTTGTGTAATAAAAAATGGAGAAGGAAAAGGGTAAAATAAAAAAAGAGAAAACAAGTAGCACAGTTACTCAATTTTTTTTTTTTTCCCGAATCTCGCGATCCGTGCTAAAACACACCCCGTGTACAGTAAAAAAGTGTATGTGCAAAAACACCACAGAAAAAACGTGCACTGGGGTACTATTTGGAAAACCCTCCTCTAAAGAGGAAGGGCCACCCTTTTCTCCAGACCCTCCGAAGCAAAGCTTCAGACGAGGGCTGGATACTAAGCCCACCCGGTCGGAACCGGAATGGACACACTTGCCCCCCTGACCGAAGCCAGAGAGGGGCCTTTTCTCTCTGGAACCGCCAAGGCAGGTCCCACAAGATACTAAGCTGGGAGCTCTCCGGAAAAGAGACTCCCACTGAGGGAGAGCGCCTGGTTTTTAGGCCATGGCACTCTCCAAGACGTCAGGGCTAGCCTATAAGGGAAAAGCACCCTCCATCAAAAAGTGGCACACAAATACCGCACTAGTGACTGTGACAAATCATAAAAACATTTAAATATTAGATGTGCACTGTGCATAACACACAGGGCAACAGTTTTAAAAATTGCCCATCTGCACTAGCCTCAGCTAATGCAGAAAAAGGCGATGTGCCGAATCAAAGTATAAACGGTGACATGACGTGCAACTTAAAAATCAGTGGGGTCCCAAACCCAGTGATTTTAAGGTGCCCCTGGATCGCCACTCCAAGGGTACGACACTGGGGAGAGATTCGGACCGCTTGTCAGACGGATTGGTAAGGCCAAGCTTTCCCTGCCCCAACCAGTGGGTCAGTCAAACCTATGGGAACTCCTTATCAGGGCAGGCCCTATGCGCTTTCTCCGGTGGACAAGGCCGGCAGATTTGCATAGGGCGGCCCCTTACAGAGCTACACCAAAGGTAGACCGTCCTTAACAGAGGTACTCGTGCACTGCATTCTTGCCAGGAATGCCAGTGCCTTTCCACCCTGATCACTGGAAGGATTAGGTAGTACACTTGATCTTAGCCAAAAGGCAGAGAAGCACAGTTAGCTTGTGGAAGTTTGGTTGGCTTGTGACCGTTACTAAGTGTAAAAAAAGGGTTATCTATATTACCTTTTCAAAAACAACAATTTCCTATTGTCATCAGATTTAGAATGTTGTTGAGTAGAGAAGAAGATGATAATGGAATGGCCTAATGAGGATTGATTTTTTTGATTTTTCACATTTATATATTAAGATCATATTGCTCCTTTTTTTAGCATATGCTGAACTAAAACAAATTAATTCAAACACATAAATATGTTAATATGACTCCATATATTAATATACAAATATTTTAGGATACTGCATATTAATTAAGGTAAAGAAATGAAATAAGGTAAACAAGAAAAAATGCTGCTTTTAATAGACTTAAACAAGGAAATGTGTGGCTGACTACAATTTACAGGCTTGTAGAACAGATAAGTGAGCTTCAAGTCTGTAAAAGAAAGATAAATAGCAACCAATTAAGGTTAGACACATTTACTGACAACACACTTGTTAATCTGATTTAATGTCTTCATGCCATGATCAAAGAATGTCTTAATTTACTTTTTTTTTTTGTATTGATGGCATTTGTGACTAAGCAGGAATCTTTGTTTTTCTTCCATTACAATGGGTATGATCAGAAATGGTGAAGAATGTGCACAGTTTTGTGTTTATAAGATTTCAACAAATGAGGCTGTCAGATTTACAAATGATACATTTCTTAAAGGGTCTCTTTCATATTATGACACTACAAGTACTTTTTGAGCTCCTAAGATTGCCATATATGATTATGTTTATATGCATAAATCTGTTGTTATTTCAGTTTAATAATGTGAGTTAAAATATTTTTTAGTCATAAACTCAAGGCAGCAGACATACACCAATTGCTAGAGTACACACTAAATTACTCAAGTGTAGCTTTGTAAAAAGACAGACTATTCACCCACTGGCCCTGATTTATTAAAGCTCTCCAAGACTGGAAAGAATACACTTTTATCAGTGAAGCTGGGAATTTCAACCATCCTGGAATGGATCTGGACCAGGATTGAAAACATTTTCTAACAAATAGCAAATGACTATTAGGGAATCCATTCCAGGTTTGCTGGATCACCCAGGTTCACTGATGAAAGTGTATCCTCTCCAGAGAGATTTAATAAATCAGGCCCACTATGTTAGGGAACTGTGTATCTTGTACCCAATTTAATCATACCCATATTTTATTCATTAACAGTAAAAAATATTTAAGATGCACTGTTTATGTAAAAGATATAAGATTTATGTATAGGATTTTAAAATAATCAGATTAATTAGAATATTTTAGCAATAATTTAGAAAAATCCAAGTCACAAAACAATATTATGCTGATTTTGGTCCAACACAGTCATAACTGATTGTTCAGCAAATTAAACCAAGTAATAAGGAATTGTAATTTTGGATCCTGGTAGATTATTTAATTTTTCAACATACAAGATTGGTTGCATGTTTACATAAATAAACAATGGCTTGGTTACCACATCTGAATAATTTTAGTTGCATCAACATCATTCATCATTTAATAAACCTAGCATTTCCCAAAGGATCAGTGAACTGAAACTAAACAGCTAAATTTTGTTTCTGAAATACAGTTTTAAAAATGGTCATAATATTTGAATAACGTACCAAAGATTTACTAGTTACTAGTTCTAATATTACCATACAGTGACCAATGAGACAAAGAAAAACAAAGTCTCATCATTTGAGCTCTATTACAATGGGTATGATCAGAAATGGTGAAGAATGTGCACAGTTTTGTGTTTATAAGATTTCAACAAATGAGGCTGTCAGATTTACAAATGATACATTTCTTAAAGGGTCTCTTTCATATTATGACACTACAAGTACTTTTTGAGCTCCTAAGATTGCCATATATGATTATGTTTATATGCATATAACTGTTGTTATTTCAGTTTAATAATGTGAGTTAAAATATTTTTTAGTCATAAACTCAAGGCAGCAGACATACACCAATTGCTATAGTACACACTAAATTACTCAAGTGTAGCTTTGTAAAAAGACAGACTATTCACCCACTGGCCCTGATTTATTAAAGCTCTCCAAGACTGGAAAGAATACACTTTTATCAGTGAAGCTGGGAATTTCAACCATCCTGGAATGGATCTGGACCAGGATTGAAAACATTTTCTAACAAATAGCAAATGACTATTAGGGAATCCATTCCAGGTTTGCTGGATCACCCAGGTTCACTGATGAAAGTGTATCCTCTCCAGAGAGATTTAATAAATCAGGCCCACTATGTTAGGGAACTGTGTATCTTGTACCCAATTTAATCATACCCATATTTTATTCATTAACAGTAAAAAATATTTAAGATGCACTGTTTATGTAAAAGATATAAGATTTATGTATAGGATTTTAAAATAATCAGATTAATTAGAATATTTTAGCAATAATTTAGAAACATCCAAGTCACAAAACAATATTATGCTGATTTTGGTCCAACACAGTCATAACTGATTGTTCAGCAAATTAAACCAAGTAATAAGGAATTGTAATTTTGGATCCTGGTAGATTATTTAATTTTTCAACATACAAGATTGGTTGCATGTTTACATAAATAAACAATGGCTTGGTTACCACATCTGAATAATTTTAGTTGCATCAACATCATTCATCATTTAATAAACCTAGCATTTCCCAAAGGATCAGTGAACTGAAACTAAACAGCTAAATTTTGTTTCTGAAATACAGTTTTAAAAATGGTCATAATATTTGAATAACGTACCAAAGATTTACTAGTTACTAGTTCTAATATTACCATACAGTGACCAATGAGACAAAGAAAAACAAAGTCTCATCATTTGAGCTCTATTCACATTATTATCTCACTCCTCACTCATTTTCCTAAATACAAAATGGTTTTTTTACACATTATCATAGAAAAAGGAAAGAGGGTTGGGATTTCCAACCACACTTTCCTGTACTGGGTATACTTAGGCATAGCAGAACCAAATTTTCTAGGTTTAGGTACAAATTGTTGTTTCAAAAATACTTGTTTTTCTTTTCTAAATCAGAATAGCAACAGGTCATCTAGTGATTTTTAATGTCTGTGGGCTTAAAGAAAAAATAAACTTTAGTTCTGATTTAATTATCCCTGAAAGTTAATTTAAGGACATTGCAATCTAATAACTGTATAGCTTGTAAACTACCCAATATTTTTTTCCTAATTTTTAATGGGATTATCAAGTGTAAAGTGGTTGTGTACATATTTTTTTTATATTTATGGCTAGGATTTAATCCTATTTTGTCCATAAAATAAAAATATTGCATTTTTTTCTATTTCCTTGCCCCATCTTGGTTTAAGAATTTTGTTTACATAGTTCAGTAACTCAAGCACACATTTACACACAGAACTGACTGATTTATCTATTATTGGATTGCAGAGTCTGAAATTCAGGTCAGAAGACCAACCTGAAAGGCAGCTACTTTTTTTTTATTGGCAAAGTAAAAAATACAGTAAACATTATAACAATATGATTAAAGTGCATACAGTTACATCAATGTATAAAGGCAGCTATTTTTATTGTGCTGTTAAATATTAAACAGCTATTTAATGTGTTTAAAACTTGTTAGTAAATATTGGTGGACAGATAGACAGATAGGAAACCTGGAATGGATTTTCTAAAAGTCATTTGCTATTTGTTAGCAATTTTTTCAAATTTTGGACTAGATCTATTCCAAGTTTACTGGATCACCTAGCTTCACTGATTAAAGTGTATCCTCTCCAGCCTTGGAGAGCTTTATTAAAACAGGGCCATAGTTCCAATCAGAGTCCATTCCAGTTCAAATTTGAGCTATTCCAACTTTGGAATATCCTGTGTGCACAATATCCCGTTTGCAGGTATTCAGTGATGTACAAGATAAACCAGGCGAATAAAAAGTTTAAAATCAAAACTTTTCTGTCTCGTACACACCTTGCTACCTCTTATGCAACTTTTCCGGGCCCTAATTCAACTTTCAAGCAACCAAAAAAACATAAATTACTCAACCTGGACCTTACCAAATTATATTAGATTGTAATTCCCCCTGTTCTAATCACCATTTTTAATAATTTATAAACATTAAGTAAATAATTCTTTATACATAACCTAACCCATTATCATTTCCATTAAAAAAAATTTTAATCAAACAGTCTCAGTCTTTTTGGATGTCTACACAAGGAAATTGTTTACAGGTCAATAGCATGCATAAATATATCTAGATCTAAAAATTATTGTAATACTATCTCTAAAGCGTTTTTTTTTTTACAGTGAAATTTTAGATATAATCAGGAATAGTAAACTGTTATAAAATAATAGCTGTTCTAAAATAACTGCTGTAAAATTTTAATAAACTTTAAACTGACAAATCACTGACATTTTTCCAATTGTTTGCAGGTTTATTTTTAAGGCTTGAAATTATTAAATACCAGAACCATATTAACGTATGTGTTTTAGGGAGAGCCAGATTTCTTATGAGGCCACTTAGGGTGCCATGGCCGCTAGGGATTGCATTTGCACTGCTCTGCTACTATTTGAATGCATGTACTGTACTTTAGCCTAATAATTATTTATTTCCGATTCGGGCATTTTCTTGCAGGCCAGTAGTTTTGTTTATTTTATTTTTGTTTTGGTCCTTTGTGTGTGTATATGTAGGGGGGGGGGGGGTTGTTGTAAGCGTGCTTTGCTTTTATCGTGATTTTAAATGTATATAGATTCATAAAATGTTTTTGTTGTCCATTGTTTTGCAAGGATTTGGTTTACAAAAAGCAAACAAAAGATACAATTCTTCCATCACCACTGTAATTATTAATGTAGGTGTGATCACTGAACATCTTTATACCCTGTAAACTACCTAGATTAAATAGCAATAAGTTATTACATCTGACACTGTTGGCTGTAAATGACCAGCGCTCCCTGAAGTATTTACAATGAATGTTTATGGGTAGATAAACAGTAAATGGTACCAGTCTGACCCCTTTGCTGTAAGTGCCAGCCTTTGACTGGATTTGCAGCAGTGCTAAAAATGTGATAGAAACATAACACGCACAATAAACACTAAGGAATTAGCTAAATTAGCATTAAAATCTTCATTTTAAAAGGGTTAGCAGTCTAATGCACTTTTTGTGTACAGGGCATCCCATTGAAATGTTCTATTAAAGCTTAGCAAAATGTAATTACACAATAGAGCACCCAGGTTTTTTTTTTTAATTTTATGTCAAACATGAAAGTTAATCTACTGCATCTTGTTAACAATTAAAAAAAATATTTTTTATTTAAATAAAGATTCCACATATATATTATTAAAGTTCCACTTAGGAATTGCCTATGCCTAATGTCATGTATATTGTGACAATTTTTTACAGTTTTTGAAAGAAAAACTTTATACCACAGATACTTGATCTTCCATATATTATGAAACTTAAAAATATGTTTTATCCATATAAATAGGTTGATTAGGACTAGAGATTTTTCGAAAATTTTTCGAAAATTCGATTCAGTCGGTTCACCGAATCTTCCGAAAAGATTTGCTTTGATCCGAATTTATTTGTGGCGAATCGCGTTAAAAACCACTATTTCTGGTTATTTATGCTATTTCGCGGTTGCCGTGTAGTACTTCTACTATGTATTCTTAGATAGAGTTTCTCTATTTAAGAATACAGGGCACTACAGGTGAGGAATAGGGACAAGTCCCTATTCATCTCCTGTAGTGCTCAAAGATCGTAGTGGAATCTCTAAGGTCCTTAGACGTGTAGCCGCCATTTCAGGAAAAATTGCGATTCATTACCACGATTTGCAAGGAAATTCAGATTCCGATTGAATCGAATTTTTCCTGAAATTCTGATTGAATTCCACTTTGTCAGCTTCGATTCGCTCATCTCTAATTAGGACTTTGGGAGAAACATTAAACATTAGGCAAATTGATGAAAGTAATGCATGTATTCTGTAATGCTCCCTGTAATTTGTGGTTGCCATAGAAATAAATAAACCACTTTGTTCCACTATTTTTCAGAGATCATTGGATTGGCAATTTACATTTACAATGTAATCATGTACGAAAACTTATTGTCCACTGGATTGCAAAATCAAACACTGTGCAAACAACTGATTTGGATGGGTTCTTATGGCTGTACAGTTAGGTCCATAAATATTTGGACAGAGACAACTTTTGGTTCCACAAATAATTTTAAATGAAACAACTCAGATGCAGTTGAACCACAGACTTTCAGCTTTAATTCAGTGGGTTGTACAAAAAGATTGCATAAAAATGTGAGGAACTAAAGCCTTTTTTTACACAATCACTTCATTTCAGGGACTCAAAAGTAATTGGACAAATTAAAAAAGCTGAAAATAAAATGTTCATTTCTAATACTTGGTTGAAATCCCTTTGCTGGCAATGACAGCCTGTAGTCTTGAACTCATGGACATCACCAGATTCTTGGTTTCCTCCTTTGTAATGTTCTGCCAGGCCTTTACTGCAGCGGCTTTCAGTTGCTGTTTGTTTGTGGGCCTTTCTGTCTGAAGTTTAGTCTTCAACAAGTGAAATGCATGCTCAATTGGGTTCAATCAGGTGACTGACTTGGCCATTCAAGAATATTCCACTTCTTTGCTTTAATAATCGATCATCAATCGATCACCCACCACTGTTGTCTTCCGTGGACGCCCAGGTCTTTTCGCATTGCTGAGTTCACCAGTGCTTTGTTTCTTTCTCATACCAAACTGTAGATGTACCAAACTCAAATCAACTCCAGGCCTTTTATCTGCCTAATTGATAATGACATAACAAAGGAATTGCCCACACCAGC
Organism: Pyxicephalus adspersus; assembly: GCF_032062135.1. Lineage (NCBI taxonomy): Eukaryota > Metazoa > Chordata > Amphibia > Anura > Pyxicephalidae > Pyxicephalus > Pyxicephalus adspersus. Next base: position 73,436,684 of record NC_092858.1, on the reverse strand, counting down.
CGATCAAATAGCGTTTGGGTCAATTGTCCAAATACATTTGAGCCCCTGAAATGAAGTGATTGTGTAAAAAAAAGGCTTTAGTTCCTCACATTTTTGTGCAATCTTTTTTTGCAGTAAGGATTAGCAATGCCCCTTCTGCAATAAACCTGAGTGCTCACATTTTATTTTCTGATGTTTACTTCCACTTTAAATCTATAGCTGTTTTCAGCTCTGAACACCTTATGCTCAGAATAACTAACATAGTACCTTGTTGTGCCTGCTGTTCTGGACAAAACTTATTTTCTTTACTCTGTTATAGTAAAATGTTCACTTTAAACATATAATAAAGACAGGATTGTACTGGACATTTTGTTCTTAGCTGTGGAGAGTTTCAACAACTGAGTTGAGTTACTGCTAAAAATTCATGTTATTAACTAATGCTAAAGCCCTAATGCTGCAGTTTTTAACATTTGCTACACATGCTGTTGAAGATAACAGGTTTTCCTGTACAGTGTGAACTATAAATACTTACCGCAGTGATTTATAGTCTTAGCCGTTTGAATGTATGTTTTATTTCTAAAGAAAACTGCAATGTAAAAGAATCTGTCTCGTGAGAATGGAGCACATATTGGATAAAAGTAAATGCTTGGCTATTTGTAAATAGGGCACACAGTTTTTTTTCTTTTTATCTAATTAAACTTTTGTATACTGTAATAATTTAGAATCAGTCTGGTTTGCATATACTTTTTACACACCACAATAGCAATGATTTAAACTTTTTGCCAAATAGGTTTCATTTTTTTAAAACTTTTGTATTATTGCTTACAAGTTTCTTGTTGAAAGGAACATGTACATAACTTGCCAACATAAGAATTATTTTTTAAATGTAAAAGCAAAAAATGCATATTTGGCATTATTGAAAAAACATAATGCTTGCATTTGTCATTGTTTACAGTAAGGTGGTATTGCCTACATTGACCTTGACGGACAGAGCCATGGTTTAAGACCTGAAAAATAACAGTTAGATTTTCAGATGAAGCTTTTGTTTACTCATCTGTGTCAGTGCTCCATGGAACAAGAGACAAACATTTTCATTTGCTGGCACATAAAGAACCATAATATTTTATGATAGCTTTTGGTGTAGCACCTATAAAACCTCTCAGTCGGATGTCATTGACGGCGGCTTCCACCTTCAGTGCTGATTTGGTTACCAGGGTAACCGGTTAGCTTGTTACATGCTCTAGTAGAGATGGTAAGATTCCCCCTTGTTTTCTAAAATTTCACTCCTTGATATTGCTAATGACATTCTCTAATGTACTTTGCAAAACAGCCAGCAAGTCATGAACATGCACAAAGTGCTTAACTGACAAACTGAAAGGCATCCATAAACACTAAGACAGCAAAGATGTGTTGGGAGCCACAACACAAGAGCAAAAACAAAGCATGTTTGTCAGCCAAAATCAGCTAAAATGAATAAAACTCACAATTAGGAGACAAAAGAGAGTAAAGGGAAATTAAAGTGCAACTGAATGAATGGTGGGAAATGAAGGAAAAATGATATTTTTAAAAAGCTTGATGATGACCCACAAGAGAATTTTGTGTTATATATAGAAGTAGTTACCTAATATTGAAATGATATATAATTATATAAAGAGAAAATTGCTAGAGATATAGTGTCATATTCAAAATAATATTTATAGTTTTTTTTGCCTGCTTCTTAGCTTATGGCTAGTTTTAAAGTTACAATATGATCTCTAGGATTAGGAAATCAGTGTTCAGATAAATGATTTTTGCAAGCAGTTTTTAGTGTTTTTTCTAAAATAATTGCCATTGAACCAAATGAGCCAGTTCATTATTCTTTGTCTAATATGCAGTGCCAGCATTGCCAAACCTTTTTCTTTATGAATTCTACCCATAGCATCCAGGGATGATTTGCCACCCTCTCCATCTCAATAGACTTGAATAGCTGTTGCTTGCAAACATGTAAAGTGGACCTATCATCACATTTTTAAATAAAAGGGCAGCTAACATTTTTATATAATGGTAAGTTCTTTTCTTTTTTTTTTTTAATACCATTTGATTTATTTTTTTCTTTCGGGTGGTGGGGCCCTTCCCCACACTTCCCTAGACTGAATGAGAAACCCACAGCCCCCTTCGATACATACGTCACATATCGGTCTTGTGCAGAAAGGGCATAGCTGTGAGATCTGCACTTTTTTCATATACATTTTCCAGAGGAAATTTCACCCAATCTCGTGCCTGCACAACGCAAGATTGGGTGACATGAAAATGAACAAAGAAGAAGATGGTGGCGCTCATTATGCCATCCACAAGGGAAAGAAGAAGGAATCTGAGATGCCCTGGGACCTACTGGAATCGGGTCGCGGAGAGATTGAAGGCTTTTTAAAAGAACACCTGAAAAAGCCAAGTGATTACTAACTGTTACTGTTCACAACACCTGGTGTTTTACAGAAGGCACCCGGGGCTGGTATATGCAGCGTTAAAGTACTGCTAGTCTGAACGCAGCCAAATGCGTTTTAAAAAGAATGACTGCTGTGTGTTGTGCTCGTAATGTATTAATGCCAGCTGGTAAAGTTACTAAAACCTTCTAAGACCTTCTTCGTCACCATGTGTATATACCTATATTAGGTTATATAGCTTAAAATAGGGTCTCAATATCAAACAATAGATTCTAATACCCTTCCTTCTATCCACATGCGTGGCAAGAAGATCACCTAAATAATCAAATCCACCTACAATTCTATATCCTGGCTTGGAAATAGGAGTCTAAGTTTACAAATCAGGTATGAACTAGAATAAAATCTACAACTTCCTCAAATTACTGGTTATTTGTATTATGCTAATGTTTATAAAATAATATATATATATATATATGTACATTAGTTTATAAGGATGTGTGAGGGTCTCAGGTTTCTTTAAATTACATGGCGGTAAAATCACAGACTATGTTTTAGGCAAACTCCATTTGTATAAGTTTGTACAAAACTTTTTTTTTTTTTTTTTTACCCCTAAACTATTGAAACACAATATGTAAATTTATGGTGACATAGTAAGTAAAAGATGATAGTCTCAAACTTCATAAAGCTCATCTGTCTGATTGGTTTGCCCAGAGGTGCCAACACAGCTGCTTAATAATACCCTTGATTATCTAAAGTAATACTATTATTAGCTAGCTGATGCCTCTAAACAATTAATTTGAAATTGAATTAAGCCATCTTAAGTAGTTCTAAATTGGAATTGAATAATTAAAAATGGTGTTTACAAAGGCACGCTTCTTTCTGCATTTACAACAAAAAGGGGAATAAAAAAACAAAAACAAATATTGAACACATTTATGCTTTGTTTTAAAAAAATATGCTTTTGTGAGTTTGATGTCTTCTGGAGTATTTTACTAAGATAAGCATTTTCTTTCATTGGAGAGAACTGTTTGCATATTTTATAGCTCCCTATTCTTGTTAGAAGTACAGAACATATGATGAAGTGTCTCTCGTATGCAGTTTAATGGTTAAAGCAACCGTTAAAATGTTGCATCTGTCACTCATTTCTGTCAACTGAAATGCCCTTGCCTGAAGCAAGCTAGTTTTGTTTTTATATATTTTTGCTTTAAAGGATTTTCTTTAAAACTTAACTTAAAAAGATAAAAACTGAAAAAATTTGAAAATAAAACGTTGTTTTGTAGTCTAACTTTGATTTGAGAAAAAAAGAAAAAACTATTCAACTTTCCTAAATGTATAGTTGGTCTATTACAAATTGTTTACAGAATTTGTACCAGCGCTATAGAATTCTTGGCAATGGCTGTCCTTCATTAGCAATGCCACAGTTGTAAATCCTGTATGTGCAATTTATTACAAGCACCAGGTAAGTTTTTGGATTTTTTTTTTTATAATGCTAAAATAAAGGTTAAACCTGATTTTATAAGCAGAAAATCCAAGGTTCCCCTTTTTCTGTTCTACATTTTCTATAAAGAGGACCTTAAAGCACACCTCTGCATGAGCCATACAATACAAAGCAACCTGTTTGGAGTTATTGTTCCTTAACTTCCCAACTGGTTCTGGGAGTTAATGAATGGATTTGTGACGGTAACAGGAGCAAGGCACAAAGTGGTATGAACGCCCATACAAAGTCTTTGGAGGAAGATGCACTGCAGGCTTGCAAAAACTGCTCATTAAAATGACAGGAAAAGGTTTAGCATGCTGTATATTACGTATTCTCAAAACAGCGGGTTCTTGCTTAGCAGATTGTCAAATGACTAGTCTTTGGAACAGTGTGATGACTGCATATAGATGGTGACCAGCTGTGGCACTGATGTAGAAGGCTGATACTGAGTTGAGATAAAAGCTGGGTTGGCAAAAGGCAGGGAAGATAACACAAGATGCAGCAGCCGGATACGTAGTCAAGGTTTAGTCCACGGTCTGTACTAGGTGGGCAGATCAGATACAGGGGGAACGGCAGAAACTTAACCAGAGTTCAGGTGGAAGGTTAGTATTAAGTGGGTGAACAGGAGCAGGTCATAGACAAAGCCAGGTTGAAAACCAGTAGGCAGGCAGGGAACATATACATCGGATTTATGGTTTGGCTAAAGTGAGAAGTGAGCCCTCACAGAGGCTTTGCTTAAATAGTCTGATTTTCACCAAGGAACATGCACACATGCTTGTGCACAGGATGTAAAGCACGCAGGCAGACATACATACTGTTGCATAACTGCACACCCACAGCCTAAGCACAGATGCCTGTGTAGATGCACCATTTTGCCTGGCATGACTTATCTGACGTTTGACTTGCATGAGAAAGAACAACTCTGCTTATGGTTTTTTTATGAGAAATTATTTGCTTGAGCCTTCTCATAATAAATGTGGGCTACTGCAAAAAAAAGCATCTATAGTGAGAAAAATCCATATGCTCTGAACTACTCTGGACTACCATGTGTAAGAGCATGTCTGGCATATGCTTTACAAAAGATATTTGAATTAGTTATAAAAAAATTTCCAAAATCAATTTAAAGCTGTACCTGTCAATCAGTTCCTCTTCCCAATATAGAACCCACCCTCAAAATTAGATAAGAGGCATAAGGGATGGTGATGTTGTAATTGGGCAGAAAGGAGAGTTGGCATACCACTATTAGGGTAACAAAAGCAATTTTAACCTTTGGTCCATTTTAGGATTCTGTTTTTTTTTTTAAAGATCTTTTTTTCTTTTTCTTATAATACATTTCCATCACTTTGTTGATTGTAGGTTGCTGGGAATCTTCATATTTTTAGACTAGGCCCCTTAGTGTAGTAACTGTTCAGTCTACATATACATTTGTCAAAGGTAAATGACAAGCTGTGCTGTAGTACAGTACGTTAAAAAGAAAACAGAGAAAATAGTCATATGCCATTGATATCACTTGTCATTTTTAATCAAAATTTAACAAAGCCAAAGTTATGTTATCTATTCAAGGTATATAAACATTTCTGACCTTAAAATTACAGTGAATTGTAAAAGAAAGACCCACATGTTATATGTTCTGCTGGGATCTTTGATATTAGGTCCACGTAAAAGTAAAAGCATTGATAATATATGTCAATGGAAAAAAGTGAAAAGGAAATAATTAAAGCTGCCTGGGTTTTACCAGTATTCCAAATGCTTTGTTGCACTTAGACCAGAACAGCTGACACTCCTTTTTAATCACTCTTTTCCTGACCACTGGCTGGGTCTTTATTATTGTGCTCAAATTCATGCTGCTGTGAAACTACATTAGTACCTATTCTTTTTAGAATACTACCTGTATATCGTAAAAAAAAAAGCTTTTTGCACTGTAATATTGTTATTAAAATACTGACCCAAAAAGCATAAGCGTGTATTATCATATTGTTACGTTTCTACTTACATCCATAATACTGATTATGCTTTTTTGAGAGCTTCTCTTAAAAGCAACAGCTTAATTTAAAAATTTCTGTTTCCTGTTAATAGGCTGTAGTGCATGGATCATAGACACTTCCCTAAGTCATACCAACCTGCTCTGATAATGCAATCCACCAGCTGCCTATTTGTCCTCAGCATGTCCATTTTGTGAACATTACCAGGAGTCATTTCACAATGTCTAATTGAACGAGTCTCTTCTAAACATCAGTGTCTGGCACACTAGAGTTAGAATTACAGCTGTAGGATATGAGGTCATTTTAGTTAGTAAATATGAAATCATTTTTTTCTTCCCTTAAGCAGCAGCTATTATGTTGTCAGCAAACTGCATTTTTAATTATTTTTTAGTTGCCATCTTCACTGAAATTCGACTGATTTAATCAGAGCAGTTAGGTTGCCGAATTAAAGACTTTAAACAAAGACTTGAGTGGCTGTAGAGTAGATAATTTACGACATTTTTTATGCTTAGTTTTGAAGAGGACTCTAGATAACAAAGCCAGGAAAAATGATTGCTATCCAGAGAACACAACAACCAACCAGTGTGTGAGTTTTTAAAATTCTGTTCATAAAATTCACTTATACATAACAGACTTCTCATGGAGCATATAGACTGCTGTTCACTCGGAAAGAAACTAGTTTATATTTTTTTAATTCCACTGTAAGGATGTCAGAAAATCTATAGAGTAAAAGATACAGCCAGCAGCACAGATGAAAATTCAAGTCATAAAGCATGTAGGGCACCCGTTGTCAACCTAGGTTACTTCAGAGGTAGATAGGTTTCATTTAGCAAAGATAAAGGAAAGAATTTGTTCAATAGTAGGATACTTGAAAGTTCTTCTGATTGCCAAGCCTAAAATTAATAGCAAAACGTGTAGAGAGAAAAAGACAGGCTTTTTTGGCATTGATTTTTCTTGTGTTAATAGTGTTTATTCATGTGTTCAGTTAAACCAAAATATGAATGAAGAAAAGTTTGTTTCATATCTCATATTGTTCTGGATACCAGCTCTAGACATAGGGTTCCTAGTATTGTCATACAATGTAGTGTATGACATTTTTCACCGGGCACATTCTTTGATTCACAGATTTGGCTTGTTCATCAATTAAAGTAAGTCCTTGATAAACTATTTTACACAAGCACTGTGAAATTTTCAATGAATTTTGCCAAACTAGTATATTATCATTATGTCTGAGAAACCATATGTCAAAATGTATTATTATTTTTGTATTGCAATGCTAATATGTAAAGATAACATAAATATATAGTTGATCATGTAAATAGCTCCTTAGACACTAAGATTGATATGTGATACCGTATTTTTCGGCGTATAAGACGCTCCGGCCTATAAGACGCACCCAATTTTAAACGAGAAAAACCTAGAAAAAAAAGATTCTGAACAAAATACTAAAAAATCACTCTGTGTCAATGTATCGCCTTCTAATCACTCTGTGTCAATGTATCCCCTTCTAATCACTCTGACACAGAGTGATCAGAAGGGGATACATTGACACAGAGTGATTAGAAGGGGATACATTGACACAATGTATCCCCTTCTGATCACCCTGTGCCAAAAAATCATACTCACCCGATACCGCGATCCCGCGATGCTGCGTGCTTCTTCTCCTCGCTCTCCTCCCGGCTGCAGCGCGTGTCTCCTCCTCCTCTGAGCGAGGAGAAGCCGACACGCATACCCCAGCGATCCCATAAGCAGGCTGATCCAGCCTGCTTACCGGATCGCGAGGGCACGTGTGCCGGCTTCTCCTCGCTCAGAGGAGGAGGAGACACGCGCTGCAGCCGGGAGGAGAGCCAGGAGAAGCCGGCACCCGTGCCCTCGCGATCCCGTAAGCAGGCTGATCCAGCCTGCTTATGAGATCGCGGGGGTACGGGTGTCGGCTTCTCCTGGCTCTCCTCCTGGCTGCAGCGCGTGTCTCCTCCTCTGAGAGAGGAGAAGCCGACACGCATACCCCGGCGATCCCATAAGCAGGCTGTAGCAGCCTGCTTAAGGGATCGCCTGGGAAGGGGTGGCGGCTTCTCCTCGCTCAGAGGAGGAGGAGACACGCGCTGCAGCCGGGAGGAGAGCGAGGAGAAGAAGCACGCAGCATCGCAGCATCGCGGGATCGCGGTATCGGATGAGTATGATTTTTTTTTATTATATTTAACATGTATTCGGTGTATAAGACGCACCCACTTTCCCCCCCAGTTTTGGGGAAGAAAAAGTGCGTCTTATACGCCGAAAAATACCGTACTTGCCAAATGACCCTAGGGTATATATAATTGAGCATTACATAATTGTGATTGAATCTTTGCTTGCATAAGTAACTTTATAAGCATGTATTGTATTCCCTTTTCTTTTCAGTATATTAATACTCAAGTCTCTCTATCCCATGAGGAAACCACTTTGTGGGTGAAATGCGTTGCGTAAAAATTGAGACAATAGAATTCTTTGAGTATATTACTACGGTTTTATTTTTATTTTCAATTTTTCAAAGTTCATCATCATTTATTCACTATGTCTGTAAAGAACATTATGTTGTATGACAATACTAGGAACCCTATGTCTAGAGCAAGTATCTAGAAAAATATGTGATGTGAAACAAACTTTTCTTCATTCATATTTTGGTTTAACTGAACACATAAATAAACACTATTACACAAAAAAATCAATGCCAAAAAAGCTGTTTTCTCTCTACACTTTTTGCTAGGTTTCATTTAGGAGTGTTATAACTATTGCTAAAAAGAATTTTGTCACAGGAGTGTGGTAAATATGACCCTCTCTTGGTTCTAAAAACAGTTACTGTATGGCAAGTAAATGCCATACTTCTTTTTAATTTGTTTTCCACAGTTTGATTGTCAGAGATCAGATGCGTCCATAAATAGATGATGTTCAGGAAACCTGTTGCTACATTAGTACACGGCCCACTTTTACTCATTTCTTATTGAGCTTCAGTGTTTTTTTTTGCATCTGTGCCTTTTGTCTTCCAGCAATCCTCTGTGCCTCCATTTAGAATTTGCTTTAATCAATTTTAAAATTTAGTGGGCTTTAATATATATATATGGTTTCTGGTCTAAGGTGTTATTTAGGTATATTTTATATAATTATCTGCATAAATATGGAAATTATATCCCCTATCAATGCATATAGATATTCAATTAAAGAAGGTTCATGCACAAATAATAGCTCAATAGTCACTCAAACAGTTTAATTAAGAAAACAAGGTAAGATCAAGTACACAGCAATATTGTCAGATATTTAAACACTTAGGAACTTCAATCAATGATACATATATATATATCACATGGACATAGTTATTAGTATTAACCTCTGTAAGAATCTAGTAACTCCTTAGTACACAATACAGTAATTATAAAACAGCAAAGTAATGCAGTAATACTATAGACACCCATAAGAATATAATCAGGAATATCTTATAGCTACCTGCTAAGAGGTTAATGGGTATCTCGGGGGCACACGTCCTTCCGAAGATAACCCCATAACAGCTTACCTAGGGAGACACTCAGGAGACAAAGAGGACCAGCCCCCCAGAGAGAAGAGCAAGAGCAAGCGAGCAAGATTCTCTCAGTTCCCCTTTTTACATTCCAATTAGGTAACATTGGGACTCCTTGATTGGTTAGTGGGTGTGTTCGGTACGCTGACCATCAGTTGGCACACACCCCCCTATGGCCAGATCAAGATAACACAGGTTTCATGTTAAAACACAACATTTTTGTACTGTATTGTTTCATGCTAGTTAGATACAGTCCAATTAATAGGACGCACACATACCTAGTCATACATCTATGAATACATCTATATATTTATACATATATATACCTCTATATACATTTACATATTCATAAACAATCTTGAGGTGCAACAAAGGATATATAGTCAGATAGTATAATTGGAGGATATATTTTGCTTCTTTTTAAAAAAACTATAGAAAGTTCCAAAATTGGAATGAATAATTTGATTCCAAAAGAATGAATATTCACTTAGTTTGTTCTAACACATACAAAGATTTGATGCTGTATCATTCTGAATTGTTCCATCCCTTTTAAAAAGAATCCTGGAGTGCAAAGCTGCTTTTTATTCTACCTTTGTCATCTGCACTAAAGAAAAATAACAAATCCTCAAGGTATCCATCAATTGTCAGCAGAGGATTTGTAGGTGTGTCTGAGGCATTTCTTTAACGTCCTCACTGTTTGTTGCATATGGTTCATATGATCTCTTCTATCTTTTAAAGTGAAGAGAACGTAAATGCATTGCAGCTGGATATCAGATTTTAATAAAATAGAACTAAACCCTTTTTAAAAAACAAATTCTGATTAGACAGGTCCTTTATTGCAAAAGAATAAAGGATGTTCCTTCTACAATAAAATAAATTTACCTGCCTCATTGAAATTTTTTAAATACATTCACGTGCCTCTGTTCCTTCTTCTTTTGTTTCAATCTTCGGTCATCTTGATTGGCTGGGCAGGGATGAGGGATGAGGTGGGCCGGGGCACTCATTCAACAGAATGCGTTGTACTATTTATGACGTGCTCAGATAGGTTGTCTGAATTTAAAACTCATTATCTGTCACAAAAGGCATGCTTGCATTTGAATGCCTGCAAAAAAAAAAAAAGTAAATGTTTCTTCTATGATATCCAACATCGGGCTCTAATATAAAACAGAGAATCAGACATACCCTCATACAATCCCTCCTGGAAGTCTGTCAAATCTATGTGTTTCAATGACAATAATTGAGTCCCACCAGAGAATGTTTGAGGGAATGTCAGATTCCCTATTTTATCAATAGAGCCCATTTTGTTTTTAAAATGGCTTTCGAGTTTGGACAAAAAACTTATTACACTTTAAAATGACACTTTCATATAGTGGCTATTATAAATAGTTTCAAAGGGTCCATGACAAAAAAGTAGAGTTGTGTCAAGTTTATTTTAAATATGACAACACGAAAACTTCAGTATTGTTACCACTAGTTTGTATTTACTTTACTCAAAGACTTAGATACTCAAAGATACATTTCTCATCACAGCATCAATATGAAGGGTAGGAAAGTGCTATAGCAGCAATAACATTTTCTTCTGTTAAGTTTACACAGCTTGAAGTAGACATCAGTAACAGATGCAAAATATATATGGCCTTTCCAGCACAGTAAAGTTGTTATTCAGAACTTTTACTATGGCATTTATTTATATTTTTCTGTTTGCTTGTTTAAAGTAGGAAATAATATAAAACCCATACATGTTTAATTATTTTCTTATCTGTATGAAAAACTTCTTTAACAGCTTGAGTAGTGAGCAAGTTGAAAGCTTGTATGTTTTTATTACTGCTTGAAAAGCATGATCAGTGCCTTAAAGCAATCCCTACCAAAGTTGCATATTATTTGTTAGCTGTATTGCAGTCATTGCTGTTTTTTCTGTTAGTTTTGTTCAGTTGAAATATTCAGTAATGTATTTGTTTCTAATTTAAAATATGATGTTTAGCCTTTTGCTTAACCAGTTTAAAATTAGAATTTGGAATTTTAACCAGTTGGCTTGGTAAACCAACAAACTAGATATAATAACTTACCTTTTTTATCTTTTGGATATTTAGCTTACGTATAGATATATTCCAGAATAGGTATATTAGGTATAGGTAATATAAAAGCGTACATTGCTAACAACATAATTCTAAAGACACCTAAAATAAAACATCAGCGTTTTATCTTTTAAAAGTTGTTTAGCAATGTATGCATATTTCTGGTAATAGGTATATTGAGCTGAGCTTAATACCACATAAAAGTTAATGCATAGTTTTGTTCTCTGTGTGAACACCGCAGTCCAATAAATCTTGAATTATGTCTTTCTATTGTACAATAGTGTATGAGGATTTGAAATGTGCTTAAATGAGAAATCATTACCATTTTTACACTGAAATTTTACTCATTGGTATGCTACATCTACAGAAAAGTTTACAGATGATTATAGAGCTCTAATTAGTCCCGGGAGGGTGCTGAAAAGGCCGAGCTTCTGCTCATTAGTCTGCCTGCATGGTTGGAAGCTGATTTTAGGTACATTTAATGTGCATAATTTACAATGAATGATATACACCTACATTTTTTTCTCATTTCTCATTTCCAGATATTGCAACAGCTCATCCTGACAAGAAGTCCATTTTAATGTATGTTACATCACTCTTTCAAGGCCTGCCACAAAAAGTCTCCATTGAGTCTCTTCGGGAATTAGACACCTTACCTCGCCAAATTGTTACTCCAGAAGAGCAAATTAGACATTATGACCAGCGGCATTTCTCTCAGCAAGTATGGTTATTTTGTTTAAAACTATTAAAGTATCATCACCAATGCTTATTAAGAAATAGAAAACATAAGATCTTGAATCAAATATATTTTATATGACTCTATGTTGCTGCTATGGCTTACTTTCAAAGTGTTCACTGGCTTTCATATTTTAACTACAGACCCAACACAGCTGTATCTGGTAAACTTTTATTGTGCACATGTCCCTTTCTTTAACAACTGTGCATTTGGCTGTCAACTAACTTTTTAAAGCCATTTATTTTTAAAGAGCCAGTGTCAGGACATTTAAGCGTTAAATGAGTAACAACGGAAGAGTTTTTGTCTAAAAGCTAACAACATACAATGTTAGCCAGGTTTTAATCTATGTTATCAATTTGGTACCTGTAGGACTACAAGAGAAAATAAAGTTATTGTTATTTAATGGATTTTATTCTAATAAATCTATTTTGTATGGAATTGTTAGCTAAAAGTAGAACTATGGACAAAGAAAAAAACATAATAAAAAATGTCTTCTTACACTAGCAAAAACATAACTGTTTTTGCTTCCCCCTGACAAAGTTTTACTGCCTGTTTATCCTGCCAGTAAATCTGTTATTTTTCCACTAACTGCAACAAGATGACAGTGCTGTTTGTTCTGTATTGAAATCACATAGTATTCTTGTCAAGCTGGACAGGGTATTCTTAAATGGACGTGTAGTTTTAAATGGACTTTAAGTAAGTGGCAACAAAAATAAAAAATAAAACCTAATCCAGCTAATGCTTTTTAAAGCAGTTACAGCAAAAGTTATTTTTCTTTTGGAAAAAATATTTTTATTTTAAATAAATAAAAGCTACCACATTTGCTAGACTGGCCTCTTACAGGATTGGAAAAATAATAGATATTCAGGTAGGATCAACAGAATAAATAAATCATGGTATATGGGTGTTAATGCTAATGACATACTGTTTCATGTATGTCATTTTTATTGTACTCATAATACCAGTTAATTTTATTTAAGATGAATTTGTTTTTTGCAAAAACCCTAACATCCTGAAGTGCAATGTTCAATTTGTCTCAAACGATATTGCACACTCCTTTATCAAAGTATTTTATTATCATCTAAATGTCTCAGGCCTAATATAAGAGCTAGCTTATATTAGCTAAACAAGCCTATGTTCATCTTGACCCACTACCTAGCAAATGAGAAATGTTGAAAAAACATGCAATTAATGTCTTGTCCTTTATGTTTTGTCACTAGACAGTAAATGCAGGATCAGGATGACAGCCTCCACACCTGAGACTTTAAAAGCAATTCAATAAAGCCAGCTTTCACATTTATTTCTAATCTTTTTAATAGTTATCCAATCTTACTATTTTATTTCTTATTGCATCAAATTACACTATAATCAAAACGAAAAAATATTTAAAATATAGGATTTCTATATAATTTTTCAGTGCAAACGTTTGCATTTGTTTCTTTTTCACTTTGTTTTTTTTAATACCTAGGGCTCTATTAATAAATTATTCCCTCAGTCAATTCCTCTAAAATTTGTTGGTGGAATTTGATGGTCATATTTTTCTACAGGTTCCCTAATAAAACAATGACTTGTTCTGCCACTTAGTAGTGCCAATCATCTAAAGAACAGCTGTCCTAATAGTAAAAGAATAAGAAAGAAATTTTATAAGTGAATTGAAAAATAGAGCCCCTAGAGTGTATTTCCTTCAATAGGCAGAGAAATTATGTTTTGCATAACTATGCTGTATTATTTTTATTACATTCACTTAATTATTTACTTTTACTTATCCTGGTGACAATTATTGTTCATAGGTTTCGACACAAAAAGCATTGCTGTATGGTTAATTAAAGCTTAATGAATAAATGACTTAACACTAATTGAATATTTTTTAAATGAAAACACTAACCGATTAACTACATTTTTTTATTAGTCCTTTTTTTTTTACATTAGTAAATAACTATTTATAGCTAAAGCTGCTGTGAAAAAAAATGGGATAAAAGTAGCAGGCAGCAGGGCAAGTTTGTTGCTGTGGACAACTTTTGTTATGATGACCATCATTGGTTAATCCTAATTCTGTCACTGAAAATAAATACTGATCCACTCTTAGGGTTCCATGATGGAAATGTGCAGCCTATTCCCAGAGATCAAGATGATCTCTAGAGTGTTTTGTTGTACTGAAGAAAAACCATACTTTAATTTACACTCTTCTGGGCAAGTCTCCATTGATTTATTGTAGGGCTACTGGGGACTAATAGAAGAAAATTTAACTAGTTAGATTAACTAATTTAGTTTAATTTAATTTAATTAAAATTTAGTTAGATTAAGGTAAATCTAACAAAGGTAAAAAACACAACGCAGGCTTTGTGTGAGTTTACATGGATACAATATATAACTTGCACAGTATGTTTACTGTGAATATTACTCAAAGAACATTTTGTTGGCTAAGCTAATGTATAGCTAATTATTTGTTTCTAATTTATAGTCCTCCTCCGGGTGTTTTTGACACCAACATTTTTAGAACTATTAGATTTGAGCACAAATCATCCAGTAAAATAATGCTCTTTGTGATCTGTTTTTTAATGCTTCTTTCCAAAAGACTTATTTACTAAAATTAAAAAAACACTGATTTTTCAGTTTTAACAGATTAAATTTTGTAAATAGATTATATATCTGATTATATGTGGATAGCAGTATGATGTGGACAGCAGTGGAGGTTGTAATGATTAAATGATCAGTGGTTAGAGCTAGAGCTAGTAAATAACAATTTGTTACAATGTATTGGTTTGGGGTTCTTCGAAAGTTTGCCAGATGTGTCACAGCCAGATTGTACAACCGCTGTAAAATCTTAATTTTACTAATTTGTCTAAATTATTTATAGTTACATAGGCAGAAAAAAAAGTTAAATGTTAAATAAAAAAATACATAGATAAAACATAAACAAGCTATTAAAAATGTGCCCTATATTCATAGGTAATCTGGAGAGAGGCAAAAAAAAAAATGTTATAAAGCAAGATTAAATGTGCTTCAAGACAGAATCAGATATTCCCTGGATTATTAGTTTCTGGTGTTGTTGCTAATAATTGTTATTAGACTGTTATATTTTGGGTATTTAGGAATGCATCCAGATTTTTTAACAATCAACTGAGCTGACTAGTTCCAGAGGGAGTGCGTTCACCATTTGCACAACCATTACTGTTACTCTTCTTTATGCAGAGGCTAAACTTTTTTGCAATGACCTTAATGTAAACAACTTTGAAGCTTAGTGTTCACCATATGGACCATTTATATACTTCTACAAGGTGAGCATATCTTCCCTTTTAATTTCTTTTGTCAAGGGAAATTTAGTTTAGCTAATCTTTACTCATCACTAATCTCATCTATGCTTCCAATTAGTTTAATTTCACTTCTCCACTCCCTCCACTTCCACAACCTGCTTTTTGTGAACTTGTGCCCAAAACTAAACAGGAAATTTAGTTAACGCTAATGTTTTTACAGGGACATAATTATGTGAGTTTTTCTAAAATCTATACCTCTTTGAATGCGTAAAAAGTTTTTGCTTGCTTTAGAAACTGCAGCTTGGCATTGCATGCAATTATTAAGTCTGAGATCTACCTGATTACCCTGAACCTTCTTAAATACTAACCCTTCCAAATAGAATCCCCCCAAGGATTTTTTTTAATGCATGCATGTCTTAGCCCCCAAGAGGATAAATTGGCAAAAATCACCCTATAAAACCTTAGTTGCTGCCTAATTGCAGTGTATTCATGGTCTGCCTGTATGTTATTGATATCTTGGGACACTTTATTACTCTTCACGGTGTAGTGTAATAGACACAAATTGTAATTGTATTCCTAAACTCTATACAATTTGTAAATATGGTAAAAAAAAGGGTTCAATTTAATGAGTAAAACACACTGTAAAGGTTTAGAAGATGGAAAAAGAAAAATGAGGACTGTGTTTCCACCATTGTGCTGAGAAAAATGTGGAAGCTTATTTTACAATTACTAGGTGCTGGACAGTTCTACTGCTTCGCTGGGTTCAGTACATCCTAAATCATTTACTTAGAACAGGTATGTAAATAAGGGCTTCACTTAAATGTATACAATGTGATTAAGCTTTCTCGTGTCCATTTACAAGCATGGCACTTTATAAATGCACCCTTTTTTAGTCAAAGAACCCCAGAATGAACCAGAACAAGGAGACATTATTTTAGATTTGCTGTACCGTAAACTAGTGGTTTTCTATTGTGATGATATAGTGGTGAGTAATCTGAGAAATAGTTTGTGTAGAGATCAGTTAGGGGTTTATTTTTCATCAGGTCAGAAGGGTAAGTGGGACGTGAGCTGTGGAGGAATTTAAAGACAGTCGATGTGGCACTAACAAAAAAAAAGTCCAATAACCAACTGTATGTGCCTTTTGTCCTTTCCTCTCTTCTTCTCAGATCACTGTCAATTTAGCACAGGGACGTGTGCAAACCCACTCACTTCCTCCTAAACCTCGCTTCAAAAGCTATGCCTTCACACAAGCTGCTTATGTCATGTACCCTGACCAAAAAGGGAGGCAGTTCCCTCCACAGGTCTGTTAAAATGTTTTCTTCTAGAAATAGTTTTAACGTGCATTTGTATGCTGTGTTATTTCTTGTGTTTTACTGTGTTTAAATTACTGTGTATTAATCTGCATGTTTATGAAAATAAAACGGTGCACTTGTATGCCACTACTAATGCTTTGCAAAGTAAAACAGGTTTAATACAAATCACTTAGCCTGTTGTCTTTTTCTGCATGCTAAGCAGTGTATCCCGCAGTAAAGGCAGCAAGTAATATTCAAATTTTTACATGTAGACTGTTCCCTAGGCTCTTACACTTCTGCTCCAATAGAAATACAATCCCTGTTTGACAGGACATAAAAAGCACATTCATATGAAGAAAATGAGGGAAATTATTCTCAATCTCAAAATTAGAATATATTTTTAACACAACGGTACACTTTTTTATATTGGGAAATTAAAATTATCAGGCTGTACCCAGTCTGTTACTTTTATTTGCCAAGTTCAATTTTTGTGCTTTAGACATTATTCTGAGGTCCATATCGTGCCATTTCTAAATTGTTACTGGATTTTCTGAAAATGCAGCAGCAAATGCTATCAAAAGAAGAATTAGCAGACAGAGTTTTCTAATGAACTGAGGTAAGTTGGTGTTTGGAGAACACCTCTTACTTGCAACTGTAGCATGCAATCACTTTTGCTTCACACCTATTCAAAGCTTTTGAATTGTGAGAAAATGTATTTGCTCCAATAACTGGATAGTTTGGTGGAAGAACTAACTGGCCAAACCTTCTTTTAGTACATGTGATAGTGCCACTATATCAAAGATTCCTACCTAAAAAGGTGCTGGGTATTATTCCCAAATAATAAATTACTTTGATATGTATTGAATCATACATATACACCACATGTCATATTTATGACACATTGAATGTATGCAGATGAAACAACTTTAGAAATTTAACATATGTACGACTGCCAATATAAAAAATGGCTGATTATGTTACCACTTAAAAATTGAAAAAGCAAAAATTATACACAGGTAATCCCCAAGTTAGGACATCCAACATACGGATGACTCCTAGATACAAACGGAGCTTCCCTTCTCGCTGGTGTGCAGGACGGAGCCTTAATGGGGGGGAGGGGCGGTTTGCATGACTTACAGAAGAAGTCTTTTGCTATTCTGCAAAATCTTGTAACTCTTTAATGACCAAGACAAACTCTGCAGTTGTTTCTTTTTGCATATCAAAGCACAGCTTTCTCCAAAAGGTAATGAATGTCTAAGCTCTCTAA
>NC_092858.1:73394617-73418317 GCF_032062135.1 Pyxicephalus adspersus | reverse complement strand
TCTCTGTAGCAATGCTCAACCAAAGGCCCTCTTTCACACATAGCAAGACCCATGGCATATGTCATTCCTCGCCAGACTTGTCATATGTGTGACAAGGAGTCATAAAGTGGCAAGGTGTTACGAAACATGTAAGGAAGTGGTACATTGGTGTCTTTTCTTGCAGCTTGTGTCATGCAACAAAGTAGTAAATAAACTACCTCCTTGCTCTTCATTTGAACTTCAGCCATTAGATGACGTTAATAAATCCACACTCACATCATCTTTAGAGTTTTGGGCAATAAAAGGCAATTCTGTCAGAAGTGTTTTGCTATCTATTCTTTTCTGTGTTCCTGCAGACACTTCAAGATAGGATAGTTTTGGCTGCTTGAGTCAAACAATAAACAAAGTTGTTGCAGAGCAGGAGCAATGTGAAAAAATGTAGCGATATCAAAACAGATAATTTAAATTTAACATTTATTAATTACATTATAGATGTCCAATCTATTTATTGTTGTATTGCAAGAATGTTCCAAATTATTAAAATAATTAAAATTTTCAATATGTTTACCATTGGTGAATATGCTTTTTTCTGTGCGATTCTTCTGTTCGTAGCCAGGTAATGTGAATTACCTGAGGTATTTGGGGGTATTCTAAGGCTTTCTAAATATAGCAATATGACAACCAATGATTTAAAGAGTAGTCATATTTACAAAGTATTTACTTAAAGAACAACTATTATTGTTTATGAATAAAAAAAATATTTGATATTTTACTGAATTATACTGCCCTCCTGTAAAACACTTGCAGAGATATTTATGCAGTTTAATATGAAGCCTTTTTTTAATAATCATTCCGACATGCTTGACTCCACATATGAATATTTAATTGCCCACAACCCTTTTAAATATGCATATCTCTGCATAAGTTTCTATATTGTAAATGCTCATTTTAATTATGTTAGTCTTGTGAAGCAATTCACTTTTTATCTTCAAGGATTGTTCTTTGATCATTTAAATGCTTTGCAATACTTGAAATACCTTGTGTTAGAGGAACAATTATTTGCTGTCCTGTGTTTGATGCTAATGCCAGCAATTAATTATTAAATAAAAAACACAAACATCTGAGCCTACTTTATTGTGTATATGAAAAGAAAACTCAATAGCATAAAGACCAACAATGCAGTGTATTACTAGTACTATTACTATGTATTTACTAGTTTTACCCAATATGAATTCAGTTTGATAATTTCAGGTAATGAAATAAATAATTCTGATTTGTTACTTTTGTTTATTCAACTAATTGTTGGATTTTATTTTGTTTGAATATAAACAGGTATTCAATAAGTCAGTTATGCTGATCTACTAAAGCAGAGAATAAAGAGCAGAATGAAATACTGCAGTGCCCTTACATTGTCTGCTACACAAGCCTAGAAATACGTGCATTTACAATTCTTGGACCGATCTACCTGATCATACACTTACATTTAATGCCTATAGTGTGGTCCTAATTTTTCATTTTTTTTAAGTATCAACATTATTCTGCTTTTGTTTCTTTTATTCTAATATGTGTCAAAATGTTACATACAAATGTAAAAAGTGATGTGACTGGAATAATGGGAATAAAATGCAGATAGATGCAGTGTAGATGCAGATAAATATGCACACTGTGTACATATTACAATGGTTCAGCCTGTAATTGTCACTAATGTAAACACTGGTCAAGTATAAAGTGGGCTGTGTTCCAATTGCCAGGTGGCTGACCCGGTTCTGCTTCTGACAATCATTAGCCAGAGTGAATGTGGTCCACTGTGTACCTTGACAAGGGCTTACAACCCCATATTTACATAAGTAACAAAAAGCATAAGATAGGAGCCTGGGTCTTACAGTTACCACCCTGTTTTGCTATACTGAATCTACTATAGTGTCCAGAACATTCCATACACAGAAGGAGGGCAATACATGAAAAATCCACATATTTCTGAGGATAGGACACTGAAGTCATCCTGTGATATGTATAATTACAGGAGATAAAAATGAGATACTCATCTCAGATAGATCCCCCCTTACCATTAAAATGTTTCAGTTGGGGAAGCACAGTTTAACAAGTCTTCTCTAAAGTAAGCATTTGGTCAAGCCCTTCTTGCTGGTGTGTTTTATTAGTAGTAAAAACCTTGAGAAAAAGTGTTTGAACTTTTCTGGAAAAAAAGACTTATCTTTTTAATATGTTTTCTTATGATTAATTTTTTCTTATATCATTATTAACTTATGCAAGTTATATACATTCTTACTTGCAATATTAAAAATATTTAAATAATATTATATAAATATTAAAAGGGTAAAATTATCATAATTATTAAAACCTCAATGGAATAGAATTTTTTTTAATTTTTTTTATTAAGAAGTAACCATTTAAGACATCCAAATCTATAATTACTTTTACCTAATTTTGTACAGTAACACTAACATCCACATTAAGATTTGTGTAATAAAATGTTGTAAAATTGTCTAGATATTTTGTTCTCTGTAAATACAAATATGTCATAAACAAATATGGCATACATGTTATTTATAAGTGTTTAGAATTTGATGGCCTCTAAATCACAACAAATGGGTGAAAATGAAGAAAACAATGTTTTCAGGTACCATGTTACCATGATGACTTTATTAATATTATATCAATGTTATTCCTTGCTAAAATAAATGTAAGTAGGTGGAATAATTGGAATACATATCAGTCTTGTAAGGAGCTTTGTTTATAACATAACATTTAACTGTAAATTAACAGTCAGACTAGAGGAGTATTTATGCTATCGTATTATTCTTAGCTTCCAGTTTTCATCATTACATTATACTGGCAATTAAATTAACAGCTAATTTAGTGTACTAATAAATAAGAGGCAGAGAAAGAAAGAGATCACTGTCTGCTGATAATTATTCAGCTTACAGAGACAATGAGAATGCTCATCCAATATTGCATATAAACCAGTGATATTCAATGTGTTGCTGTCTTGGTTGTGATTGTATATTAACACACAGTACATGGCATACATATTATTTATTTATTCACAAAAACAACTCTAAGATAAATTCCTAGCTTGTTTTATGGCCCATGACTTTTTTCTCAAAGTTACTTTATCTTCCATTTCCTGGATTTTTCAAAGGGAGCTTTGAAAATATTAAATAGGGCACACTTCTAAATAGTGCTGATGGTGTATGTTATCATTGGTATTTGTTTTTAGTTTTGGATAGCATGGAAAGGATTTGATCTTCTCTCAAATTGTCTTCTGTGTCCAAACTGGGAAGATCTGTCCCCCTATTTGTACTTATGACCATTGTTACTTAAACAGAAAGCGATGGGACATCCAAAATTTTACAGCTTTTTCCATGAATTAAGCGGGCCTAATCTCAATGGTATTACTTTACATAAAAGGGTAGAAAACCTTTTTATATAAAGTAAAAATTTTTTTTTTAAGTGCACCTCCCCTTTTGGTCTGAACGGTTGTGGCGATAAAGACTGATTAGGAGCGCAGAGCCTCCCGGGGTACCTACATCACACATCCATTGAGTCTCTTGGCTTCTCCTTCTGTACATGCCCGATCTCAGGCATGTGCAGAAGTGGCATTTTCCTTCATCAAGGGGAAAAAGATACAGATCTTACACATGCGCCATAAGATCTACACTCTTTTTTTTCCCCCTTTACAGCAGGCTATGTCACCTGATCTCACACTGAGCAGGGTGACATAGCAAAATGAAGGAGGAAGAAGCCTGAAGATAGCAGCACCCGGAGCTTCTTTCGCACCGGGACATAGCAAAAATTCCAGTACGCGCGGGACTGGATCAGGGAAAGGTCCTGTGCGGGGGATCTGCGGGATTTAAGGTAAGTGTGATTTTCTTTAATTTCTCAGTTTAGTACCACTTTAAACAGAAGAGTTTTATTTGTACATACACTTAAACTTATCATAGACAAACATTAACGCTCATAATGTAGTTTAAAACATTCAAATGCTTCCACTTGTATCTATTATCATTGTCATTGTCAGCTATAAATATTTCCTAGGTTGTAAATACCTCAATTTATCCCCAGGAACCTAAAACAATGATTGTTAATTGTAAAACAAAAAACCTTTTACTGAAAAAGTATTTTAAAAATGGTTTCATAAAACAGATGATGCAGGACATTATGTATAATGAAATTTATACATCTGTTGACTTACCAATAACAACACCATATTCTAAATTCAAATGTGTGTTTCCAATTATATGTCTGATTAAAACATTTTGATTCAAAGAACACAGGGGCCATCCATGTAATAATTATAAACACTAAATATCTGGTTCTTTTTTGTTCTTGTAAACAACCATTATACCTTTCAAGAAGCTATATTCTAACAAGACTTATTCCAGGTGAACAGGGCCGCATACCCTCATCCTACTTTTTTACCTATATACAATATATACTATATATACCCTCATCCTACTTTTTTACCTATATACAATATATACTATATATACTAAATTTATAATAGGAGGAAAAACAGGACTGGAAAAAGATGATCAAACTTTCAGAAATAAGAGTATAGATGTGTGGGACCTTTTCTATTAAGTCATAGATAATGTTTGCCAACCCCGGAATTCAGGTATAGAGATAAATAAAAAAGAAAGCGGCCAAGGTTTTTGGTTAATAATTCCATAATATATTTTATAATGTAATTAATTGGCCAAAAACCTCAGCCTTTTTCTATTTTATTTAATTCTGATCTATGATTGAACTTTCATTATTTGTTGAAGAAACATCGATCATTTTTAAATACGCTCTGAACCATACAAGCGTTACAAGTGTTACATCTAAACTCAGTTTAAGTTATATAATTTCAGATCACGATCAAGTTGAAACAGAGAAAATTTTGCAAATGCTATTAGAAAAATCTAAGTTTATACTCAAATCATATTAGTAGACAGCACTTTGTCCTCATTTAAAAGTGTGTAGCCAACTCGTTAACGTTGGAAACCTGAAACTTAAGTTTGTTACGCACTTCAAATGAGCACACAGCATCATTTTCTGGTGGCCAACAACCATGCACAAAAAATAATTTAGGAGCAAGTGACCCATTATAACCCACTCAAAAGTAGAAAATATGTTAAGCTAGAAAAAGAGGAAAAAGATATATAGGCTAAACCCAAACTACTTTATTTTTTTCCATTTCAAATTAAAGTTTTTATATTAACGCACCATGAAATATTATTAAATAAATATTTTATTGGCATTTCTATTGGTTTTTTGTTTTAAATGTCATCAGTAACATTTGCATGTTGTGCTTTGGGTTTATATTTGAGTCCGCGTAGTAAAAATGAATACCTTAGTTTATATTAGGATCAGTTTGTATTCAAGTAATCAATTTTATAAATAGTAATGTGTTCAGTGGTGGACTGTTATTTAAAGGGGTTAAATAGTGAGCTAAAACTGCCTAGTATAGTTTTGTATAATGTGATGTTCTTTCCCCATTTTTCATAAATATTATTTTTTCTTTATGACCTGAGAAAATTTGCATATATCCTAAACATATGGTGTTTAAGAGTGGCTATACACAGGTAGATCTCTTAAAGGAGATGTTGATGAGGGCCTGTGTTTGGTTGCACCTACTGCAGCCCAAAAGAGAGCTGGACTGCCCTGGTACTATAAATCCTAAAACACTTGCTATTTGGCTTTTCATTCCATCTTTCAGTTTATATTATGCAAATATCTTCCCAAAAGGGAAAAGGGTGAAGCAGTTAGCACATACTGTTGCTATCCATTAACCCAGCGTGGTTAATGTTGAACCCCCGCTGCATGTACAAAAACGCATGGTTGAATTTTCAACAGAGAGAATTTTTTTAATGGTTACATTAATTTACCAAATGAAATGTCTCTGCCATATTTACAGCACCCAGCTATAATATAATGAATAAAAAAATAAATAAATGATGGTTAATATTACACACCAAATGTTTCCTTCTTTATTTTTTTTTCAAATGCATTGATTCTTCATTTTATTTTTCTTCAGAAAAAAAATGCAAGACATATTCAGCAATTTTCCATCCTTTTATGCCTAACAGAAATTTAAACCTCTTAATTACCTGCAATATTATTAGAGTGTGTTTAGCGGTGATTGAATATCTCTTTATGGATCTCTGTACACCTCTTTCTTCAATGTCATACTATCAAAAAACCTGATCATTTGGAATACATTACTGTTTAATTGCCAGTAATTTCTCATGTTGTCTCTCATCACAGTAGCATGGTATATTTTCAGGATGGCCAAGGATATAAACACATAACATTTTTTTCTCTCTAGTAGTCTAATCATTCTATCTACAAACACACTATTTGAAAACCCTCCAGGGCTATCTCAAGTAATCCATTTTCTCATAAAATACCATATGACAGATAAAATCTGTAACTATGTTCTCCAGTATATTTTTGCTTGGTGAGATGTTTGATTGGAGATATCTAAGCCATCACTGTTATAATGAAAACTGAACTGACAAAAAAACCTGATAAAAAAGCCAGAAACAGAAACTTCAAAATAAAGCATTTCTTGCCTAAATACGAGCCTAAAATGGATAATATTCCATCTTTCCTGTTTTTTTCCTTCTTACTGGCCCCTTCTTTTTATTCTTAATTTAATTATAATTTTATTATAATTGAATTTATTCTTTAATTACAATATGTTCATTAGAGCAATAAAGTCACCATTAGGGTATTATACAAAACACACTTTTTATTTTTGGCCATTTTATACATTTATATTGCATCATAATGTGTTTTCTGCTGTAAAACTTGTGTCATAGTTTATGTAACACAGGTTTGTTGGGTAGTTCCCATAAATACATTTGTACCTTGCAAGTAAATGTTAGCTTACCTAGTGAATGTGATGAAAGTTGACTTTTGCCAATGTTACCCAAGTATTTGCAAATAGTAAATCAAACCCAGTGTTATCCATTGACATTTTTTAGGCAGCTGAAATAAATAAAAGTTTGAAGATGGCGTTATTAATTCTGCCCTTGTTATAGAAATGAATAACATCAGTAACAGCATTGTCATTTTCTCCGTCTTCTAAAACTATCCAGAACTGTTAGGAGCTTTCTCTGTCAGACTGTATGTGTTTCTTTAATCTCTCCCCTCAATCCTAACTTTACTACAGTGTCTGGTTCCTACATAGTATGTCAGGTTGAATAAAGGCATAAGTCCATCAAGTTCAAACACTAGGCAAATAAATATCCCAGATATAAAACCCTATGGACATAGTTGGTCAGAGGAAGGCAAAAAGAACCTTGGTACAATTTGCTCCAACAGGGGAAAAAATTCCTTCCTGATTCCATTAGGTCATTTGGATGTTCCCTGTAGGATTCTGGGGATGTGCGTGGAGCTCTTGCACATTATCTGTGCCTGTGCACTGCAACTACCTACAGTGTCGGAGGCATTTCAGCCAACAGGTAGACACCCTGGTGATGCTACAAACACATTTTTTTAACCTTTGAACCTTTTAAGTCTAGCATCAATGTAGTCTTTTTTTCGCTGATATAATAGGACACAATTCAAAGGGTACCTTTATTTCTTTAAGGTATACTAAAAAAAATAAAAGATATGATTTCTCAAATATTGTATAAAGCCTCTTCTATAAATCTCTTTGATTTTGTTTAACAAAACATCATCTAGAAGCCTCTTTTTTGTCACTTCTTATATTGCAACCCAAAACTAAAAAGTTTGCATCCAGCAACTCCAACTTATTCCTTTTCAGTTACCAATAAAACTTGAAAAAGAATCTAATCCTTTCCCACTCTACCCAAAACTTAAAAAGTATTGCCTGCAATTCACCTGTAACACAAAATATGACCAATTCACACAATGAAATCATTAATTTTATTACCAATAATATATACCATCCCAGAAACTGATTTTTTTTTAAAGAAAGTAGAAACTGAATGTTTTATAGTGTGGAAAGCAATACACTTTACTAGTTCTGTGCCTGAAATATGTACTACTGAGTTGTATTGTATTGGAATAGTCTGGTGAGTTAGGATAAATCACACTGCACCTGATTTACCATATAATGTATCAACAAAAAGCTAGAAAATGTTCAAGCTATCAGCAAACAAACAAGCAAAGCAATTTCAACAGTTTTTGTTGCTTATTTTTTTCCATAAGTAAACGTGTTTAAAAATACATTTTCTCTGTGTGATGTTTTGGTTCATTTTGCTTAAATCTATTTCACTTGCCGAAAACAAAAATCGTATATCATCAATAATATGCTTAGTGCTGGAAAAGAGTTTGATATTACACATAAAGTCTCAAACTGGAAAACAGTAAACTTACTTTGAACTTTTTTAAATGGTGTTATTAGACAGGTGTACAATTGCATGGGCTCTACTGAAATGTCTGGGCATATTTATAAAAGGTTGAGACAACAGCTTGCTATTTAAACCTAGAAAATCTGCCTTGGGCAATGTTTTTTTTTACATTTATGCAACAGTGATTCTTGCGAATAGATATCATCAGAATGTCAAAACTTTTCAGCAAGTTTTTACACTAAATTACAGATTATTCAAGATGGGTGTGGAACGTCATGTTTTATTTTTAGTACATTTCACCTGTTAGTTCTCCCGAGGGTTAGCTGTATTTCAACATCACATTTTTCCATGTCAAAGATTGCAAAATTGGAGATATAGCAGTTAAAAGGCAAAATACTACAAAACATAGTTAATGAAAAAAAACAAGCAGGTCCCATATTCTTTTAAAACATCACCAAGAGTTTTCTTTAATTAATAAACAAAAGAGCAATGGAAAATTCAAATTCCATCAGCACCTGCTAAACATTAGAGTACCTATTAATACTATGTCTTATTTATAATAAAAGCAAAGGGGTTTAGTATATAAAAATTTTAGGGCCATCTAAAATGTAAGCATGAAAATGTATTTATTGCTATATATATCTCACCGGAGATATTAGAGCTACATAATACAAAGACAGCTTGATACACCAAGTGGTTTCTGCATCCGCTAGCGGAGACTTCTATACCTAATTTACAGTCATATAAAAAAAAGAAAGGTTTTATGTATCAGGATAAAAAAAATCATCTGGTCCTTAACAAGTTATAAAATATTTAAATGTAACCTTGGATGTAAAACAACAAATTTTCAGTGTCATTATTTATTTACCAAAATTAAGCTAGTGTGTGAAAAACTAAAAACACCAGGTTTTAACAGAACCGCCTTTAGCAGAATTAATTTAAAGTAAAGTTCTTTAAGGCTTTTTTTGTTTCTCACTTCTTTTTGGAGTAATCATAGCCCCTTTTCTTTAGAGCATTGCTTTTGTTTATTGAGGCTTGGAGTGCATAAATAAATGCTTGCATCCAGCTTAAGTTAATTTATTGACTGAAAGGTGTTCACACCTTGTGGCTACAAAACAAGTCAAAATCATCACCCCTCCATCATCATGATAATGAGTATAAGTTTTTTTCTTATATAATGTGTTTATTGTTTGCCAAACGTAGAGCACGGCAATATGCACACTTTTGTCTTGTAACATTGTTAAAAAAAATTTTCCAGAAATCTTGTGGTTTGTTCAATTGCAACTTTACAATCCGAGTAATCTGCTTTGTTCATTTAAAAAAAAAAGAGGCTTTCTCCTAAACAGCCTTCCAAGCAAGCCATACTTGTTCAGTTATGACTGAAAATGACTTGCCAGTTTTTTTCTAAATGTATTGTCATGAACCTTAACATTGAATTTGCAAACTGATATCTGTAGAGTCTGAACTGTGACTGCATTTTTTCTGTTTTTTGGAAAATTCTCTGAGCATTTCATAGCCTAAACTTGGGTTGGGTTTGCTGGGACATCCACTCCTGGGAAGATTGGGATCTGTCCTGAATATTTTTCACTTATGGACAACCTTTTTTCTGTAGAATGGTGGACTTCAAATTGTTTGGAAATAGTCCTAAAATCCTTCCAAGATTGATAAGCAGCAATAATTGCCTTTAAGGTTATTGCTGATTTTTTTCCTGGACAATGTGTTCAACCACACCAAAGACTGTCTGCCACAGTTGCTGATAATAAATTAATCAAGTGAATTGGATTATCAGTACCTGGCTGCTTCTTACCTTCTCAAATTGAATATGAAAGTGGTAAGGGTGTACTTACTTTTTTTACACACTGCTTCTGCATGTTGACTTTGTCTTTTTAAATAAGTAATGTCATTATACGTATTTTTATCTGAGGTTGTATTTACTTTTATTACGAAAACCTGCATAAGGACCAGGTAATTTATTTTTGTTTTGTCTACAAACCTTAGATTGGACAGAGAGTGTTCTTTCTTTTTTACATGACTGTAACTCTTACAAATGTTTATCTTAAGTCAAAATTATATTTTTGGATAGAGTAGACAAAGGTTACAATATCCATAAAGTTTTTATTGTTGTTTGTACCCTACACTTGTAAGAGTTAAGCTCACGTTTTATCTATAATTGTCAGCATCACAGAAACAATGAGATATCCAAATGTTTGTAAGTGGAACGAGAGGTGGGATGAAATCTTGAAATGGGCCAATTGTCTAAGAAGGTTTCCCCACTGATTTTGGAGAGCAAACGTAAAAAAAAATTAAGCCTTTCCTACGCTATCAAAAACTGAAAAAAAATTAAAACAGTGTAAATTGCTGGTTAGTAATATATCGAGTGCATTAACTTTTTTCCTTTTTTGTTTGAGTAACACGAATTAGAGGTTTGAAGAAGCTTTTTGCAAGTTATTTTACATTTCATTTTACTGTATTATAGTAAGGAATGGGACAGTCACCACCTACTGTTAATTTATCTTTTGCTATATATTTCCAGTCAGTACCAACAAAATTATTGGTACAATTCCACAAAATTATTGGTAATAGTTTCCTCTACTAAACCTAATAAATATTGTGACCTCAAAACATTCAGCTGCAGGTAAGCTTTTAAAGCTCACCTAAGCCAAATCTATGGTGTTAGAGTTAAAATTATATGATAGTTTGCTGGGTTAGTGCCATTCATTTAGATAATATCAGCAAGATCTGTAGAAGAGGTGCCTATACCATCTTTTCATCGCATGTCTTGAGATGAGGCAATAGAAGAAGATAAACTTTTAACGCAGCCAATTCATTTTTTAAAACTTCACCTTGTTAGTTTGTTTATTTGGCAGATTAGATCTAGAGAAAAAAATGAACGATCATGTGGGCTTTTTAAAGATTGCTGGTGCTCATTTTTCCTATGCAAATCAAATAGATTTTCCACTAGCTTAGTCTACTCGTGTATTCAGTGCAATGAATAAGGCAGTCTTTATGCTTAATTAGATGATTTGTTTTACCACATACTCTAACAGGGTAGTTCTACTGAAATATATGGAAGTTTATCCTTTCAGATTTTTGTACTTAGAATAAGTAAGTACTTCTCTAAGCCAAGACTGTTCTATTTTTGCAACCATTTTGAATGTAGAACACTGTCATTTACCATATGCTCTGTTTTGCCCTCCGCTAACCAAGTTTTCTTATATATTTAAGTGCCAAATATGGTAAAGTTGATTTTCAGAGGCACCTTACTGTCCTTATATCCTCGCCATCTGTTCAGTATACTCTAAGAGTTTACATTTTTACTTATCTGTTTTGAAGATTCTGTTTTGAAAAATGTTGCTTTATATACACATGTGGAGTCAGTGTGTTATTTAAGCTGTTGCTTATTTATTGCCAACAACTCACTGTCTCTCATACAGAAACTTAAGCATATATGAATCATACATAAATGTAAAGTGCAACATTAAAAATGTTTTCTTAACAAAGCAATTTAGCTATATTCTTTCAATTAAATGGAGTTGCACAGGTAATGGATGGAGCTACATCTTGCTTTTGCTAACCTGTCTGATTATAGGACTAATAGTTTTGTTTGCATGCTTGCTGGTTGTTTTTATTAGATGCTGACTTTTTTCTTTTTCCTTTCTTTTTCTTGAACACCAGTGGTGAGATATTCCTATTCTCTTTCTGTGTCACTGATAGATTGTCCATAATGTACAAGAAAAAAATATATATTCAGTAAAACTTTATGTGATTATTGCTTTTCCTTACCCTTTGGAAGGAGATAGTAAAACAAACTACAGGACTTTCTTAGTTGTTTACGTTAATTTACTGAACAAATTAATTATTGTTGTCTTTGCTCTGTGTTGAGTTCAATTGGTAAATAAAGGCAATTTTTTATATAACACCTTTTTTAATAAAATAAGTGAACATCTTATTTACTTAGTAAACATCTTGCCCTCATTTATTCATTCAAGTCAATCACACTGATATGTGAAAGAATGAAAAAAGAAAATCCATGAAAATATGTAAAGGTGAAATACCAAATAACTGCCAAATATTAATTATACTTAATAAACTTCTGTAGCTCACTCCATTGCATTCTGAGATAAATGTTTTTTTTTGTTGCTATGGCGTCTCTACAGATGCCTCTTCCCTTCATTCATGTCTATTAGCCTTAAAATGGGATTGTTGTGTCATTCGTTCCCCTAAACTAGCTGTGGCTCACAGTGATACATTTCCCAAGATTCTTAGAACATATTTAGTGCTGCCGGTGGTAATTGATAAGCTTTAAAGTAACTATTCACAAAGTCGTGAAGTACCATCACGTACAGACTAAGAACATTGACATTTGCATATTCTGTTCACCAAGAAGAAGGGCTTGCATGGGCAAGGTCATGTAAGATCAAAACAGGGAGCATAGCAACACAGACTTACCCATCACAAGCAACCCTGAAACAAGAATGTTAGGCTACGCATGGACATTCCCACAACTCACAGCATGGGAGGTACTTAGAGGATGGCAAGAATTAGTCTTGTAATCCGTAAAATAAATCAAGCCCTGTGGATAATATATTTCAAGGTGGTTCATTCACCTGTATTATGGGATTGACCTATCTTGCTATTAAGGATTGATGCAACTTGAACTTCCTATATATCCATTGATTTTTAGATGGCACCTTCTATCTTGTTTTAACTTTACTCTCTTATTTTCGGGATGTGACCTGTATGGCACGCACAGCATATTCTACACCTGATTACTGCTATCTAGGGATTAGATATAATATTTCCTGTTCCTGTTTTGTGGACAAAGTTTTGAATACAGGAAATGGAGGAAATCTGTTGCAGTTGGATTTCTGGTCACTTCCCGTTTTTGTATCAGGCATGAAGTGAAGGAACCTCTGTGCATTTGGACAAACTTTGATCCTCTGTTTGAGTGGGTGGGGTTGTGAAGCACACAGGGGCATGTTGAGTAACCTTTAATCACTTTTTTACTTTTCGTCATTCACATCCCAATAACCACTGTATTGTACACAGGAACCTTACTTAACTATTCTTTTTGCATTACAATATTGTTTAGGGATTCTCAAAAACATAGTGTAAAATGCAAATGGTAATAGCACAGAACATCCAATTTAAATGCACATTTCATCAATTTAATGTCATCAAACTGCTAGAGGTTGGTATTATCTCTGATAAAGTTATCACTGTTGTTAAAACTATGCAGAAATATTGTTTACATTTTTTTTTAATATTTTGTCTAATTCTTTTACTTCTAATTGAATCTTGGAGGTTATTCAGTATATATATATATATATATATATATATATATATATTTTTTTTTTTTTGAAAGGAGTAAAAAATGTGATGACCATGTGATGTGTGATTAAGCTCTATCAATTGATTTGTTTGCAACTAGCCCTTCTGGTGTCATATTTACTTGACTAAACAGTGCTATGCAAACAACATTCCTCCCACCTTCCTTTAATTGTTTTATGGGCCTCATCATGTTGTTAAAAGGAACGGAATTTGCAAATACACTGTGTACCCTAACAGAATGCAGCATGTCCCTACCTCCTACCACAACAATTATAAATGCTCCATGAAGTGTATCTGATTTCTTTTATAAATTCTTAGCTCTGCCCTGAGAAGCGTAACTTCTGTAATGGGAATTAGGCTTTGATAGCTGATATGTGGCTTAATTAAAAGTCAAGCAAAGCATAACCGAGGTCTCTACATTGGAATGAGACCTAAGGTTCATAATTAGAATATGCCTTGTCTTGTCAATTATTTCATATTAAAATAAGAATTTATTCTAAATGTTAAATTGCCTGAACATCAACATGGTTACATAAGCCTAATAAGTATGTTTTCCTAGTAGCTACAACACTCAAGTGCAAACTTGAAATACAAACTATTCAGTAAATAATCAAGCATACACTCTGCAAGTTAGAAAAGAAACATTAGGTTATTTTAGGAAACACTAATTTGCCAGATTTCAGTGGTATAAAGTATGTAAATACCTTCCATGTATTCAGTGCTTTTCTCCAAGCCCAGATTGGTTACACAACCATTTTAGCATATGCCAAAAAAAAGTATTGTCTAAGGACATGCTGTTATTTTATGAAATTAAAATAAAACAACCCCATACATTCAAATCATCAGTCATGACAATGCCTAAACATTTTAAACCTGTTAAGCTTTGCAAACACTGATTTTAGACTAACCAAGATAGTCTATATGTTATATGGCAAGGCTGCTTTTAAGCCTTCCACAGTTCCTTGCTTCCAGAATGACATCCTACTGCAGTTGGCCCTTTCTTACACTCATGTCAGAATGTTCCCATTAAAATCATATAGGACCTAAATTCAGCGGAGGGGTAGCAGGATGCATGCACCTGAATTTGATTAACTCAGAGGATTTTCATGAACATGTGAATTAGGAGAGAATAATTTTACCTACTGCATTTACTGGGTAATTTACCATAATATAGTGTAGCATGGATTTACCCATTCAGAAAACTCTTGCTACAATAAAGTTTATTAGTTAATGGGTGTTAACAATAGAAAAAATATTTTTGCCAACCTTATTGGGGGTAACGTCATTATGGTTTACTATATTATCAGACTTCTGTAGGCAAGTATAGTTTGACCAGCAAGAGTCCTAATTCTATATCTATGCAATCACACAAATTGTTAGTTCTATGTAGCATGGTCATGCTGTGTGAATTTTCTGTTTAGTAACTATTTTTTGCAAGCTTGTTTTGCATCAGTAACCTCACATCTAGGTCCACACACTCCCCCAGGCAAGTACAGCAGGTGCAAATATAGGCCATGAAACATATTTACCTACCCTAAGGAAAAAACATGTAGTTGTGTTTTTTTCTTTTGTAATAAACTTGTGCTTTTATCATGTTAAAAAAAATCCTTCCCTTGCAAACCCCTGTGATAAATCCCACATTTATCGTTTATTAGGGCTTCAGAAGCAACCTTAAATAACAGATGGATTTAAGCATATCTGTGTTTATCAAGCTCTAGAACTTATTTGGCTGTCTCCCTGTTTCTCAATTCAAATCTATTACAGCTATCATAGAAACATAAATCCATTGGGGAAAAAGCAATATCAGATAATGTAGCACATTGAAAGAAGAAAAAAAAATCTTTTCTTATTAAACAATTCTTCATTTTGCTACTGAATACAATACTGTAAGATGTCTAGAAAGCTCTTTTATTATTAAACTATTTTCATTTTGTGAAGATAGACAGAGTTACAAGCAAGGGGTTTCTGAATGAAAAAAAAATGAGTAATTATTGTAGCATTACCTGAAACTAATACGGTACTCTTGTCTCTGCAGCAAGTACAAGGCGTGGATGACCGGCCATATGGCAGGTTAGTGATGGAACCAGAGGCAGATCTAGAACATTACCAGTCAGCATTGGAAGGAGTGCTTTCTTGGCTTCTTTCTGCTGAAGATGCTTTACAGAGCCAGGGAGCAATTTCTGACAATGTTGAAGAGGTCAAAGAACAGTTTCATACTCATGAGGTAAGGCAAATGTCTGCCAGTAATTTATAAATACTTATTAATCTGTTCTTACATAAAACATTAGCATCATTTATTATTATCTGGCATTTTTGCTGCAACTGAAGAATTATTCCTATATATATATATATATATATATATATATATATATATATAATTCATATTTATTGTATTGCTTATTGCTCTACATCCATAGAAGCTGGGGCAGTGCTTTTTTATATCAAATTCGCCATAAGGATGACAGGACCCCAAATAAGAGTTACAGAGAATTACAGAGTGCATCAACCACCCCAAGTCCTGAGCATTGCATTTAGGAGGATGGAAAAATACATCTTCTCTTTCATCTCAGCTAAACTCATGTCTCTGGAAGATCAGCCATCCCACATATCACAGACATTATGATCCCATGACTCAACAGAGATAGCCACAGAGAGAAATCTATAAATACAAATCTATTGATATTTTTTTGAATTAATAACAGGAACAAAATTTTGTGTATGTTTTTTATTCAAATTAATCAAATTTGTGGTATTAAACTTCAATTTCTGTGACCTTCTCTCATGTTCTTCATACAAACAGAACACAAAAATAAACCTAAAACTTTTTGTAAAAAAGTTATGTAGCAAAAAACAATGTATTTTATTCATACCCTTTCTGCAAGTAGTGTACTTTATAATATTGTAATGGAAGTAGCGACTGTATTCAGTTTTATTGTGTGCATGCATGCAAGGCAATGATGACATGATTCTACTCAACAGAAATGTCCCAAGCATATGCTGTAGAAAAGAATTATTACTTTTGTCTGGAAATAATGTTACAAAAATGGTTTTTATGCAGTAAAAACAAATAAACGTGGAACAGATTCACCATTGTCTTATATTTAGTCTTGGTTATTTTACCACCTACATTAGGTTGAAAATCAGCTTTATATCTCTGCATATAATTATACTGTTATAAAATTTAACTATTCTCCTCTCCTGCTATAAAATTTTCTTCATTTCTAGGGCTTTATGATGGAATTAACATCTCACCAGGGAAATGTTGGAGAAGTTTTGCAAGCTGGAAGTCAACTGTTAGCTGTTCGGAAACTTTCTGACGATGAAGAGAATGAAATCCAGGAACAGATGAATCTCCTCAATTCCCGATGGGAAAGTCTCAGGTTGGCAAGTATGGACAGGCAAAGCAAGTAAGTTATGATCATTTCACCTTTTTTTTTTTTTTTTTTTATCACAGAGTGCTTAAAGTATATCTCCAGCCAGTGACAATATGTCATCAGAACAGGAGGCAAAAGAAAGCCTCCAACAACAACACAGGCAGCAATAAAACACTCATTTTAGTGGAAAAGGGCTGAGCTAGAACATCATATTAGCATTTTATTTCCGTTCATGTCTTCATAGGAGATTGTCCTTCACTTGTCATTGGGCTGACATCTGTTACCGAGAAAGAAAGTTAGAGAGAAAAGATTCTAACTTTATCAAACATTAAGTAAAAATATTTTTGAGTTATAAAATTGCCCAGTTGTCTTGGGAGAAATGGCACACCATCATCCGAACTTCCACTGAATCTTGTATTTAAAGGTGCGGGCTTTGTTTCTGCTTCGTCCCATAGTTGATCTGAAGTAAGCATTTAGGTTTGAAATTCAGAGCCCTCAGTTTATTTGGATCACACCTATGTCAATGTGCTAATACCAACACAAGTGGTTAATTTGCTTAGCAGCATGAGGTAAAAATGAGCCTTTTGCTTTCATGGGGACTTGTGATAGATTCTATTTTCTCTAGGCTTGACAAACATTATTTGAAGTTCACCAAACCTGCCTGAGGCAAACCCACACAGCAAACATTAGAACAGGCTCCTGGCAACGCCATTTGAAAGTGATTTGCAAGTTTATGTGCTAGTGCCATGTATGCCATCAGCAGGCCCTGACAAGTCTTCCTATTGGCTGAAAGTTACAGTAAACTGTTAAAAAAAAGTAAAAATTCTTCTGTTGGAAGGTACAAAATAGCAAATGTGTAAAGTTCTATGAACACATCATAACAGAGAATCAATCCTTATCTCTTTCTCTTGTTGATGTTAGTCACTGGATCTTTGAGTCAACCTTTGAATTTAAACTAAGGCTTCATCAATAACTTATACATAATGACATGCTGAACTGGTTTGATAGGCTATGTAATTTAAGGTCAGACTAAACTTAAAAATATTGGAACCCCCCAAAAAATAGTTTTTTTTTATTTGTTTTTGAGGTGTCAATTCCCAAAATCTATAGAATTCCAAGAATGAAGCTGGGTACACATGTACATCATACCAATGGCCTCCAAATGGGCGAAAACATGATGCTAGATCCCAAAAAGGTGGCAGAGAAGATAGTAATTAGAGCAACAACAATGAGCATGGGTCTGTTAGCTTTGGATTTGTGCATATTTGCAGATTAT
Source organism: Pyxicephalus adspersus (assembly GCF_032062135.1). Classification (NCBI taxonomy): domain Eukaryota; kingdom Metazoa; phylum Chordata; class Amphibia; order Anura; family Pyxicephalidae; genus Pyxicephalus; species Pyxicephalus adspersus. Next base: position 73,400,030 of record NC_092858.1, on the reverse strand, counting down.
GTCAACAGCCCCCATCCTGCACTTCTGTCCATTCACTTTAATGTAACAGATTATCTACCCCATGATCTACCAGTACATCTATAGTGCTCCCACACTTGTCATATCTGCCACAATAAATGCAGTGCTCAGACCTCAAGGGATAAGACGGCTCTAAACATTAAGTCATCGATTTTGTGTTGGCACTGACACTATCTCACAAAGAGCTTTCACAGAATATTTTGCAGCTGTTGCAATGGACTGGGCAGTGTTGTGAAGGTAAGTATATTGGGACTGGGCTTTAAGAAGACTCTGGTGCTCATTGATTAAAGTGTGCTGCAAAACAGATGCTTGACAATAATAGGTTAAAACTTGTTAAAGCAAAAAAAGATTATTGTAGCCCTGGCATACATTAATCCAACCTGGAAAAAGTTAGAGCAGACATGTGTTCACTGTACTCATCATGTCAGACCAAATTATATTTGTGCTGTGTTTTTTTGTGTGCATAAGGGTAACAGGGTTATTGTGGAAAGTAGTATTTTATTTTTGCGTTATAAGTGTACTAAGTGGACTTTTTGTTCCTTTTTTTTGTGCTTCACTGGGTAAATGAGAATCACTCCTGCTCTCTTGGAATTGATTTCAAGTTTTATAAGAAATAGCGGTGAATCTGACTTGCATGGGCTAAAGATCAGTGAAAAACTTCAGTCATGGGGGTTGTCAGTATATCAAGTGCTTTATTATATAGTAATGATTGTTTTTTCCAATATGTTTTGTCTACTGGTAAAAAAAAACACTTTGAGGTTTACAGGAGTTTTTTGTAAACATATTGTTTCTCTGTTGCTCAGTGAAAACGAAAAGTGAAATCTTTTTGAGACAATGTATTAATACCATACACAAACTTAAAAGAATAAAAGCCCAATATGCTCTGCATCGAAGTTGCTAATTAACGTAAACTATCTAAACCCTCATGTTAAATATTAACCTAAAGCCCTGCTGATGGTTTTAATAGGATGGATAAGAAGCAAAAGATGAGATAACTTTTCTTGGAAAATAGAAAAAAGGAAAAAAAAGGAAAAAAGGGAAAAAAGGAAAAAAGGAAAAAAGACTAAGCATTTGGTTACATGGTCTATGCTAAATAGGAAGATCATACCAAGATAGTTGAGTTTGAAACTTGAAACTAGTCAATTCAACATTGTAATACCTTTTATTACCCTAAACATTTAGACTAGGGGTGAGTGAGCCAGTTTTTAAGTAAGAATGGCCAGTGTAATATCGCCAACAAAATCGAATTAAAAAAAAATTAAAAAATAGAAAAAAAAGATTGCAGGCTGTGCAGCACCGCAGTGTGCGATCCCTGGCACTAGAGGTTAATGGGGACAAGTCTCCCTATTCAAAACCTCTAGTGCTCTCTGATTGGCTAAGGAAAGCTTTCCTCAGCCAATCAGAGAGCACTAGAGGTTTTGAATGGGGAGATTTGTCTCCGCTTAACCTCTAGTGCCAGGGATCGCAAACAGGATTCCACTGCGATTCTGGAGCACCAGAGGTTATTACCCTCTAGTGCCCGGGAATTGCGGACATGAGGATTCCCAGGGCTGCATGAATGATTACAGCCCTAAGAATCCACTGAGATCTCGGGGCACTAGAGGTTAATTAACCTCTAGTGCCCAGAGATCCTAGTGGAATTGCAGATGAACTCTCAATGGATTTTCTCTATTGAGAGTTCATCTGCAGTTCAGTTTTCACAGTCACTGATAAGTACAGCCCGGTGATCGTGTAAACTTTGCGGTCACAGCTGATTGGAGGAGGAACGCGGGAGCCTCCAATCAGCTGTGACTGCAGGCGAACTCTCAATGGATTTGCAGTTCAGGGATCTGCAGTTCAATTCCCTTGGTCACCAGGCTGTACTTATCAGCCCAGTGACCATGGGAACTGAACTGGAGATGAACTCTCAATGGAGAATCTTCATTGAACTAGAGGTTAATTAACCTCTAGTGCCGGGGATCGCAAACAGGAGGATTCCCAGGGCTGCAAGAATGAAAGCAACTCTGAGAATCCACTGCGATCCCGGGGTACTAGAGGTTAATTAACCTCTAGTGCTGGGAAACCTAATGATTTCCTCGATCTTCCGATGGTTTCGCAAAATCGGTTAGACGAAATTTTGCAGACCCATTGGAAGTTCGAGGAATTTTCTCGAGAATGCCGGAGGCAAATCTAGGCATCCAGGCAAAGGGCTATCTGAATAGTAAAAGGCAAGAAGTAAGCTTCTGATCGTTGCTAAAGAACATGAATCTTTGCTTGCTCTTCACTCCTTCACTCATCTATCCATGCATTGTGGGTTTAAGTGGTAACTGGGTCACTTTATATCATCATTAATAAAATTAATAATGACTTTGCTGTTATTAGTATGTGACTTACCTAGAACCGATAGGTAAATCAGGATTTCTGATTTTCCCTATCTTTATACTGGTTCTGGGTCAGTGATTTGGAATGCTTTTACCCACCACCCACTTAATAAATTGGTTCAACTGTCATCAGCAAATATTTCAACTTTACATACAAAAAGACAACTTTCACAATCTTTTCTTTCCAGAAACACAGTGTATACAGTACAACAGAATCAATGTCAATTTCAGCATCTCAATCTCTTTCAGGCCTTAGGTGTCCTACCCGAGGTATAGTTGCCCCTTCCTCTGTCTCTACAGAATGGCAATCTTCTCACAAACCAACTGAGTGCAACTGCTAAATGAGAACATTTGAAACAATTAGTCTAATGACTGTTTCCCCATACCATAGGGAAGAGATTGCTTTAAACTCCAAAATGTGTTGTGTTAATTTTGTCAAATGGATATAATTGCCACTTTATTCATAGCATACCCAGTTCCTACTCAAGCTTATATAGCCAATCTTTGGCCCAGCACTCCTAAGAGAGGCGCCTAAAGATAATATTTTCCTCTTTACTGATAAACCAACTTCTTCTTCCTTCTTCTTGCTGCAAAATGATCATATCTTAAGTCCATATCAGATTATATGGAGGTAATTATATACTGAAACCTTTGGCACACTTTTAGCATTGTTACCTTTTTTAAAAGGTATTATAGATAAAGCATTACCCCACCCATCAACCTAAAGGTCACATTCCATATTAGACAATAGAATACAATTTTGACCAACAACTGGGACTTTTAAGGCATTCAATCATAGATAAACAATGCAGTATATGAAATCATTATTTCTTATACAAATCTTCAAACATTTTACAAAAAAGTACATGTAATTGTAGTCTTCATGTTACAAATAATGTAGTTTGTTCAACACTTTTTGTAAAAGTTGTAAATATATGGGAAAAAAGCTTGTTACAATTTTTATAATTTTTGGAATCTTTAACAAAGCTTGAGAATAATTCCTTATATTCCAAGAATGCAATGAATGCAAATGCAGTGACAAATCATGAAGCTTGTTAACAGTCCTGCTTGATCTTCAACCACGAAACATAGCGATGAATCCCGTTATGACAATTAAAAATGAAATAATCATTTTTTGTAACTTTATTTCTGAGATAATTACTGCCAGTGGGAAGCTGCCTGATTTATAGCTCCTGATAAACGAATGTTCTAAATGCTGGCATAAAATGAAAGGCGCATATGCACAGCAAATATTTCCATGCCTTTTCTAGTAGATATGAACACATTTAGAATAAAATACTTTATCTTTATTGGGTGGGTTTTTAGTAGACAGACTGAGGTTCTTTGTTAATGATCTGCACCTGAACCTACCAGGTTCCAACTTCCAAAGTGTATGTCAGGTTAGCTAACATTTTTGTTTTATCAGTGAGTTACTGGTTTTTAAAAACATGACATGTCAATGCTAAAACAAAATACAGATATCTGAGGATAACTTCATAGCCTATACAATTGCTAATTTAAATTTTTTAGATTACTTTTCTATTCAAATTGGCAACTGCTGTAGTTTTTTAAAACCTATAAAATATAAATAAAAAATCAATATAAAAATAATTATATGACAATATGACAACCCAAAGATGTTAATCATAATACTGGTCAATGGAAAACCACAAATAACGTAATTTAATGCTTCTGAAATTGGATTACTGATTTTTTTCAGAAATCTGCACTAAGATACAAGTCAAATTATGGCATCTTCTGCATGTAGGATTTTTTGTTTTGTAGAGATACTCCCTAAATGATAAGATTTCTGAAGTGATTGAGACACTACAACTTTCCTCGTCAGAACATTGAGTGTCCATCTCTCCTCTTCAGAAAAAGGCATTTGGAAAATACATAGTCAAATAATCATGTTTCTTCAGAACAGTCACCTGTAGGAATCTGAAACAAAGTTTGTGAAAAGCCTTGAAGTGTACCTACATACATATTCACCCCAAGGGTTTTTTTCCTAACAAAAGTGAAGATACACTGTAAAGGTACGCCCTTCTAGTACAATCAGTAATGAATCAGAATTAGCAGTATTTAAATTGGGTGCAATATTAGGTCTATTTCAGAAGAACAATCCTCATAAGCACAGCAGCTCAATATACCTGCAATGCATCCTTCTGGATTTAGCAGCATATTATTTAGTGCACTCAGATTGCCAGTAGATGAGGTGTCATAGCATAACCCCTTGAATTCTATTTGTAGTTGCCATTGATAGCTATTTCAGTATCAATTATTTATAAACTAGTAACCATTTTAAACCACTTGAATACTAATTGTAGTTGCTATTTCATTATCAATTATTTAAAAAAGGTAACCATCATCAGGTGCCAAGGTCCCTAATGTCTCCAGGCAAAACTGTTGTTTTCATTTTTGAATAAAGTGTGAAAAGGTTGGACTTCCTGTCAACTTTTTCCACCCGATTCCTAGTTCTGGAGGTTCTTCAAGAAAAAGAAAAACGGGGATCCAAAATTTTAGAGTTGTCCTAAGAACAAGAAATTTTATATTAGGATTGTTTAGGGGACATGTTTCCATAGGGGAATTCCCTTCATTTAGGAGATTTCCACTAACTTTCTGCAGTTTTTTTAAGAAGAATATAAAGTGCTTATACACAAACATGATTAGTTAAGCCTATTGTAGATATATCATCACTACTTTTCCATCTCACTTGCATTTGAAAGAGAAACATCTTGAAAATTTGTTACTAAAATTAAAAACAACTTCATTACATTCTGGGTATTTTGTATTCTTCTCTTTACGTTTAATACAAAACATGAACACCTTAATCACTAAAACCAAATGATTTTTCACAGAAAAGTCTTTGTTTCCTTAAGAAAACCCACTTACCGTATTTTTCGGACCATAAGACGCACTGGACCATAAGACGCACCAGTTTTTTAGAGAAGGGAAATGAAGAAAAAAAAGATTCTGAAACAAATAGTGTCCTAAAATATTTTATGTGCATTAAAAACCAACATCACAGTCATAAA
>NC_092858.1:73362802-73393457 GCF_032062135.1 Pyxicephalus adspersus | reverse complement strand
GATACAGGAGACAGTCACCCTGGCCGCACTGAACAGGAGACGGGACGGGACAGCAGCTGGGAAGGATACATTTTGATACATTTGGACCATAAGACGCAGGGACTTTTTCCCCCCACTTCTGGGGGAAAAAAAGTGCGCCTTATGGTCCGAAAAATACGGTAACCTAAATTTGCTAATGCTACAGAATTTTTTCCTTCCTTTTGCCTTTTTCAAATATATATTTTGTTTGTCCTTTGATTCAGCTAAATATACATGTATGCTGCTGGATCACTTGAATGTATGAAATGTGCCAGATGTTAGATGAAGACCTTTATACCGGGTTGCTAGGATCAAATGCCAGCCAAAGTGGTAGATTGTTATAAACACATAATAACATTGCAGTCAGAAGGAAGCTGTAGCAGATATAGGAAATACAACCCAAACAAAGGAATCCTAAATTAAATGTAGTTCAGTGAAAGGCTTGGGCTTAAGCAATGCATCATGCTGGAAGGCACAGTAGTAGATGTTAGGGTTTTGCACGCATTGCAATTATGTAGCCATAATGTTGTTTTACGTGCATGGCTTGCATGTTTTTCTCATTGATTCTGTATCTTAGGAGATATAAAAAAAATCCTATCTTTATTTTCACATATGTCCCTGTTTGAATTCTTCTCATTAAATGAAGATGTAACGTGTTTTTATGTGTGTCATTTGGTTTTACAAGTATCTGTTATCCAGCTAAAAGATACAATCAGACTATGAATTTTCTATTGATATTCTTTGGAGGCAGATATGTTATAAATTGTATAAAAGTTAAGAGTGTAAAACAAAGGGCCTCTTTTGGAGAAATATTTGTTTTATCTTTTAGAGCAATGCTAAAAAAAACCTGTAAATTAATTCTTCCTATTATTATTTACTCAAGTGCACTTAGAACAGTATTCTCTCATAAGTTATCATTTTTGTTTATCCTTACCTTATACAAATGTAAAAAAGCTGAAAACTGAGAAAGCTTTTATTTCCTTAAAAAAGTAAATAAAAGTAAATTAGATGCTGCTAATCAAATAATAAACTGATCCTCATAACAGTTGACTGGTCTGGAGCATTATGAGAAATATTTGTCAGTGCCCATCAATCTGGAAAGTTATAAGAAGTATATCTTATAAGAACATGTCCAAGCAATTTGAAGTCCATCATTCCACAATGAGAACGAATATTCAAAGTGCAAAACATGCAAGAGAGTTGTCAAACTTCCCAGCTAATTTAACTCAAGGTAAAAAAAAAAATCAATTGATTTTAGCTTTACCCCTTTATCTGTGAAGCCTCGCTATTTACTTATGGATATGGTGAGGGAAAAACATTCAATTGTCTATCTTTTTGGATCAATTTTCTTTATACTTGAATTTTTATTTAAAACATCATCACATGCTTAGTTTGAAATATTGACATTTTTAACCTGCATGACACCATGCTTATTGCTAGCAAAGCGCACTATTAAATAAAGCCTTATATGATTCTACGTTAATTCTGCTAATTACATTCAAGGTGCATCAAAACAAGGTGTGGAAAACTTCAACTTTTGTTTTTTTTTTTCTTAAAGCAGCCAAAGCCTGAGAATTAAAGCCTTTCCCTGCTAGCATGCTCATGTCCTTTCCCTGTAGAAATAGCTGTTTCTCTGCAGAGATCCAATGCCCTCCTTGTGGTGTCAGAGATAGAGATTTCAAATCAGTGGGAAGCATGAGATTCAACAAAGTGGAGCTTTAGGTTTCGCTTAAAATAGGATGCATGGAACACCTGCAGAAAGACCACTGCTACCACATAAAGAGGAAGGACCCTGCAGCGTGTAATAAAAAAACTAAAATCTAGTACACATTCCCTTTTGATGCATCGGAAATATAAATATTTTAATCTAAAAGTTTAGTGGGACTTAAAAAACTGTGCCAAAGAAGTATATTTTATGTGTTTTCAACTCTGTATGTCTGAGAGTAAAACCAATGTTATGGACAGTACAAATTACATTCTTTGCAATAACTGTAGTAGAATTAAAATATATAAGAGAAAAGCCTAACAAAGGGCACATGCAACAGGTCAGAAATGATGTCCTTGTTGCCCAGCATGCACCAAGAGTTCTGCTTAAATCAATCTGTCAGCAAGTGGATAATTTGGCAGGTTTATATATTCTCTGTTACCAGTCTGAAGCGTACTGATCCCAGATGAACAAGGCATGTCAGATAGGCTCACGGTTGATTGAGCAGGATGTGGCAGTTTAGCATTAGCCCTTTCCTATGCTGTAGCTGAAGGCAAAGTGATTTTGCATGGAGATTCCTTTCATGGCATCTGCAGTCAACAACTAGCAAACTATCACAAGACTACTGGGAACAAATAATAACACTGTGCATATTGCGATATATTTTTCTTTTGCAAAACAGGCAGCTGTCTTAAATAACTAAATTTGAATTATGCTTGTGCTTAATATACTTCACTAACTTTGCCCTATCAGTCATTTACAGGAGCTTGTTGGAAATAGAAAACACAGAATAATTGTTTTCTTTCCTGAAGGTTACCATTCTATTCTACGGTAAACTTGAAATATAGTTGTTTGCCATCTTTTTAAGAGAGCAATTTTTATAAAATTGCAGTCTTAATGTAATGTTCAAGTCTGTCCAATGACACATCTCTCAGTGTTTTTAAGTTTAATTTTCTGAGCTCAGGACAAATGATACTTGTCACTGTAGGCTATGATTATGAGCTGGCAGTAACCGTTGCTTCACAGTGAAAGGAAAAATCAACATTTAAGTTCTAAATCAGAAGTGAATTAGGATGCAGCCTCCTGGCTTTGTGCAGTTGTTTGAGTACCCCTCATATGTCCTTTTCAGTTCTGTATGAATGTGATGAAAAATAAAGTATGGGTTCCTGCTAACTATTTTGATGATTTTAAAGTATTTTTAAAGTTTTTCCAAGACAACAACACAAAAAAGTTCCCTGTTGTTCCAGATAGAAGTGGAAAATACTTTCTATCAGCTATTTATTATCCCATTGGTGATTTTACCTTGGTTCCTGTCTATATGATAGTTAAACAAAAATGATGATGGGTTGGAACAAATAAACGTATATATGTATATATATGTATGGGAATGAGCAAGCAAGTTTTTTAAAACTCGATCTTGCGTCGAATTCGGGCGTTCTCGCTTACCGAAATTGTAAGCGAAAATGGCCGGTGTAAATTCGCAGATCGAGCTTGAATTAACAAAAAAAAGCGGGCTATGCTGATAAATGCGCCTGCTGCATTCATTGATCAGCTTAGTGTGCGATCGCCAGCACTAGAGGTTAAATGGGACATGTCTCCCCAATCAAAACCTCTAGTGCTCTCTCAGCTTTCCTCAGCCAATCATGGTTAATTAACCTCTAGTGCCACAGGGATCACAAATGGGAGGATTCCCAGGGAATCCTGTGAATCCCCTGTAAATCCTCCTGTTATAATTTCCTCGATCTTCCAATGGTTTCGCGAAATGGGTTTGCCGAAATTTTGTGGACCCATCGGAAGTTCGAGGAAATTTTTGTGAGAATGCCAAAGGCATTCTCGCTCACCCCTTTTTATATATACATATAAATATTAAGATTGCTTAGTCTACAAAAGTGGGGAATAAAGGGGATCCTTGGACACACATATATGAGGTAGATGGCCCTATGTAAAGTATTACAAACAGTTTGTCTTTGACAACTCTAATCTGTCAAACCAGAGGCACATGCAGTTCCAGGATTGTGAGGACATGCAGTTCTAGCTTCTTGGAAACACTTATTACAACTCTCCGTCTGATCCTAGCCCTATAAATACCATTGAAAAAGTGAAAGGTAGTGAAAAAGTGAAAAGGTAAAAAAAGAAGTAAAAGTGGGGGAAGTGTGGGGAAAAAAGAAGCCTAACACAGCTACAATATATGACATAATTTTGGTGTACAGCTTACATGTATGTGCTTTAAAGAAGAAAGGAAATACAGGACACAAGCATGTTTCCTAAACTGTAATATTACTATTGTCGTAAAATTCAGGACCAGTGATACAGACAAATGGACAATATTGTTACTTAGAGGCTAACTCATTAAATTGGAAAAACATAAAAGAGTTCCCAAGGTGTAAATATACTATGCGTATAATATGCATCATATATGTTATTTGGTCAGTTATCATACATTAGCTCATTGTTCCAGTAAACTAATTTCTAACTGGTTTCATCTAGCTTTTCGATCAATATTAATACTTTTTGCTTTTTATTCAGATATCTGGTAAATTGTTTGTCAAATTCATCTAGCCACTAGCTAAGACAGTAGGTGAAAGGAAAAGCCTCTGTACTGTCACAGCCTACAGCAGTGTTATAGCAGGTGACAGCACAGCTGTGAACACTAGCACATTTCATTGGTTTAGGAAAATTGCTATTCACACACACACAAATTTAAAATATTTAGATGGAGAAAGTATTGGAGTTTAATCATTTTCTTTCTAAATATCATTAACTTTTTAACTATCGATCCAACTTAAACAAAGCTGACCTATAGGAAACTATGCAGATGATTGGAAAATAGCCAAAATCTTTAATCCTGCAATTGTAATTGCAAATGGCATTTCCAACGATCACTACACCATGGGCTCTCAAACTTTTTAATTTGTGGACCCAAATAGGAAAATTGTTACAGTATTAGGTTTAAGAAAAGAATTACCAAAATGTCAGAAAAGACATAAAAAAGACAAATAGCAATTGACAAATAATATTAATAATAGAACACACAAACAGTAAACATTCTTTCAATTCAGATAAAACAGTAATGTGAATAGCAAAAATGTTGAGCAAACAAAACAATAATTATGTTTAAAGCAGAGATAATATTTCTGTCTTTCTGATATACTGTAAACTATGAATTGTGGGTGTAGCCATGTTGTGCTGATAATAAAAGATTAAAGGGGCATAGCTACATAGAATCTGGACTCATACAGCACAAGGCACTGTCCATGCACCCACTAAAAATATTTTATTTATTTTGCCACAACAAAAGTGTCAATTTCACAGACACATTTAGAAACTAACACATTCAACCTCACATTTATTTTTAATATTAGAAATGCTTTCATTGCATATCCTGTTCTAAATTCTGATACAGACAGAGCTTAGAATTTGAGCATACCTCATGTCTGCTGTCCATTCCTTACCTTTCCTATGACAAAAATTAGAAAATAAATATAGCTGGCAGAATCAACAAGTAAACATATGGACAGGATGGACATAGAAAAACTTCTGTTTTAATACTTGTGTCAGACCTCAGTATATATGTAACTTTTGTGGCTTTAGGCCACAGTTCTGATTATAATTATTTTTATACCTGGTGTTATACTAATGTTTTATTCCAGTAATGTTGAGTGTTTCCTCAGCAGACTGGAGTGCAAAAGGAGTGCTAATGTAACATTTTTTTATGCTTTTTAGTTTACATAAAACTTTGATGGACCTGCAAAATCGGCAGCTGCAACAGTTAAGTGACTGGCTTTTACAAACCGAGAACCGGATTAGGAAAATGGAATTGGAAATTTTGGGTCCTGACTTGGAAGATATAAAGCGCCAATTACAAGAGCATAAGGTTTGCATCTTTTTTAATAACTCTTTCTGTATTTTCAGAAAAGTTCAGTTTTTGGTAGAGGCTGAAGTTTCTGTGTCCGCACCATCTATGGTTATTTTGAAAGAACTCTCCCTTCTCTTTTTTTTTTTTTTTTGTGTTCACATATATTTTAAGTAATGATGAATACAGCAGAAGGGACTGGAATATTGGTAAAGTGAATCTAGCAATTAATGTTTAGGAGCTCTCTGTTTTGGATTAACCAAAAGAAGCCAGAGGCTGACTCAGGCTGTAAGTTGACTAACCCTTCAGTATATATATTTGGATGTTTTAGGTGTCTTTTAGGTGTTCTATAAAAACAACTGGACAATAGAGTAAGTAATATTAATATATTATATTATAAAAATTAGATTGCACAATAAAAAAATGAAAAATTGTACAACCTGAATAGCAAAATCACATTTCTGTACACTCTGTGGAAATAAGTAGACTCCTCTGAGGACCTTTGCAGCTAAATGACTTCCACTATCTGGCATTATTCCCTGATCACAAGAGCAAAAAGCTTATGTATTTTATTTTTTTATAGCAAGGCAAGTAATGACTAGTGGTAATCTTTTGAATTCAGTGTGGTAACTTTTTTATATTCTGGTTTTTACACTGCTTGGGCTCACAATAAATAATTCTGTAGCTAATTGTTAATGTGGCTACTCAGCTATTCTTGTTTTAGAATTGCTTGTATATGTATTAACTGTCATATTTTTGTTGCATAGCATTGTTTCCCTGGGATTTTGTATTGTAGTTAATTTTGTCCACAGTAAACTAATTTACTATTTTGGGTAGAGACAATATGTAAAATTGCCTTAGTTGACAGAATAGTGTGAACTCAAGGATAACCAGGTACATATATAAAATGTTTAATCATCCTATTTCACTTCTAATGAATCGGCTGGGCACCTTTCATACATTACTGGCTGATTAAACTATTTCATCAGATTTAGATCAGCTGACCCAGCTCTTCAGTTTTTCTAGTGCATTGCTATATCTTTGTTTTATTGACACTTTTAGGCAGTTTCAAAGACACTTTGTCTATATTAAAGTTGACCTTGATTTGTTGGTGCATCGTAGAAACAACTGGTCCGTTACCACAATTCTAACTAAAGGATAACCTTCAGAAATACAGCTGAGTTCTGCTATTTTGTAAATGCAGCTTTATAATTTTATTTTTTTTTAAAAAAAGTAAGGCTTTCTGTTTTATTAAGTTGATGAAGCACCAAAGTCATCTTAGGTTATTTGAATCAGTAAACTTTTCATGGGAAACAATTTTCATGAAATGAAAACTGAAGCATGATAGGTCCCTACCGAAATCTTCATTTCTGCCTAGCCTAACCCATTTGATAAAAATAAAAGGTATCATTTATTATTACTTTTTACAGCATTTTTCAAAAAAGAAAATTTTAGAGATTGATAGTAGGGTTAGTTTGGTTTTATTGAGTTGTCTATGCTCTTTCGGGGAGCATTCCCTTTTCCCCTCACTTCCAGTCGTTGAGACACAACAATCTCAAAGTCGAAGGAAAGGAGAGCAAAGTTATCATCATATGAAATGAGCATAGTCAAAACAGTAAGCATTTTCAAATTGAATGTAAGCATTCCAATGGATGTGACTCCCTCAGACAGGAGGATAAAATTGTAAGAAAATTGTACTGTGCTTCCTTCATATAATTAAAATTGTAAATGTTTTACCTCTTCTATTCAAGCCTTTTCTGTTCTGCCTAATACATTCCTTCCATACACTTCCTCTGTTCAGTCTCACTATATGTTATCCCCATCCCTGCCATCAACATGTATAAAATAAGGTTGTATAGAAAAGAAATAGTGTGGTGGTGATAGAGACACTTCATCGCACATCCAATCACTAAGAAAAAAAGTGTTTGCTGGAGATTACTTTCCGTTTTGAAGATCACATCACTTCTCTTAGATGTAGACACTTCCTTGAGCACCTCAGAACCATATTAGCAACAGATATATATAAATATAAATAAATAAATAAATATATATATATATATATATTATTTTGCCGCCACAATGTTTATTTTTTTAAACAGCCAGAGGAAAAAAAGTTATTCATGCATGAATATTTTTTCTAGCTATTTTACAGGGCTGGAAGCAAGCAAAGGATGAAAAGTTTAATTTTACTTTAACCCCCTATGTTATTAAAAATTCACAGCAGTGTTCCTTCAATCAAGAGTCATGTAATACTTTAAACCCCAGTGGGTGATGAGTTCAGTTTATAACCTGCAGAAACATATCCACAAACCCGATCTTTTATTGTGGAGACTTATTTGCATAGTGTTAGAGTATGTGTCAGAAGCAAACACAGACTGCATAGCAAAAACAACGGCACCCTCAGAAAATGTGCTCTTCAGGTTAAGCGGCCATATTACATAGGAGAGCCTGACAGAGCAAAGGAATTTTAGTACAGGAAGAAGATACTTCAGTTCATTAGTAGCTATTGTAACTGCTTTGAAATCTTTAATATTTTTTTCATCTTTCATGAATGGACTTCCTCTTCATTTCTGATTTTAATACTTCTTTTGTCCATCGACACCTTTTACATAAATTGTGTGAGAGAGGAGGGAGATTGTATTTTGACAGAAAAGATAATTAAACAGTCTAGTCTAGTTCTATTACTTTCATTTATTACAAAATGGAAAGATTGTGTTTTACACAAGCAGATAACTACTAAATTACTAAATGCAGTCATGCTGGTAATAAATGGTTTGAATAAGATATAACTCATAACAGCAGAAACAAGAAGCAGTTGTTTTCTGCGAGTTTCATGACATAAGCTACTTATATAGAATGCTTCATGTTTATTACTTTTAAAAGCTCCGTAATGTTCCTTTACCAACTTTTGATATGCACTCATACATAATGAAGTGTAATTATTTGGATGTGTGTACCCTGCTGCAGTTTGCGTGAGAATAATAAAACCAAACTGATCTCAAACTATGAGTCTACTGTTTGTAATGTTTTGGGTTTTTTTTATTTGATTTAGTAATACTGGGATATATAGAATAAATAAGCTACAAAATGCAGTGAAACATAACATACACCTAATATCTGTATTGGATTTATATAATAGTGGTAAATAACTGGAATAAAGCACATAAACAGATTTGTCTCAAGATAATTTTAGTTGCTCAACAGAGCTCCATGCCACTCCCATTTAACTATTTTAAAACTGTTGGGAACTATTTTCTGCACACATTAGTATTGAATATTAATTTTATGCCAAATTTTTTTTTTACTTATATTACATTTTTTTTCTTTTATAAAGGTTTTGCAGGATGATTTAGAACAAGAGCAAGTCAGAGTAAATTCTCTTACTCACATGGTGGTAGTAGTGGATGAAGCAAGTGGAGATAAAGCTACAGCTGCCTTAGAAGAACAGTTACAGGCAAGTACAGAGGGGTCTGATATGCAAATTATAAAATGCTTATTAAACCCATGGTTATGCAATCTCTTCAACCCCAAAAAAACTAAATAATCTATGCAATTTTTATTAGCAATTATGCAATTAGCGGTTAAAACAGTGGGTATAAGTTAAGTAGTATGTAGACTACCTGCCCTTTCAGCCAAATATTCACTGCATTTTCTTCTATCTCTGAATTTAGAATCATGTGACGAAAAGATACACAACAATGTAAATGCAAGGCTACATTTCACAGAACCCTGCATTATAGTAGAAAGTATCTTTATGCAAAGGCGGAACTTGTAGTCATAGAAATGTGCTGAGAAATTTTAGAAACTCAATTAGTTAACAAGAAACTAAAAGGTACAATAGATTGGGTAGCTACACATATACAGGTAGGCACAATTATGCAAAAAATAGTTTAAAATTGTATGTTTTAGTGAGGGGCTGCTTCCCCACACTGATGACTTTTGCTTCTATAAAACAGTTCCCTTCTAGTTTATGACTCTACCAACACAAAGGAGCATCTCTGTCACCAGCTGACAATCTGACAACCAATCACTAGGTTTGATGTTATTATGGTGGAAGCAGGGATATTTCAGGTGTGTGAGTCCTCTGGCCTTCGAAAGTTAGTAACCAGAGCACATACTTTATTGGAATCTACAACGGCTTTTCAACATGCTTTCAGGTGCTTGACTTTGAGATGCTTGTAGGCTGCTTTGATTTGCTTTTTTTTTTCATAATGACTTTTATGGGAGAAAAATGAGATAAGATTCAGAAAATATGACATAGTCCTATTAGCAACACACAAAGCAAAGAGTTGTAGCAGTAGAAACTACTGTATAAAATCCACAATTCGGTTTCCCCTTTTCAAACTTTTCTGAATTACTTCTCAAAGGCCTAACAGATGCAAAAAGCAAGTGTGCATATTCATGTTTCTTGTGAAAAATCAATGGAATAAAATAATAAAAATGCATACCCTTTTATTTATTTTCTGCATCTGCATAGAAGTGAAAGTGACCATATTTAGGAAAATCTCTAATTTTCTAATTTTTAAGGAAGATGATATGAGATCATACCTGCCTGGCAAAAAAGTTGAATGCAGTTAGTAGTAGCTAGTTACATTCAGGTGGATTTGTAATGTTGAAAACACTTTACAGCTTTCTGAACCCCTTAATCAGTTCTACCAATGTAATAGCAGCTGCAAGAAGCTGCAAAAAAACTGACGCAGGAAAACTGGCTTGGAAAGCTGCAAAATGTTTTTCAACATTATGAGAACAAGTACATTTAAATATGGATACCTCCTACAAGATTTACAATGACCTAGATAAATAAGAACCTTTAAAAAAAAAGTAGAATGCACATTTTTCTCCCAATTTAATCTCTGTAAACTAACACGATTATGAGTTTTCTAATGCATTTAAAGGGGTAAATCTTTATGGTACATTTATCTTGCAAGCCCAACAAATGCTTGCAAACACTAATTTTTGTACCTTAAAACCCGTGTAGCTCATTGTACCCTATGTTCATTGTGACCATTCTAATATTGTTGCTATTGTGCTTTCTGATACTATGAGGTTCAATAAGAATTGTGCACATTAACGTTTACAGTAAACTGATTCTTCCCTACATAGCCCTAACCTAAAAAAAATGTGTAAATTGATTTTACATTTTTTTTCATTTCTAAATTGAACTATGTTTTTAGACAATATGCAGTTTTAATTCTAGAGTGTATCTTCAATAACATGTATATCTCCTCTTTCATTTGGTCAAAAAATAAAAACCTACAAATACCACACCACACCCCACAAACCACTATCGAACAGCTAGGATTAGCCTTACCCAATCTGTATCTCTGCTATTAGGTATGCCCCTACTTGGAATGCTCCCAGTCACCACAATATGATTCCAGACCCCACTATTTTGATTAGAGTGGTCATAAAACAAATTTTGGTCAAATACTCTCAGGAGGTCAGATACTTACCTACTGTCCATTAAAAATGAAATATGACTCCCCAAATTGGATTTTTTGTAGGTATCTCAAAGTAACATGTCATCTGATGTCAATCCTCTTCAACTTCTGTTATTAAACAAGGACTGGTGCAATCTTTGTTGTAGCAGCCTACCTGTTTTTCACTGTAATTACCTATTATTTGAGTATAAAAAACATATTCAGTTCTAGAGAGGGTCTGAGTAGATGGACTGTAGCAATAGTCTAGGCTAGGAAAAAATGTAAAAATTCTGAACAGATTTTTTTATATTCTGCAAATATTATAATCACCTATTCAGTTATTCCTGGTCTTTCAAACACCCGTATCAGATGTTAAACCTAGAAATGATTATTTTTTGTAGCTGATGTATCCTACTACAGTACTTTACTATGGTACATTCAATCATTATGGTTAGCCCATAAATATTTCTATCGGGCACCAATAATGATTGACAATATCAAAACATTATAAATCACTTATTTTTTGCTTAAGATCTATGTCAGAAGAGAAGTCATGCTTGCCAAGAAACTGTCATCCCCTACACCCTACTTGAATTGGTATACTTATTAAAGCAAACTTGAACTCAGAGGTGGCTAAAAAACTTCTGCCATATTCATATATCATACTTACAGATTATGTCACAGACTTACTTGTTTGCTTGTCCTCAGCAACATTGACAGGTCCAGGATCCTGTCACCACTGTATCTCTGAAAGCCACCACCTTTGGCTACTGGAAGCCACTAATGATGTAACTTCTGTGCGCATGCACATTGTCCCTACTGGCTTGCTCTGTATGTAAAACAAAAAGCCAACAGGAGCCCCCTTTTTTTCATGCCTCTTTTGTCAATTAGCTCAATTATCTGGCAATATTTTGTTTTTGCAGTTTAGTTTAGCTAAGTTCACCTATTACATCAACCTACATATATGAAAAAACTTGGGTTATTTGGGATGACCATCAAACCCTACTTTTCATAGATTGAATTAGTTACTGCATTGTTTTTATTTGATCTGACCACTATCTATGCTTCTGGCACTGACCAATATCATCAAATATGCTGCTGTTTCAGGTTTTGATATGGAAAACAATGTACTGCAATGACATTATTAACGTTGTGATGTAATATCTGCATTTAATTAGGAGCTTGTAGTACTATTATCAACCTTTACACTTATTAGCTATATTATTAGCTAATGCATGGTATCATCAATATAAAAAGTATATAATATGATATATAGAAACACTGTAAAATTGTAATTACTCTGTAATGAAATGAACATTACCATAGCCTTTTGTGACCATTCATCTGTAACTCACAAAATATAAATTAATTATGAGCACCACTGGACAATTACCAATAAGCCCATCATTAACACCTATTTAAATTATAATATGGTTAATGTGTTAAAATATTATGTGTATGATCTCTAGTTATAAATAAAGTATAGAATACAAATGGAAGGCAAAAGAGATTAATCTATTTGGCCTTAATTTGAAATATGGCCAAGTATAACAAATCAGTATGCTAACCATTTTAAGAATAACATGAATTAGTGCTCCAAACACAGGTGGCTAAAAGACTCTAATTAACTTGCCACGATCCCTGATTAGGTCGCAACTCATTATTACACATCAAAATTGCACTCAACTGTCTTTTATATTCTGGAGAACATTGTACGTTTCCTACTTCTATAATATTTAAATTGTTGCCTTTAAGCTTTGGGTGATTCAAGCACATTTGAAGGTTGTGTTAACAAAACAAAAAAAGAATATATAAATATATATTTATTAACAAGTCAGTAGGTGTTAAAGCTATTGTGAAAAACTAAATGCTGCATCTTGTTAGGCATATTTTTATTTCCTATTTTCCCTTCACTGTAAGAAAACTATGCAAAACCCCAGTCATTAGGATTAGTTCCCTACAATAGATATTTCACAGATTTTACTGCGTGTATCAGCTAAAAAGCAAGAAAACATTAAGACTGATTTGCTAAATAATTTAAGAATGTTCATACAATAAAATGTGTGATTCTCTTTAATTATCCAATCATGTGAAAAAACCCTATTTACCCAATGTATCTGAACATGATTGGATAATTTAAAATAATCTCTCTACAATTTATTGTATGTACTTTTTTAAATCATTTAATATATCGGCCTCTATGGGTCTTTGTATTTTAATTAGCTTTCATGTTTGCATACTGGAATATCAAGAGATACAAATAGTCCCCATTAGGGACAATGAAGCTATCCCCCAAAACTTTATGGTTTTCTAGTCTTTACAAGACTGTCTATTCCCATATTACACGATATGTTCATCCTTTAAATAACTTATTTATATCCACCTTAGATCTGGTAAAAACATTTTTCTTGTATTTGTTGGATAAGTTAACAAAATATCTTGATCCTACTATAAATCTAGTGTTGGCCTATGTCCTATGATGGCAATAGTGCTTATCTGTGCATACAGTACATTAAGCAAGCATTCCTGGATTCCTGTTCATTCTATAACACTATTTCTGATAGATACAATTGGGTTATTATTGTTACTTTGAAGTGGTTTCATGCACATACTAACCAGCGATGATCAGCTCTGCAGGTTTGTACATATTGCAAGTCACCGCAAACTGAAGTATTTCAAAGGACATTTGCTAAATATGCCTTCAAGCACTTATTTTACTTCCCAATATCAGCATATTACATATAGATCACTTCATCTTCCAGACCATTATATTGTTAAAATAAATTTTATCTGATAATAGGATTGTTATTACAGGTTTGACGTACCACTCGCAGGAATTTTTCCAATGCAAAGAATATTGTTTGGGATCTTGTGGTGGGCCCTCAAGAGGTTTTGGTTCATGCAAATGTCACTTGAACACTACCAAGATATATAAAACAACCGCTTACACTGTTGCAAAGCACATGCCTCAAACATTATTTTAAAGGAATTATTCTATTAAAAACTTGGCAGGTTTCTATTACTGATTGCAGGTTTCTATGATTCTGTCATTCAGCTCTATAATGAATACTGTTATTTGTTGCTATTCATTATGTCATGCAAATTAGATCAGTCAATACTAGGAGACAGCGCAATTCATGTCTTTCCAACTGTGATGAAGACCAGTCTCTTTCATATGTTTTTTTTTTAACACCTTTTAGTTTTTCTTTTGGCATGAAATGATGTATCATCTAAAATAATCCTAAAAATAGAAGCCAGCAGGTGTGTAGCTGCCATCGAACTAGAATAATTATGAACATTTTCAGCAGAAAGCCATTTGAAAACCACTGAGTAAAATTCATCACCCCTGTGCCGATTGGCTTTTAGTCATCATCACTTTTGCTGGTCCTTAGCACTATGACATTGACCTTGGTATATTACTGAATCCCTAAAAGATCAGTTATTCCTTTTATTACAGATTATGTAATTTTCTATCATTCATATTTTTGTTTAGCAGTCCAAAATATATATTATTTTTGATCATTATCAACTTTAAGATACTATGACAAAGTTGTTTTTTAAGCTTTTTTACTTTCACAGAATGACACAAAACTGTTTTATAACAGCTGAAAACTCTGGCATTGCAAATCATACCTTCAAAAAAATGGCATTATTGTAATTATTGGCACAATTTTTGTTCCAAATAGGGGAAAAAATTATGGTATTGATCAAAAGTAAGGAAAATGTTATGAAGTCACCTGGTAATTTGCAAAAAGGGAAACATACAGGTGGACAGAGTAAGATGTCAAAGCATTAGGACAGAGAACACAAAAGAAATGCCTTTGTGAGATTTCACAATAAACAAAGACATGAAAAACAAATGCGCAAGAACAGGAGTCAATGTCTGTGACCAAACTGTAAGAAATCAGCTTAACCCCCCTGGCAGTATTCCTAAGTGTGGCTCAGGGTAAAATTTATTTACAGAAAACGGTAACCCAGAGCCACCTTTCGAGGGGGGTGAGGACCTAACTGGTCCTTGCGAGCCCTCGGGGACCTTCAGCAATGCCGGCCCGGCATCTAGGTCCACTTGGTGATGGTCGTCGGGCATCGGAGTCCCGTTGGCGATGCCTGGCATCTGCATCCCCTAGCCTCACATCCCAGCGTGTGATCATTGGAAATGCAAGGCTAGGGATTGCAGATGCTGGCTGGGTATGCGACATGCTTGCGGCCCGGAAGGGTGCCTCAGCAGGGCTGGACCAGCAGGAAATTTAAAATTGGAAGTATTTTTACATGTCAAAAGTAACCGATTTGACATGTAAAAATACAAAGTAATCATACTGCCAGGGAAGGTAAGGAAATGGGATTTACATACAGAAAAGCCAAAAGTAAACCATCTAAACAGAAGAAAGGTAAATTGGGATAAAAAGAAGCAGTTATGAATTTTGAATGATTTGATGAAAGCAATATTCAATGATAAACTACAAATTGGCATTGGCCAAGGAGATGGTGCTAAAACGCTTGTTTGATGTTGTTCCAATGAAACATATAAAGATGAGTGCTTCAGAAAAAAAATTTAGATTGCATGCTTGCAAGTCAGATAATGGACCAGAGATGGCAATCGTTACCTGTACAGTAAATGTGCAGGTTTACAATGAAACTGACACTTTTGTTATTCCTTCAATCAAAAGTAGGTTTGGTGATGATGAAATATAAGGATGATGATGAAACATAAGGATGATAATATATTTTACCACAGGGCACAGAACACCAACATTTATCTTTAAGAAAGGCATTTAAACTCAATGACATGACTAGCAGACAGATCCAGATCTCAATCTTAATAACATTGAAAATTTATAGTGATAATTGAAAACAATGATCTACAGCAAGGTTCCATTCTGCAAAGCTGATTTGTCAACTGCTATACAAAAAAGTAGGAATCTGCTTGATTAAGAATAATGTGAAGTTCATTAGAGAAGTCCATACCTCAAAAAAGAGTAGTGAAATTTTTGGTTTGATTACATAATTTTTTCCCTTTTTGAGTAATTCCATAGTTTTTTTGCTACTTGGTTTTAACAAAAGACATTTACAACAATGCCATTTATCAGGAGTGTTTTACAATGCCAGAATGCTCAGCTGATAAATAGATTAGGTTTTTTTTCATTTCAATGAACATTCTTCAAAAGTAGCAATTTTTTTGGCTTGTAATAATTACACATAATAAAAACATATACTGTATATAAGCCATCCATCCATTTTATTACATTTCATAAGATATATCCCCCTCAGTGATCCCAGGTGCATAACAGTTGAAGCTGAGCACCTGGGAAAGGTTCATGGCTAAGATGTCTTCACCCATTAGAACTTGGCCTAGGACCTGCATAAAGAACTAATGTCTGCAAATTTGGCAGCTGAACACTTTTCATTCTCTTTGGGAGCTGCCGCAGAGTCATACTCTGGGTTTCCCGGTGACATTGTTGCATGTGTCGGTTTGTGCAGGAGGTGAGGTGGGAAATTTGAATAATTTTGTATTGGATTCAAAACAAAATAACTGTATTGAGTCCAATACAAAAAAATATTTATATTATATATCTATAATTATATATATATTATATGCTAGTGTACAGTTATATTAGAGGTTTCACCATTTTTATGCACTATTTTTTTTAACAGATTTTTGTGTTTTTTTAAATAAAGTTTATTATTAAATTATTTGAATATTGGACATATTTCAGTGATTAATGCCTAAGAATTATAAGCCTACAATGTAAAATAAATTTCCATGCAAAACAATGTAACGCTTATTGCATGAAAATATGCACAACATTAGAACGCCAGGTTTGTTGAACATAAATTAAAAAAAAACAAAACAGGGATTTAAATATTTGCTATACATTATCTAATCAAAGGTGAAGAGGTTCAGAACATATGTGCAATAATTCAACAACTGGGAACTAATGAATAGATATTTAATTTGTTTTCTTAACTCTTTTAAAAATAACCATGGGATTACCTCATGTAGCTTTGTTTTAATAATATTGTGTGATTATAAACTTATGGTCGATCCCGTATGCCTAGTACCTTGGTTAATAGCAATCAAAGTAAGCATTCCTTTTACCCTTGAGCCTCTTATAGCACAAAGTGTAAACTCCTAAATT
The DNA here is from genome assembly GCF_032062135.1 of Pyxicephalus adspersus. Classification (NCBI taxonomy): domain Eukaryota; kingdom Metazoa; phylum Chordata; class Amphibia; order Anura; family Pyxicephalidae; genus Pyxicephalus; species Pyxicephalus adspersus. The sequence continues at coordinate 73,376,324 of NC_092858.1, read as the reverse complement.
TTAACTTTCAACGTTTATTATTCATTCTTGTTTTAGCTTAATGGTACTTTGCTTAAAAGTAATGAAAATTCTAGATGATGAGTACAGAAAATTATATATATTTTATTACAATTATATTGAATAATATAAAAACATTTTGCATTTGACAATATTAATGCAAACTGGTGTATATGTATAACACAGTAAACCCAAGGGAGAGCTGTTTCTGCTTTAGAAAAGGTAGTTTGAAATGTAAAGTTCACATGATTAAGTGGGTAAGTAAACTGTACATTTTGTAGGCCAAATATTTATTGGGTATTGCATATTATGGTTTTGCATAATAGATTCAAAATGTAGTCTTGCATTTTTATTACCTATTAGACTAATCTTTCAGTTTTAATTTACTAAGAATTAATTAAATTCATAGAATAAAATTCACACAAACATAAAAAAAAATCCCATAAACCTTTCATCTGTCTTTTTCTTGGACCCTTTTATTAGGTAAACCTTCATGTAAACTGTCATCCTGCATCCTGTCGTGGTAACATGCAAAAAGTGACTTGTCATATACATGTTTACCTACATTCGGTTTGGAAGTCAGTAAGACACTACCCTGTTTCCCCTATAATAAGGCACTGTCTTATATTTTTTGAAATGCCAAAATATGCCCTAGGTCTTATTTTCAGGGGGATGTCCTATTTTTCCATGAAGAAGACTACAGTACACATTTATTGTTGAAAATCACTCATGTGCCATTGCTTGTCCCCTTCTGATCACTCTGTGCCATTCATTGTCCCCTTCTGATCACTCTGTGCCATTCATTGTCCCCTTCCGATCACTCTGTGCCATTGATTGTCCCCTTCTGATCACTCTGTGCCATTGATTGTCCCCTTCCGATCACTCTGTGCCATTGATTGTCCCCTTCCGATCACTCTGTGCCATTCATTGTCCCCTTCTGATCACTCCGGGGTGGTGCTTTATTTTAATTGTTTGAGCAAAAATCGGGGGGTGGCTTATTTGATGGGGATGCCTTATCATCGGGGAAACACGGTAGACAACTTACTTGTGGGAAAACCTAGGGTAGAGCGATCACTAGTCACTACATTTTTGTTGTAGGGTTTGGGTTGTAAGCCACAAAACCTGTACAATTCTTTCCTAAAGTTGGAAAATAGGAGAGTTCAGATTTATCTGTTGTTATTACTTCCCATCCAGATATTCTTGTTCATTCTTTGATGCCCTCAGTTCTCTTGTTACATATCATAAGTGTTCATAAGAGTAAGTGAAAGTTTTCTGTAAGGATACAGTGGGTGTCCTAAAATACATTTTGTATGTTCAAGCTCATTAATACCTACTGTGATTTCCCCAATATACTACTTACCTTTTCTTTCATCATTCTTTCTATCTGTGATCTGCTGTGCTATCTCTGTGGTGCTGACTGGAAACCTAAATCTGACACAGAAAATGTGATCCAGATTTGATCCAAATCTGACAAACCTAAATCTGATCCAGACAGAAAATACCTTGAAATCTAACACCTTAAAATAAAACCTATAAAGATAATATGATAGGTTTGTCATATGATTTACAGTTTAATTATACATTACTGCATTGCCAATATCAAATATTATAGCTAATAATAAGATTTTAATTTGCAGCACTTGGGAGATCGTTGGGCAGCCATATGCAGATGGACAGAAGACAGGTGGATACTATTACAGGAAATTCTTCTGAAATGGCAACATTTTGCTGAAGAACAGGTTAGTATTATTCAGAGAAATTATACTGAAAGTTGTATTTAGACATCATGGGAAGTTGGGAAAACCAGACTGTTTGTAGTAAAGTGTTTTTTTTTTTTGTAAAAGCTAAAGTTGGAGCACACTCCTATCAGTAGCATGCTGTTTGCTTTACATGCAGAACTACTTTTTTAGCTGTGGGTAATAAAAGTAAAAATGCATTACCTGCTCCTTCCTGTCCTACAGTTTCTTTTCCCAAGAAAACTTACATTTTTCAAGTGAAATAAATTAACAAAGTTGCTTCATATTTACTAAACAATAAAGAGCTTTTACACCCTTTTTTATCAAATGTTTTCAGCAGTTACTTTACTGAATTGACCATTTAAAACCACACATGGCACCTAGGCAAAAAGAGAAATCATGAGGTGTGGGAACACTGAAGATTCAAAATCTGGTAGGGAGATGCTCATGTTATGTAGTATAGCATCTTCTTGCAAGATTTGGTAACCACAGCATTTTGGGAGTTTGAATAAAGGCCTTGAATAATCTTAGTACTGATTTCAAATATGTATAATCTGTTAGTATGACAAACACAGGCCCTGGTTTATTAAAGCCCTCCAAGGCTGGAGATGGATCTGGTCCAGACTTGAAAACATTTGCTAGCAAATAGCTAATGACTTTTAGGAAATCCATTCCAGGTTTTCTGGATCACCCAGCTTCACTGATGAAAGTGTATCCTCTCCAGCCTTGGAGAGTTTTAATAAATCAGGGCCACTATTCATTTAGTATTTAGTTGCCCTATATTATTGCCCTACTATTATAGCAGTACCTAGGCTTTAAATCTTTTCAAAGTATACATGTATTTTATATGTTTATATTCTATGACATTTTTACATTAAAATACATATAAATACTGCAAAACCTCAGTTTTGTTTGAGTGAAAATCTGACATTCTTGTTTTATAGTATTTCAGTGCCGATTTGATGCCTGGCTTACAGAAAAAGAAGAGGTGGTTAACACCATTCAGAGTACAGAGTTTAAGGATCAGAATGAAATGATTTCCAGTCTAAGGAAATTAGCAGTATGTGTCTTTAGCAGTCTTTTACTTTATTTCATACATTTACACTTGAATACAGTAAGCTATGAAGATCACATGTTGTAGCGCTTGGAAGCCTATTTTGGTGCATTAAAATTCACCAGAGAATCCTGGACAGGATGTAATGTTTCTAAGTATATTGCCCTGTACATGACTATGTACTGTCCTACTCTGTATTGCATTGCAATGCATAAAATAATTGCATTATATTAATTTAAAGATGAAGGTGCACTGGGGTGCCATTCACAATTAACCAATGCAATGTACCAACACACATAGTCTACATTGCCACCATGCAAATGGTGTACGTGGACCCTAAATTGTGTCCTTCTCCATAGTCAACATAAATGTTTTTCATTATTTTGCTTCAAGAGGGTTGGGAATGTGGTTATTCATCATAGGGAAACCAGTTGATGAACAATGAAGAATAATTCATTACAACAAATATTGAGAGCTATCATTGTTTTAATTTGTACATAACACCTTCATGAATCACCCTGTTTGTCTGGAAAAACAAAAAGATAATTTAAATAACTTTCTCTGTTGATGTGATATCCCAATTATTTGGTAATTATTTCCTAAGTTCTGTACAAAGTTCCCTTTATCATGCTTGTTTGGATCTTCCATTCATCTTGCACACAGAACAATTAATAAAGGATGATGAATAAACAGATGAACATTTCTAAAATTAAGGTTATTTAATTAGATAACCTACATAGAAGATACTTGAGATGTTGTTGATTAGTAGCAGTAAATTGCCTCTGAGTCATTATAGTGCCACACTGTATATGCTGTAAAGGGACATTATAATCTTTTTAGCAGAAAGGAACTGAAAACCAGTTAAATAAAATATAATGTAAATAAAACAGTGAAAACTAGAAGAATGTACATGGTGGAATCTCAAGCCTGATAAGAAATTTTATGCAGTAGAGTTACACTGGGCAAATAGAGGATTTGAAGAGATAATATACAGTGTAAAGGTCAGAGGAAGAAGAAATGATGGAAATTCCTATCTCTGAGGAATAAGAGCAGAATGTGGATTACATGATTATGTGAAGGGCTGCTGATAGTTCTGCTGATCTCTGCTAGTGCTTTCATTGATGGACATTGCAATCGCGTTTTTATGAAGGCACCTAGAAACATGCAATACAGTTATAAAAGGTTTTTTACTGAAAAGGAATGATGTTGAAATCATGTTGATCCTATGGGAAATGTATCAATGTAAACTGATCAAGGTTGTAAGTATACCATCTTAACTTATACTATATACTATGCTGCCATCCTTTGAAATCACTTTTGGAATTATCAAGGGAGGGCAGCTTCAAAATTTTTATATTTCCTGTCTAGTTCATCTCTACCAAAGAATTCCTTGCGCCTATGGTTATTTAAAATTACACATCTATTGGCAGGAGCAGAGGTTATGAATATCTACAGGTATACCAAAAGTCCTAAGAATAACATAGGAAAGGTTTTGATTTCTCTCTGCAACACCTTCATTTGGTACATTTCCTATAGTATAAACTTCAGGATGCTTTATTGAAGGCATGTCTAATACAGAAATGATCATTTACACTTATGCCATAACATATACAAAATAGGAAACATTTTGAAGTGAAAAAATATATATAAAATAATTTCATTTTTAAATATTATATCAACATAACCTGAAAATACTTGAGTATTTTATTTGAGTCACACTTAACTAAACCTGTTTGTCTTTTAATAGATCTTGAAAGGAGAGCTGGAATTTAAGAAAAAGACAATGGATACATTGTACTCACTAAGTCAGGATCTGTTTTCCACTCTGAAAAATAAAGAAGTATCCCAGAAAAATGATGCCAGGCTGGAGAATTTTTCTCAGAGGTTGGATGATCTTATGCAGAAACTGGAGAACAGTACCAAGAAGGTAAGTTGTACATCACTAAACAGTATATACATCTTTGCTTGTATATTGAGCTTTTTCAAAAAAATAATTACTTTGTCATATAGTATTTCTCATAGCTTCCAGTATTCATTGGACTGTGCTGCTTTGCATTCAATGGTGTTGATCATATGTAAATTTAAATGTCTGGGTCAGAATGGGACTAACCAAAGAAATCTATTAATATACATGTATCAGCTGTATACAGCATGAAGTGCACAGAAATTATTGCAATGTCGTTCTTTTTTGTAAGGCTATAAAAAAATTGTACAGAGAATGACAATCAGTACATTTGCAACTAAGAGCTGTTCACATGCTGGTTATGAAGCACTGAATTTAGTTTTTCATTGTGACCTCAATTTAACCAGCACAGTCAAAATTCACTCCTGATTACCAACATTTTTTTACCTATTACTGACTTGGTAGGAAGAAATTGAATGTATTTTGGGACGGAATATAACACAAAAGATTTTACCAACCAAAATTATTCTTATACATGTCATACCTTTTCCTAGCCATTTTCCATAATTGTCTGATTGTTGGACATAATATTCACATCCAAGTATGATAAGGGACAGATCCAACTGTTACTAGCACTAGAAAACCATGCACAAGACAAGCTCACCCAGAAACAGTCTAAGCAAATTTGTCTGGCACTTTTTGCAAGAAAGCAAAGTTTCATTGCTGGAAGGTTTTGTACAGCAAGTCTTTAGAACAAAACCAACATCTACTCAACCAACTTTAATCAATATAACCAACAGCAGCTTGTATATATGTTGTGGTATCACTCTTCAAATGTATATAGCAAACGTGTGCCTGTAATATTTATATATGTCCATAAACATAAGATCCTCCTTAATACAATTATTGGAATATTCATATGCAGTAATCCTATCAGAGCCACCAGAATATAAAGCAACCCTTTCACCGACATCACAATTAAAGAGCAAGTACATTCACCAGAACCTTGGACCAATGTATTAAATCAATGTTCATTATGATCTTGAACCCATAACCATCAGACAACTATTTACTTGGAGCAACACTGAATCTTTTACTGTGGTTTATCCAGTTTATTGAAAATGCAATGCAGGGTCAATGTCTTTGTAAGCTCTTTGTAAATTGTTTCTGCATCCTGTCTTTGATAAACTGAGGTCTTGCTATTAGGTAATGTGTGGAGGAATGGTGGGTTTATTTTACTCAAAGGTTTACAAAGTATCCCAAAAAAAATTTGAGGTCTTTATTCCTAGTTGGTAATAGTTGACACTTGACTGGCATAGTATAAATCTGAACTGCGATTTTTACTTGAAGGTAAATAATTATTAATGTAAAAAATTGACTGTGTAAAACATTTAGTTTCAACATAAATGACAACACCTGAGGAACTGTAATTCTGAAAATAGCTATTTTCTTTACCATGAAATCCAAGCTTTTCCTTTATTTTACAACATTTTTGTTCCTTTTATTGGGTATGATTTGAAGTGAAATCTATATCTAGAACACATTTAACCAGCATTACTTTTGACCCTATACCCACTAAGCTTTTACAGTCTGTCAAAAAACAAATTAATTATTCCCACCTCTCATATTGACAATCTGGATATCATCCCTGACCTTTTCTTCCAGTTTCACAGTCAGTCACCAAACAAAACGTATTGCCTATTTAACAAAAAAAAACATTTTTTTCTAAGACAGTACCACTATCACACAGGATGCCATCAAGGTCTTAGTTCATGCACTTGTTATAACCCGACGACTTTTTTCTAACAGGTCTTCTCCACCAAACTGTCCTAAATGTACTTCATTAAAAATGTTGCTTGCAGACAAATTAATTTCTCCAGTCAAACTATGCTCTTCTGTTCAATCAGTCTTGACTTTCTCTGTTTCTTAAAGTTCATCAGACAGCTTAATATTGTAAAACACTTATAGACTTACTTGCACACTGAAGCTAGCACCATGGCAACATTCCTTGCACCTACTGGCACCTACCTACCAGTCATCAAAATGGTGACAGTGAATACACAGTTTATACCTGCATGAACCCTTTTTCTGTTAGGAAAGGGAAGATATAATTTGTTTCAAAACATGGAATAAATAGTGTGCAGATTAAACAGATATCAGATCTGAGCAGTAAATTAAAACGATGGCTTAAAACTGAATGGTATTTACAGATATATTTCAATATAAGTAATATTTCAAGTATCAAGTCCACTCGGCATGGACATAATCACAGGCATATCACACCTCTGCTTGCTATATACAACAAAAAATGGTGTTTTGAAAATCCTTGTCCAAAACCAGTTTTCTACAGCTGTTCACATGGTATTTTTCTATCATTGGCTATTTTTATAATGCTAAAGTTTATATTATTGTCGCAATATTGTAATGAAAGCATACAGCATAATAAACAATAAACGGCAGTTAAGGGTATGGTATATACAGTTTAATGTATACAGTATGGGTGTCAGAAGTATTCCTGGCTGTTCATCATTTATTACCACATCACAAATTATTTACCACACAGGCTCACCTCTAACATTTGTTTGGAACACGCCTGCCTACCCGTTCTAATTGTTATAAACAACTTACACTTACCAGAATACTCCTTTTTAACTTTTGAAACTAAGCTTTGGTGTACTATGGTTTATTCTCTTAGTTTTCATACAGTAAAAATACTCAAACAGTACTTGTAATGATAAGGTAGCAACTGGTATTTTGCTAATCTATCACATAATACTAATAGAATACTTCTCTGGAAGTCCATCTATAACGAGCGTATTTCCTTATAAACATTGGTATTAATAATAGTAATATAAATTATCTTTTACTGTATGTTCACTGGTCACTTTTTGACAATTTTCAAGTCTATTACATTGGATTAAAAAAAAAAAAAACTTGCGACACTATAATCTTATGAATATAAACATCACTGAAAATTGGTAGTATGTATAGCAATCTACTAATCTAAACAGGATACTATATTTAGACAAGAGACTGAATCTGCTGCTTCTTAAAGTGATCCTGTATTCCTGGTCAACCGAACTACAACCACACTGCACTGTATAATAGGTCCCCAATTACTCACTCACACTTTTTAAAGTGGAAATAAATTTCACTTAGGATTACACAAATTACATCAGACAAGTAATTTGTTTCAGAAAGGGACAGGCGATGTATATTGTGCAAGAAACTCCCCTACCTGCCTCTTTGATCGGCGTTTCTTTAAAAAAAACGAGTTGCTAATGCACAGCGTCAGCTATGGATGCCAGGATACCTGACATAACTAGCTTCCTCTGCACTTGCTGGGATTGAATAAATGTCATCCCAGCCCAGTGAAACAAGAAGGCCAAAGATCACATTGAGAAAGTGAAGAACGAAGGTGTCAATACCTTGCGAGGGAAAGGCGATAGGTCAGTATCATGGGGTTTAGTTCTGCTTTAAGTTTTATTTTTGTTTATACTGTGGTGGCTTTAGGATGGAACAATGAAAAAGATGTGCACTTTAAAGATGTGTGCTTTAGGGACACATTCTAATTGAATTGTTTTTCTTTAGGCAGTGGCACACATTATTGTAAAATGCAGATTGGAATGTACAGTGTACATGCTAAATTTAGGAAGAAATCAAAAGCTACAGAAGAGCACAATGATCTGGCAGCCATCTACTAGAAAAGGGCTGCAAAATGAAATATTCTGGCGTTGGTCTACATAAGCAAAAGAGTGTTTACTATTAAGTGCAAGATACTTTTTATAAAACACATCTACAGCCTAAAAAGGATCCTGTACAAATATTGATTTTCTGAAAACCAATATCAGCATATTCTTTGGCCTTCTCGTCCCTGCCACTTTACAGTGATTGTACTATAACTTTCCCATTCACTGTATGCTGTCATGTAAAGGGGGGGTGCAAAGGTCATCTATCTATTCAACTCATAACCTAGAAGTTGTGTAAGCTTCCGCTCCACTGTGAAGTGAGAGAAATAGGATAAAATTGAGGATGGTTAGGTTAACAACTTTATAATGCATAAAGGTTTGCTTTTAATGCATTGAATTAAATGCATTAAAGGTAAACTAAGGATTCAACAGAAATCAAACAAAATGTGACAAAATGTTTTTCAGTTATAGAGATTTTACTTATCCTCTGCCACTTAGAGTTAATTATTCTTGATTTTACATTCTGTACTTTTTGTGCATGACATCTCATGTAAAAGGTGTAGGAGTTGTTAAATGTTGTGGAAAACCTCAGTAAGTCTAATTATATTTAAGCCCACAAGCTTTGTTATTTAAATATTCATAGGGAGGTAAAAATATAATTTCTAGGAATACACTTTTTTTTTAAATTGTTTACCACTTAAAATGCTCCATTATGAAAATGTACATTAGTTATAGTTACATATTCCAAGCAACAGATTGAACATTTACTGTATCTGCAAATAAATAAATTAGTAGTAGTTTTGGTCAATCTTCTCAATTAGATAGTCCCTCGACTTGATTCAGCATCTTTCTACAGACAGTAAAATGCACATCAGTGTATGTAACACTTTTATTATTTTTGGTTATGGATAAGATAACTAATCCATGTTTGCTCTAATATGGATGCTTGTGAATAATGACTGATTAACACCATTTGCAACATTTTATATGCAACTGTTGTGACATTGGATCGGCTGCCTTTTATGCTCCACGTTGCATCAGACCCAGGAAAAAAAGGTTTCTACCATCCACAGCCATGTTAACTAAGACGAGTCACCAGATTTTTTTTCTGTTACATAGCATCAAAGCTTAAACTGTTTGACATTTTCTTGTCTGAAAAAAATCTGTGATAGTGTCTGAGACTCTTGTTTCCATATAAACTACAGCTTCCATGAGCATTTTCATAATGATAATACCAGCAGGTGGGAAAAGAAATAGTTTGCTACTGACTTAATAAAGCTAGATGATTGTTAAATAGTGGTGACTATGCTGATAAACATGGCACCCTCCACCCCACACCATGATTTTAGTGCTTCACACTGTTATCCATGCAGGCATAGGTAATAATTTATGATAAATATATATTCATGGTAGCGTCTCTCTGCTGCAGTCCCATAGGGAATGAATGGGGCAGTAGTGATCAGCACCTCTCACAGTCACATGTGCGAGTGTTTGCAAATCCCTTAGTTTCTTTACCTACAAAAATTAGCTATTTGTTTTGTACCATATATTGCTATTCAAACATATATAAACAAAACTCCTAAATTGAAATAAGATGTCTCAAAAATATAGTAATATACATTTTCTAAATCAAAAAGTTGTGCTCATAAGTTTACATACTCTGGCAGAATTTGTGAAATATTACTCATCAACCAGAAAACTTTCCTTTTATTTAAGAAGTGTGTTTGGGCAAATTATTTTGTTCTCATACTTGTGTGTGTCCCCTTTTGAAAACATAACAATAACTGAAATCACCTGAATGGGACTGATCAGAGTTTGTATACCCATGAATGTTGGGCCTAATAATATATACACACAAGTTGACACACATAGATTCCAATAAAGCAGGAGTGAGCAGACCTGTAATTTCGTTAATTGTAATCAAGGTCTGTAAATAATAGTTAATTTAGCTTAATCTAGAGCTGCACTGGCTTTGATGAGCCATGGGAAACCAACCAGGCAGGCCAACCAAGATTTCAGCCAGAAATGCAAAAAATGAAATATTGAGATGAATAATGAAATAACAAAGATTGTTAAAGCAAGGGAATGTAAGGGTAAGGGGAGGGAATTCATGATTTCACTGCCCCATTGTGAAATTTGAAAAGCATTTCCTCACAATGCCTACAGCTACAGAGGTAAATAAGGCTTTTACTGCCTAATTTGCAAATACAAGTGGGTACAAGTTTTCCATAGGCAATATTTTAAAGACACCATTGAGCATGATAAAAACTACCTAGCTTCCATATGGTTCCCTTGTAAAGTTTGTCTCTGAACATCCCCTTTAGGAGAATGTTCAGCTTCTGCAGATAAAGGTGGATATGGTATGTAAATATGTTTATTCTAAATGACTCTAGGCTTATGTGTGGTCCTGGGCTCCATGTACTTTCCACATCAGCTATGACACAGTATTAAATAGCTTTAAAACACTAAAAACAAAAGAATATAAATAGGTTATGGGCAACACGCTGGCTCAGAGGTTAGCACTTTTGTCTTTGATGTCCCAGGTTCGAATCTTGACCAGGACACTAACTGCATAGAGTTTGCAGGTTCTCCCAGTGTTTGCTGGAACTCAGATCAAGCAAATGGCAGCTGAATATAACTTCCTTCAAGGGTATAGCAAACAGTGCTAGTAGCAAGTGTATCCTCAAGCATTAAGTTGTTGCAATGCAAAAAAGTATAAAACTATCACATTTTGTTTATGAAAATTCTGAAATAATAGTCTACAGATCAGTAATTGTTACAGTGTATAGAATATAAAGAAAGTAATACTTTACTGAAGAATCCAGCAATGCAACATCCAGATCAGTAAAAAGGTGCAATAGCAATAGCAGTTATCATGTATCTATACAATTGAAAAAGACAACAGATGCTATATAGATTGCACTTTTTTCCATGAGTAGGTTTAAAAGTCAATCTGCATTTTAATGCTAATAGAAGGAAGCATGCAGGAGAATTCCTGGATGTATAGAGATGTTGGTGCCCCAGTCGTGCTACTGGTGTATAAGTTAGAGCCTATACCAAGCTCTCCTATTTCATGGGGAAATGTCATCAGATGGCCAAAGTTCAGCAGAGCAACTACTTTTAATGCAGTTCGACTGGAAAATACTCAAACTGTATAATTTCCTTTTGTGTTTATCATCTGTAAAATAGTGGCCTGCCTAAAACAATTTAAACTTCCTTGCTGAGATCATTTAATTACGAAAAAGTATTCTATTTGATAAAGCAATTCAGCTGTCTACAATCAACCCTGATGAGAAAGAGACATATGGACACTATTAAAGGAATCATAAAGCTGTCCCACCTACCATTCTAAGGCACAAATTACCAATTGCAATGTCAATAAATAAAGAAACTCGTAAATACAGCTGAGCTCTGCATCTTCCTTCTTGCTACAGAAAATACATGGGCACCACAAAAGTAGATCCGTGTTTCTAATATACCAATCTAAAATTATAACTATGAATGCCGTAGTCTTTTCACAATATCTTCACTACTGGCTTCTATCATAAAACTGTTCAGAGTAAAAGCATAAAACTATCACTTTTACTTGGTCTCATCACAATGAAAGAGATAGCAAATGGATCACATTTGATGTGTCACATTTGGAAAATTTAATGCTTCAAAGTAGGTACTACCATTGACATACTATACTGAAAATAGTGATGTCTGACAATTTTTGAAAATATTAAGAGATTGTCAGATTGCTTGTACTGGTTAAAACATTTAAGTTAGAATTTAAAAATAAAAAAAAGGAATTTGTAACACCGAGTGGACTGCTTTGTGGTAGGTTTCAAGACACATGGATCACACAAAAAACATGCTTTTATTGTACAGTATCATGAAACAAAGAGAAGCAAACTATGGCAATGACCATGGTAGCCTAGTCTTTTTGAAATTTTTTGGCAATGGTGTCCAATTTAAAAGACAAGAAACTGACTGAACTTTACAGTATAGGCTTCTAAATTAAAGGGATATATATATATAAAAGTAAAACAGTGAAGTGATTACTTCTCTGGTGCAGAATTAATCACTCCCATTGAAAAAACAGACATCTAAGACATTATCCACCAAAGAATATTTTTGAATGTCAGACTTTCTTCTTTAAAATCGAACAAGGTGAAACGAAAGGATTCTCTTTATGAATGTTTACACCCAAGACTTTTACCAAGAAATTTACACATTTTTTAATTGGTTAAAATTTGATTTACTAAATGTATTTAAAATGAGTAAATGTATTCATGATTCCTATAGTTGGTAAATTGAATCTAATGTGTCCATATTGGATAATAGCTGGGTGAAACATGGGTGAGAACAATTATAATTAGACCCCTAGGAGTCAGGAGTGGAAATTAACATAAACCCATAGTGTGTTTTCTTTGGTAGTCAAGCTTTCAACTAACGTATTAAATCATTAAATCATTGTTTATTTTTTTTAAAATGCAGCACAAATGTTACAAAGAACATTTTGATTGGAGTTTAACAACCTCAAAAAATAGGGGATAAGTGAATGGAAAATAAGAGCATGATAGAATCAGTGATTAGCGGTGGCTGTAGAAATGGTGGGTTCTGTGCAGGCCTTTTCCACCATTTTCTGGTTTCTTTAGCATGAGTGTTAGAAGACTTGATGTTCAACAGTTCCTGTCTGTTCATATGTCTAACCTCACCCACTGTCTCCCAGATCCTTAAAGGTTAAAATGGTGTGTATACAGAAACAATACTGGTCTTTTAGTTCTTTAAATTAAGGGGCTGTGTTATTTGTTTCATCCAATTTTAAGAATTAGTAATCAATGTGTATGGCACGTGACTGGACCACATTTATCAGCTCCAACACCTGACACTGCTCTCATTGTATTGCTGATCTTGCCCTCCTTATATTTAGGATCTGAGCTTCATGGACCCTATATTTCATACATTTATTAATATCTTACTTTCATAATTTATGCCTACCATTTTTTGCATATCTTTAATATTTTTAAACAATAATATGAAGACTGAAGCTTGTAAAAAAAAAAGCAGTGTAAGACTTATGTGGAGTTTTACTCCCAGACGGAGTCATTCCTGTCAAGAAACAATCCATTTCACCAGTCTTTGAAGATTTTGGCAT